>NC_086186.1:23329250-23657000 GCF_023053635.1 Elgaria multicarinata webbii | reverse complement strand
GAAAGAGTGTTTTAAGCCAGGCGTCCTGGCTTCTTCCCTGGCTGTCTTAACACTCCCCTTGTCTACACACTGGCTTTCTCCCTCCCCTTGGAAATGACAACAAACCATGTTCCAAAATTGCACGAAGCAATTATTTCAGTTAGTTTCTATTGCTCCGGCTCAAGCAAGTAACGCACTTACAGAGGCTATTTCTTGTACTGTGCAAATTAGAAGAATCCTGCAAAGAAGTAATGCAGTGGAATGGATGCCAAACAGAGCAAGGGATTGGAGAAAGACTTACCCGTCCAGCCCACCTCCAGCTGGGGACAGCCTGCACTGCAGACTTAAAGCACTTTTTATCTCGTCTGCATCAACCCGTTTTTGTTCAAATTTTCCATGACAACCCAATGCATATTAGCAAACGCAACTGTTAGAATCACAAACACCCCCTGGTACTGAAAGGAAACCAACTGCATCCATTCAATAACAACTTTCAATCTACAATGTTAATGCTCTCCAAGCTCAGGCCATGGGGAACTGAAGTCCACAGCCAGGATCCAAAGAGGTACTTCAGGGGCTTGTGATTATCGACATTTTTCACTGAGCACCAGATGAGTTCAAACTGCTTTGGAAAGCCCCCTCAGTTTCGAAAGAGGCTTACCATATGGCATGAGCAGCTCCTGTCTGAGCAACACAAGTCAAAAGTCCCCTTGGGCACAACAAATAAATCACATGCATCAGGGACTCAGGCATGAAGCAGAAACCACGTCCGCCTGAGCAAGGCTGGCTCCAGATCTGAAGAGGCTCTCAACGAAGTGCCCTTGTAGCAGACCCCGTCCTACGTCAGGGAGCCTCTGGCAGCGACCATTTTAATTTCCCACACTGCGCCAGAGTGAGGCTATGTTGGGGGAAATTAAAATGGCGCCCTGCTGCTGGCGCTGGGTAACCTGATAGCTAGGGTGAAGGCCAGGGAGTCCTGAGGTTCCAGCAGCTGGTATCAGGCCCCCAGCTGACTGAGACCTGGGGGAGACTGTGGCGTTACACCCCACAAGTCAATTCCAAATGTATGTCTGCAGTTTGTAAGTCTGTGGTGAGTTTAGAATGTTGGCCTGAGTGGGCGGAGTTAGAATGTCTTGGGAGTCGGAGGAGTCATATATAAGGGAATGACGGAGGGGATTGCGGGAGACTTGTTAGGTACTCTTAGAGTCTGTAGTGCTCTCTGTGTTTAGAGTACTTAAGTTCTGGGAAATTGGAGGTTCAGGGTAGAGAGTGGTGTCTTTGGAGTGTGGTGTGCACATAGTTGGTGTATATTAATCAATACTGAGAATAAAGAAAGTTCAAGAGTGATTGTGTGAGAGAAAGGAAAGCGCGAATGTGAATGAGTGACCGGATTGTATGAAAGGTTTCAAAAAGGGTTTTAAATGTTGTTATTTGAAACAAAGCTTATGAACTTTTAAAAAATAAATTTTGATTGTTTTGTTTTTAAACTACCACAAAAGTCCCACGTGTCTGTTTGGCATTTATCATCTTAAGTTTACACATTTAGCACCCACTCTGACAATCATTCACCTAAGCAGATATAACTCACAGCGCATTATTATATATATTAAAAATCCTTCTCCAATTTAAACCCCTTTCTCCACATAGTTTGGAGGAAGGTGGTTCTTATCCCTTGCCTCAGGCGTATCAAGCGGTGGTGCTTGGCTTGAGCAGGGAGTAGTCTCGGCCGGGTCTGGTGTTCAGGGCCTGTGTCGTGGCAGAGACCTCTTTGGAGGACGATTGGGATCCCACAGCAAATCCCCGTTCTCACAGCTGATGTGGGGCAAACAGGTGAGCCCTATGACAGGGATTATTTCTTTAATTGATGGGCACCCTGACTTTCTACTAAAAAAAGAGAGAGAGAGAGAGAGAGAGGGAGGGAGCAAACCTAGCCACCCTTAGGAGGAAGTTCCACAACCTAGGAGCAGCCACGGAAAAGGTCCTGTGTTGAGTCACCACCAAATGTGCCTCTGAAGGCTGCACTTTCAACAGAAGGGCCTCTCCAGAAGATCTTAAGAACTGGACAGGCTCATATGGGAGAAGATGGTCTTTCAGGAAGCCTGTTCCCAAGCTGTATTGGGCTTTATAGGTCTGGAAACAGACTGGTAGCCAGTGAAGCTGCTGTAACAAGGGAGTGACGTGTTGACCTCAGCATTCTGGACCAGCTGAAGAGATGCCTTTGTCTCCATTCTGAGCTCCGCCTTGGACCCTGACTCTCCTTCCTCATCCTGTGGCAATCCATTATTATTATTATTTATTTATTTATATAGCACCATCAATGTACATGGTGCTGTACAGAGTAAAACAGTAAATAGCAAGACTCTGCCGCATAGGCTTACAATCTAATAAAATCATAGTAAAACAATAAGGAGGGGAAGAGAATGCAAACAGGCACAGGGTAGGGTAAGCAGGCACAGGGTAGGGTAAAACTAACAGTATAAAGTCTGCACAACATCAAGTTTTAAAAGCTTTAGGAAAAAGAAAAGTTTTTAGTTGAGCTTTAAAAGCTGCGATTGAACTTGTAGTTCTCAAATGTTCTGGAAGAGCGTTCCAGGCATAAGGGGCAGCAGAAGAAAATGGACGGAGCCGAGCAAGGGAAGTAGAGGCCCTTGGGCAGGCGAGAAACATGGCATCAGAGGTGGGATGTAGGGGCAGAGTCATCATCAGAGTGCCCACCTGGCTGCCAGAAGACCCTTTTGCCCAGAGTCTACTAATAAGCAAGGGTCTACTCAGGAGGGGAAAGTCCCAGCTGCAGACAATGCGAAAGCAGACCAGGGTGTAATTGCATCTGCCGCTGCTGAACCTGGAAAAGAGGTAGATGAAAGCATCTATATACGCCTTCAGTCTCCTCTCAGACCTTTTGTCCTTGGAGCCTTTGCTCTGCCTCCTTGCTCATGGATAGCTATTCAAGAGTTCCAGCTGCTGATGCTTGGCCTGGTTCTAAGAGCTTCTCTTCATGAGCGATTTATTGCAAGCTCGTGATTAGTCAACTCGCAGAAGTTAGCGGGTCCTTTATACGACATTGTCAACCTCCAGGATGTCGTCTCCCGCATTTTCCTCCCTTTATCGCTAAGATAAATAAATTAGGCCTTTGGGAATACTCTGGACCTGTGTTAATGTATAGGATTTTTTTTAATTGTGATTTGCTTTTTAATTTTTTTAAAAAATGTTTTTAATATTACAGGGATTTAATTCTATTTTAACTTTTGTAAATTTATATTTATATGCTTTAATTTTATGTGTTTTAATCTTGTAAACTGCCTTGAGTCCCAGTATTGAAAAAAGGCAGGGTATAATAACAACAACAACAACAACAACACACAGTATATTGGCAGTGTGTAATGCAGATGTAGCACTATAATACAGCCACTAGATGCCACTGTTTCATTCAACATATAGAGCATCACCAAGAAAGGAAGTTTTCAATTCCAAATCATATGTTTGAAGTGTAAAGGACCCTAGTGTAAACTGGAAGGACTCCGGAAGATGGAAGACCCAGTAAGGATATGAGATTTTGGTTTAATGTAGAGAAGCTCTAAGGCACAGACTGTGGAGTCTTGTGAGCTCAAGCCTCAGAACCTCTATTAGAAGCAGAACAGAACAGGCATAAGCAACAATAGCCCCTGCAATTGGCAGACAAATTGGCAGCCTCTGGCATAAATGCTAGGAGCCTGAGTTTCCGCCTTTGCTAGTTCAAAAGGATGAAGATCTTCTTGCTGTATTTCAAGCTCTAACTTCCAGCCACTGAATTCAGGGATCCTTAATGGGAGAATATACTTTATAGCTCCAGGTGGGTATGGTTGATCATTGTCTTTGCCCGGAGCCCACTGCAGATTTGGGGGGATGGGAGGTGTTTTAATTCTGACACACATGTTTTAAATTATCAAGCTGCATTGCACTCACTTCTGCTTTTGACACTCTCTCACTCTTTTTTTTAAAAAAAAAAGGGGGGGGGAGAAGACAAATTGTTTGGCCTTAAATATGAAGTATTTTAACCTGATATGGTGTTAGTTAAGCCAAGTAAGAAAATGTACTCACGTTCTTTCTTCCTGGAATAGGGAAAACCTCAACAGTGGATAATGGTTCCTCTAAAAGTTTTGCATGGTATACCTGAGCTGCTGCTTCTACAGCTTCAAGCGTTACATCTTTAATGTCCACTGGATAAAGATGACCTAAAAGAAAGGAGAGTATTAACTATTGGCTTGTTGATGTGGATTGTTCAAGTCAGTACCACAGAACTATGAAATACAAGATGAGTTTCTGACTCTGCTGTTGGGTATTATCATTGCCTTGTGGGGCAACTGCAACAAAAAAGTTCTTCTGATGTTCTTCAGATGTTCCTTCAGAAGTAGGGGGTGGGACCCTTATAGCCCTCCAGATGTTTTGGCCTTCAATCCCCACATTCTCTCCCCATTGGCTATGCTGGTTGGCTAGGCCTGATGGGAATTGTAGGCTAAAACATCTAAAGAATCACAAGATGTGATTCTTGGTTTAGGTAGCTGCTTTGTGGGGTTTTGCTATTAAATATTCTACTTCTCACTAAGACTGCAACATTGAATAAATGACTTAGTTAGGTAAATAACCATTTTGATCAATTAAAAATGCTCTGATTAAATCAAGCAGTAGAGTTTTAAATTATTTTCCTACAAGTAAGTACAAAAACTGCAGGTGGCAAATACCATCTTAAGAAGAATGAATTCAGCCTTTTCTCTCTTTTCTGAGGAGTTCAGCGCTCTAAGACAGGGCTGTAGTTGTCCTCCAGGTGTAAGACTACAAATCCCATCATCCCCAAACAACAGCCATGCTGGTTGGTGCTGATAGGGTTTAGAATCCAACATAACCTGGTGGGACACATGTTCTTCACCCCGCTCTAAAATTATGCAAGTTATGACACACATATGCATCATAAAACTATAAAAATAATGCATTGCTTTTGCTTCGGAACTATTGCTTTATTCATATTGAAATGTAGTTGAAATCAATCTATTAAAATTCATATTATTAATCAACGAGGATTTGTTGAACTGGGTGTGTGGCAGCCCTTACACCTCTACAAACTCAACGCCTCACCACAGCAGGGAGACTAGAAGTGGTGTACAACTTTTTGTACGTCAAATAATTTTACAGCTCTGTGAACCGCCCAGAGAGCTCCGGCTATTGGGCGGTATAGAAATGTAATAAATAAATAAATAAATAAAAATAAATTGGAAGGGCCAAGAAATGGAAACAAATGTACACAAAATGATAGCAAAACCATGGAAATAATTTCCGTCCTGTCACAGTAGCCTGAACCACAAAATAGCTGTAAAGTTTAAAAGCAAAGCTAGCAAAATGTATCTACCTAGTTTCTAATGTTATAACAGAACCACAGGAATAACAAGCTCAAAATGGTCTCTTCTTAGATTTCTGCACAAGCAAAGAACTGAGAATTTCCAGTGCTTAAAGTGGCTAAACAAACCTGAGAGCAATTTCTTTCAAATATACTCCACTTACTATAAAATTTCTCCTTTGGTTTTCAAAGATTTCAACCTTGCAACCAAAAGGGAGAGCCACATAATGTCTCCACCATTGCAAAAACAAACCGGAGACTGTTAACTTCGTTGCCTGGTTCTTTGGACGTCAATCACAATACTTTGCAGCTCTGAATGGTCAAGAACCTGCATTATGGAGTCCTCTTTTTAATTTGACACAATTACTAAATAAAATGCCTCTTTATGCCCAGAATGCAACTATAGTTAGCTAATATAATTAAGCTTTTGCTAGTGGTGTTCTTCACATTAATGTGGACAAAGAAAATATCTCTGGTGCTGTGCACAAAGTTGGGGAACCGCTTTCAGCCCTTGGCAGTGGTAGGACTTCTGGACTCTCCCTGCAACTACAGACGGTATCATGGGTTACATTAGGTGCGTCTTTATTCCCTCTCGTGGGATGAGGCTACTGCATGTTAGCACAGGGGTGCGGAATTCAATTTCGGTGCTCTTGTGGGCTGCATTCTTCACATTGGCGGGGCAAAAACACACAAAAATATCAGCAAAGTATTGTAGCTTAAAGCTCTTAAGGCCGGTAACTGAGCTGTACGAGAAGTGTTTCAACCTTCTAAAATGGGGAAAAAACTGTACAAAAGCAAGGTAACCATGAAACGATCAGTGGTTTGGGAACCAGTGTGGTGCAGTGGCTAGAGAGTCAGACTGAGAGTCGGGAGATCTGGGTTCTAGTCCCCACTCGACCATGGAAGCTCACCGGGTGACTTTGGGCCAGTCACAGACTCTCAGCCCAGCCTACCTCACAGGGTTGTTGTTGTTGTGAGGATAAAATGGAGAGAAGGAAGAGGATTATGTGTGCTGCCTTGGGTTACTGGAGGAAAAAAGGCACGATATAAATGTAATAAATAAATAAACGCTCAAACTCCATAGCTCTAGAGGCACAACTACTTTAAGGCACTGTGGTCTGTGTACATACTGTAGTAACGCATACTAGCATGACACTGACCTACACTTTGGATTTTATGTGGGGTATATTTGATCAAAAGCAGGTCAAGGCTTAGATTATCATAATATCCATTTACACAGTGTCATGCAGAAGGGGGGGGGCTTCAAAATTAGTTGCTGGCCTTCTTAGGCAATATTCCTGAGGCCTGAAACTTTCTAGCAACGTGGTGCAGCCAAAATGTTGGACGCTCAACCTGGAATGAAGCAAACATAGGCTAGAGCGTCAGACTAGGGTGACCATATAAAAAGGAGGACAGGGCTCCTGTATCTTTAACAGTTGCATAGAAAAGGGAATTTCAGCAGATGTTATTTGTATATATGGGGAACCTGGTGAAATTTCTCTTCATCACAATAGTTAAAGCTGCAGGAGCTATTCTGTGACCAGATTGAAAAGAGGGCAGGGCACCTGCAGCTTTAACTGTGGTGATGAAGAGGAAATTTCACCAGGTTCTCCATATATACAAATGACACCTGCTGAAATTCCCTTTTCAATACAACTGTTAAAGATACAGGAGCCCTGTCCTCCTTTTCATATGGTCGCCCTACGTCAGACTTATACTGAGTCAGACCACTGATCCATCTAGCCCAGGGCCCCGGCTATATGGAGGTGCTTTGGTGGTGGGAGGCGCCTTGCACCTGCATTTGCCTTCCTTCCCGGGGGTTGCACGGGAAGGAAGGCAAGTGCGGTTTTTCCTGGAGGTTGCCTGGTCCTCCACATATTCAGACTCTTTAATTATTATTTTTTAAAGGAATCCGGGTGGGGGGGAGGAACAGGGCTGTCCCTCCCCACCTTTTTTAATTTAAACAGCCAAATCTGCGGAGCTCCGCATGGGGGTTGGCCGGTCCTCCCAAATTTATATCTGTTTCTGTGGAGCTCTGCAGATTTAGAGCATAAAATTAAAAATGGGGGAAGAATGGCACTGTCCCTCCCCTCTCCCCCCCCCCCCCCGTACATTTTTTAGCTTCTTTACAGCCGCAGAGACTCCTCCACTGCTAAAACAGTCGGGGTAAATGCCCAACTTTTTTGGTGCAGATTTTCCAGGGTTTGCCCCTGGATGGCTTCGCATTTGCAGCTGTGTCATCTGTCCAAAGATGCAAAAATGTGCGTTTTCGGAGCAGGAAACAGCCGTATAGACAACCCCCAGTACTGTCAATAGTGTCTGCAGCTCTTGAGAGTTTCAGGCAAGAGTTTTCCCAGCCCCCATGTCAGTGGTTTTCAATACATTTGTGTTTGAAGGCCAACATAAGCATTGTTTTAAATTCGTTTCTCGCAGCAATGGCCTTTTAAAATTATTTTTAAGAACTTAAGAACATAAGAAGAGCCCTGATGCTGAATCAGACCAAGGGTCCATCTAGTCCAGCACTCTGTTCACACAGTGGACAACTGGCTCTCAACCAGGGGCCAACAAGCAGGACATGGTGCAACAGCACCCTCCCACCCATGTTCCCCAACTGCCTCTGATATTGGAGGTAGCACACAACCATCAGGGCTTGTAGCCATTTTTACTCTAGAGTAGGTGCACGGGCCCAATCCAAACCTTAAAAGCCCCCGTCTACCTCCCATGTTAGGATACTGATCTAGACTGGGGGGCAGGGCGTACCCACTCTAGAGTAAAATAAAATAAGATGTAGCTGCTAGATATGGTTTTAAAGTATTGTCTCTTTCGGTACTTAGAGAGAGAACAAACAGAACAACATAAGGCATAAATCAGCACCTTGCATCAAAGAAATCTTGCTTAAAAAGATGGAGAGAGAGCTATGCAAGAGGTATGTCAAACAACCATATAAGGCAAAGGGAATCTACTCTGGAACAAAATGAGACATCATTATTATTAAATGCGCTAATAAGTTATTTTGGAGTAGAAAGAATGCCCTGCAGGATTAATAGCAATCTTATTTTTAAAGTGTTTATGTACAGATTTAAGTTGACTGGGTGTGTGCTTCCATCAACAAGATGTGTGGCATTCCATATATGTAGCTGAAGAGTATAGCACATAGCACCATATATTCTATCCCAGTTATGGTTGAATTATAGATATGACATTTCTTTCGTTCTCACTCCAAAAGTGTTGCCAACTCAAAGGAAAGATTTCAAAATCTTTTAGCAAGGGGGTATTCTTCCCAGTGATTCATTTGAACTAGTATGATGTTAATCATTTTTTTTAAAAAAACGGAAATATTACATGACAAACTATTTAAACAAAGCAATCGTTCCCCACACACTACTAGCCAATAACTTCAAAGTACAACCCCATGGATGAGTCAATCCCCCTGCTCCCAAATGAATAAGAATTTCATTTCATGTTCTGTTGAATCAAGCATACCATTACAAGGAAATATGTCGGAAATAATGGCACAAGTTGAATTTATTTTCAAATTGAGCATTCAACTTTTCAGTAGAAAAGATGGTGCTGCATTTTCATTTCAATTTCATTGCGTCTCCGTTTTCCTAAATGTAAGAAGAGATGTTGACATGTGCCACTCTTCCTTCTAAAATATTTTCAAGTTCTAAAACAAAAAAAGGCTTCTTCCAGACGGAGGGCTCTGAGGGCTACCAATCAATCGACATTTATTTATTTATTGCATTTCTATACTGCCTTGGGCCAAAGCTCTCTTGACAGTTCACAAAGATGGTAGAGATTGAGTAGCTATTCCATTTTTTCCTCTTTAACAGTTATTTTGTGCAAAGAAAAAAGTTATAAGCAGCAAGGGGGAAAACGGAAGAGTTACTAGGAAAAGAAGGTGTCTGCTCTCCCATAAAATCTGCAAATCAGGAAAAGTGATTACACAGTAAAAGGTTCATTGGGAAACACCCTAGATATTATGTTGTCAGACATAAGCTGATGTAGTCATAGCAAAACAATGCTTGCTACTGCCGAACACAAAGATGGGAGTTAAGGGTGGAAATCCCAATGGTTTTTTTTAAAATGCTTTGTTAAAATTAGCTAATTTTCCTTTGTTGTTTATTCGTTCAGTCGTTTCCGACTCTTCGTGACTTCATGGACCAGCCCACGCCAGAGCTTTTTGTCGGCCGTCGCCACCCCTAGCTCCCCCAAGGTCAAGTCCGTCACCTCCAGAATATCGTCCATCCATCTTGCCCTTGGTCGGCCCCTCTTCCTTTTGCCTTCCACTTTCCCTAGCATCAGCCTCTTCTCCAGGGTATCCTGTCTTCTCATTATGTGGCCAAAGTACTTCAGTTTTGCCTTTAATACCATTCCCTCAAGTGAGCAGTCTGGCTTTATTTCCTGGAGTATGGACTGGTTTGATCTTCTTGCAGTCCACGGCACTCTCAGAATTTTCCTCCAACACCACAGTTCAAAAGCATCTATCTTCCTTCGCTCAGCCTTCCTTATGGTCCAGCTCTCGCAGCCATAGGTTACTACGGGGAATACCATTGCTTTAACTATGCGGACCTTTGCTGTCAGTGTGGTGTCTCTGCTCTTAACTATTTTATCGAGATTTGTCATTGCTCTCCTCCCAAGAAGTAAACGTCTTCTGATTTCCTGGCTGCAGTCAGCGTCTACAGTAATCTTTGCGCCCAGAAATACAAAGTCTGTCACTGCCTCCACGTTTTCTCCCTCTATTTGCCAGTTATCAATCAAGCTAGTTGCCATAATCTTGGTTTTTTTGAGGTTTAACTGCAACCCGGCTTTTGCACGTTCTTCTTTCACCTTTGTCAGAAGGCTCCTCAGCATCTCCTCGCTTTCAGCCATCAAAGTGGTGGCATCTGCATATCTGAGGTTGTTAATGTTTCTTCCTGCAATTTTAACTCCAGCCTTGGATTCGTCAAGCCCACCTTTTAGATACTGTTTTAGGCAGATGCCTGATTATGGAGTGTTTAATGAATACTACATGGAGATCTTCTTTCAGCAGCTCAGTAACTGGAGATTCCAAAATTCCAAGGAGAACATTTTAACCAATTTAAGTTGCTGGATTACATTTGAAACAGCTATTTCTCCACAGAGGATATTGTGCCAGAAACGCTGCATTAACCAGCCTGAATTTATACATATATGAAGGTTATCTACAAAATGAGGTAGGTGGGAAGAGGACTAGAATTGTAAAATATGAGGGGTTCTCTGGAATTGCAGAAAAGGTACCGTGTAACCATCCGGAGAGTATATTTAGAACAAGAGGCCTCCTGCCTTTGAGAGATTCCAGACATTCTAGGCGCTGCATTTCTGCAGAGCTGAAAGGCACTGCCATCTTAAATAACCCAGGCTGGTAAACAAGGTCAGGACATCACATATGCAGATTCTACAGCAAAATGTCAAAGAAGGTCTGAACCAGTAGGTAGCAGCCTCCGGCCTTTTACATGTGGCAATTAGCTTCATTCACACCGGAGAGGAAAATGTTTCTGTTAAATCAAAAGGAAATAACATACATAGTTTATGTCACTCTATAGGATTCCCCCTATCCCGTTAATCTGGTAAACACCATTTTAGAAAGGGGATAGGAGAGCTCACTACTTAAGACACTCACCCCACCCCTCAAAATGTGCTCACAGGGATCCTAAATAAAGTCAGACTCCTCTAAGTTGCGTTAGTTCTGAAACTGTAATCACAGCAAGTTTATTGCAACACCACTTAATTCAGCAGAGATTTTGAAGGAAACAGGGATGGGGCGCAAGACAATTTTGCTTCCTGAGGTGGAAAAGAAATTCCCTCCGACCCACCCCGATCAAGATGCACAATTCCTAAGGACAATTAAGTTATTTTGACACCTGCCCTACTTGCAGTAAAAAAAAAATACAACAATAAAATTATATAGCTAACCATTTGCTGTCTTTTCATGGCACCCCAAATTATCTTACTCTGCCTAATTGAAGGTCCTGCCCTGCAGGAAGTATTTGTAAGTAAGGTTTTAGATATAGAAAGTCACAACTTCATGCCAAAATTTGGAAAAGATGAGCCATAAATTGCTTTTCGGATCTTTCAGTCTATTTGGTTTTCAACCCTTTCAATTTTCTGCTGAGGCGCCCCTAACCATCTTCCATTTTCTTCTGCCCTAAATTTATTGATAACTGATATGCTTATTTGACATATTATTAAACAAAACTAAAAAATACACACACCATATTTAATATTCTCTAAGATTTTTCTAATAGCCAAAAGCAGTTGTAATGTAAGGAGCACTTACTGTAGTAAATGTAGAGAGCTTCGGCTATTGGGCGGTATAAAAATGTAATAAATAAATAAATAAATAGTTTACATTTTACATTCAAACAAATTCAGTGCGTGTTTGGAAATAATTGATTACGATACTTGTAAATATTTTAAACTGTGGCAGCTCAAAAGGTGGCTACCAGGAGGAGGGCCTTCTCTGCTGTGGCACCCTGGCTGTGGAATGAGCTCCCTAAAGAGGTTCGCCAGGCACCTACACTATACTCTTTTATTTTCTCAGCATTTTAACAGTTAAGCAATTTAATTTTAACTTCGCTGTTTTAAATTTGTTTTTTAAATCAGTATCAATTTCTGCATTGCTGCTTGATTTTATCCTGGTTGTGTTTTTTATATTGTATCTTATATTATGTTTTTATGCTGTTTGTTTTATATTTTGAATGGTTTTTATGGTTTTAATTTTTGTAAACCGCCCAGAGAGCTTCGGCTATTGGGTGGTATAAAAATGCAATAAATAAATGAATATACTTTCTCTACATTAGATCTTGAAAAATTATTAACATAGTAATTTTAGCATGTAGAAAAAGCTGTGTAGATAAAGATATCTGCTTTCGAGCAATAGTCACCAGGGAAAAAAAGTTAATTACAACTCTGATTTCAGATATGACAAATGGTGTATCCGCTCCTCAGGCACTTGCTAAGGGTACACACCAAAGCAGTACGCCATGGACAAAGCCTTCCTCTGGACAAAGCCTTGCTCTTCCTCATTGCAACCTCCCTCTTGATTTGGTCCAGACAACGGTGGTGATGGAGAAAAGGAGCAGCAGACATCACTGCCTACTTGCTCACTGGTTCTCTTTGCCTGTCAAGTAAGCAAGCAAGTTTAGAATGGTGGTAAGAAGATAGGGTGACCATATGGAAAGGAGGACAGGGCTGCTGTATGTTTAACAGTTGTGAAGAAAAGGAAATTTCAGCAGGTGTCATTTGTATGCATGCAGCACCTGGTGAAATTCCCTCTTCATCACAACAGTTAAAGCTGCAGGAGCTATACTACAGTGACCAGATACAAAAGACGGCAGGGCTCCTGTGGATTTAACTGTTGTGACGAAGAGGGAATTTCACCAGGTGCTGCCTGCATACAAAGGACACCTGTTGAAATTCCCTTTTCTCTACAACTGTTAAAGATACAGGAGCCTTGTCCTCCTTCTCATATGGTCACCCTAAGATAGACTCAATGAGTGTAGCTACGGCCCATTGAGAGGGATCTCAAAAACCTAAAGCCAGTCATTATATTTTCCAGCATTCTCATATTAACAGTTAACAAGATAAGGGATTTTGTGTGTATGGGTATGACATGCCCTGAGTTAAACCATGTACATTGATGGTGCTATATAAATAAATAAATAAATAAATAAATAATAAACATGATGGCTACCAAACTCACTTTGCTTGGGATCAAAGATGGATGAGAATGCCAAAGGTCGACATGTTTGCTTAATCGCTGCATGATGTAAACCCCACTGCAAAGCCTCAGCTCTGGTCAACTGTAGAATGGTTATTTACTGTCTTGAACTAAAATTATGATCGTTTATACCCACGGGCCCAGATGGCCTCATTACTGATTCAGCATGGGGCGAAGCAAGCCAGAAATATTATTCCATAGCCAAAAGAATTTATCCTCTTCAGTACAAGAGAAAAACACACTCTGCATTGCTTTCATGTGAAATCCCACAAGGGAAATCAAAAAGGCCATGAAGCTGCCATATATATATATTTTAGGCAATTCAAATCCAGTCTGTCCCCATCCTCTCCAAGAAAGACAGATTTCTTTGAAAAACTGACGATAGGTTATTGCACAAACTGAACTTCATTTGTTTAAAATTGTCTTTGGTGGCATTTCAAGTTGTAGAAGCTACTAACTATATAAATCAAAGTGCTATTAAGCAATCCTTGAAAGCCACTGCAGCCCCTTGTAGCTGACGTGGGAGACTGGAAAAGCTACTCTTTCTTACAAGAGGCAATCTCCCCACATGATTTTGCATGGCATTTTCAAGGATTTTTATGTAACAGGAATTTGAAATCAGTTGTGCTGTAGTCACAGAGAAATGTGGTTAAAGTCATTCTTTACTCTGTTCTCAGTTGCTATATCAACCTTCAGCTAGCATCAATAGGGTGACCCTATGGAAAGGAGGACCGGTCTCCTGTATCTTTAACAGTTGTGCAGAAAAGGGTATTTCAGCAGTCATTTGTATGCATGCAGCATGGGGTGAAATTCCCTCTTCATCACAACAGTTAAAACTGCAGGAGCCCTGCCCTCTTTTGTATCTGGTCACTCTAGTATAGCTCCTGCAGCTTTAACTGTTGTTATGAGGAGGGGATTTCACCAGTGCTGAACCCAGTCAGTTTCTAACAATCAACTGGGAAGTTTGTGGTGTTGTTCTTTTACGCTTAGCTGTTGAGAAACATGGTAATTCATGCAACTCATGAATCACCATCTCCAGGAATAACAGTAAGTAATAAAAGAAGCCGCAGACAAAGGTTTCTGGGGGTTTAAAGTTAACCTGGAATTCACCCAGCATTGTAGATTTTACTAGAAGAATTTCAGAAAGTTACAATCCCTTGCTCTCTATTCAAACTGTGTGGATATTTTTTTTAATGTGACATTTAAAAACTAAGTGCCACACACCCAACCTATCTCACATAATGAAATAATTCCATTTCAGAGAAGTATGTTGTATCACACAGAATGGAACATCTGGATTGATACGCTGTATAAAGAATTACAAATCTGATGTCATTGAAAATGCTGAGTTCTGGGGGGGGGGAAATGGAATGAAAAATAAAAACATTGGTACACCATTAACTACAGAAAGGATGCCAGATGTGGCTATATCATATTTATTTATTACATACTTATACTGCCCAATAGTCTAGGCTCCCTGGATAGTTTACAACTAAAACCATAATATAACAATCCAGATTAAAATTTAAAACTTTAAAAATCACATAAAACCAGAATAAGTTACAGTCCAGGGAAGGCTTATCTAAAAAGATGTGTGTTTAGGAGGCATTTAAAAGATATGACATTTTCCGCCTCCCGAACCGCACGAGGGAGGGTTCTCCAGAGGGTTGGTGCCGCTACAGAGAAGGCCCTGCCGCTGAGGTTCTTCATGATGACATTCTCTTCATCTTGGAATGACGAGCAGGGCCTCCTCTGAAGATCGTAAATGTCGCCTGAGTGTATATAACGGAAGGCGGTCTGCTAGGTATCCTGGTCCCAAGTTGTTTAGGGCTTTGTAAGTTAATAGCAGCTTGTGATCCACACAGATGGGTAGCCCCACACAGAGTGCATTACAGTAGTCTAATCATGAGGTTACCAGTGCATGAATGACAGTGGCTAGGCTATCCCTATCCAGGAATGGGCACAGCTGGTGTACCAACCAAAGCTGATAATGGGCTCTCTGGGCCACCAAGGCCACTTCTCCAGTGACAAAGATGGGTCCAGGAGCACCCCGAAACTATGGACCTGCTCTTTAGAGGGAGTGCAACCCCGTCATAGAGTACTCTCAACATTCATTACTTTACAAAGTGGAGACAGGATTAGGGAACAGAGACATCAATAATTTCATTAAAAAGATGGAAAGGACTGAAAAGATGTTAATTTCATCTACTTGTCTCTCACTCACACTTGAGGTATGGCCAAGTGAGACAGATGTGATCTCCAACACAATTTTATCTGACCACAACTGATTTAGACAGCCACACCCAACACAGATAGAAAATGTAATTCCTTCAGGGTATATAAAGGGCCTTCTGAACCCATATGCATCTGCCTTTTATGTTTACTACAGGTATCTTCTGAGGTTAGGTGGGTAGCAGACTTTTTGGTGGTGGCTCCCTCCTTATGAATTGCTCTCCACAAGGATATTCCCCTGGCATCTTCTCTCTTAGCTCTGAGGTCCCAGGCAAATATTCTCCTATTCCCCAGGCTCTTAATTATATTTATTTTTGCTGTCTTGACTGTTTTGTTTTTACCTATGCTTTTGTGTTTTGGACTGTTGATGTTTCTGCTTTTTTTCCTTTTTATTGCTGTTCTGTTTTGATTGGACTAATTTTATTGTTAAGTTTTGTTCTTGGCCGCATTTCTGCAGAAAGGCAGGATATAAATTTCTTATGTAAGGTAACATTCTTGTCAAGCCTGAGGATACAACCCTACGCTAGGTATTGTATGAGTCACAATATTCTCATCAGAAGTTCAAAGGTGCCATGCTAAGAAAAAGTTATCTTTCAATTTTTACTTGTCTGTGTCAGGAAGAATCTGTAAAGTTGTACCACTCTTATTATAGTATCTAGTTGTACGGCCAACTAGACGTAACACAGACAACTATTTTTTTATTGTTCACATGTCTGCTCTGTTCACATAAACACAATAGTCAATGGTGGGTTATTAGTCAACTCCACAGTTGATTATTGAGGGGGTACTCCCCACACAACACAATTATAATCAACTGTAGCGTGGATTAAGGCCAGCGTCGAGTTGAATATTAGTCAATGATATGTTTGATTGACACATCCCCTACCATCTCTCTCCCCCTTAGTCCTCCTGCTGGTTTCCCATCAGCCATTGCGAATTCTGTCAGCTGGGCTAGAGGGGCAGCCACCACGTTAGTCGCTCTTACCAGGGGACTCTGTAGTCACCGAAAATAACCAACTGTGTGCGATGAAATAGTCAACGGTGCCCAACACGCGACACGATAACCAACGGTGGTTCAAATAATCAACTCTGCACAGCGTTGTTTATTTTGGCCAAATAAACAACCATGGTGTGAAAAAGTCCTGACAGACGACACAATAACCAACCGTTGGTTATCGTGTCTGTGGTGTTACACCCCACAAGTCAGTTCCCTAATGTATGTCTAGAATTTGTAAGTCTATTGTGTTTAGAATGTTGACCTGAGTGGGTGGAGATTGAATATCTTAGGAGGGAGGAAGAGGAGGATATATAAGGGAATGACTGAGGTGATGGGGTGGTGGTTTTTAAAGTACTTTGGTTCAAGGGAGAATTAGAGGATCAGGGTAAAGAGGGTTGTCTTTTGAGTGTAGTGTGCAGATAGTCAGTTGGTGTGTATTAAACAATCCTGATAATAAAGAAAGTTCAAGAGTGAAGGTGTGAGAGAAAGGAAAGCATGTATGAGAAGAGAGAAAGGATTGGATGAGAGGTTTTACCAAGGGTCTGAAAAGTTTTATTATGAAACAAAGTTTGTGAACATTGAAATAAATTTTTATTCAGTTTGTTTTACTACCACAAAAATCCCACATGTCTCCTTGGCATTTATCATCTGCAGTTATATACATATAACACCCGTTCTGACATTAATTCACCATCAGCACATTATTTTATTCCTGAAATTATTCCTGTTTAACTCCTTTCTCCACATAGTTTGTAGAAAGGTGGTGTTTGTCCCTCACCTCAGGCTCATAAAGTAGTAGCGCTTAGCTTGAGCAGGGAGTGTCCGTGGACAGGCCTCTTGCCACCACTTTATGTGCCACGACACAGGCGCTTTACAACAGGCCTGTCTGCGGACACTCCCTGCTCTGAAATGGAATTTGGCCCATGGTCTGAAAGAGTTTCAACACCACAACAATATGGTGAAACAAGTCAGGGTGGGGGGAACTGCAAGAGACTGTGACAAAGTAGAACAATTCATTTCAGGAGCTCACAGATAAAACCTTCTCAAATGCCATTTGGCAGAAAGGTGTCACACAACTGAATGAAAGAAAATAAAAATACCAACAACAATACCATCAAGTAAACCAAACTGGATCTTATACTGGCTTCAATTTATGCACCTACCTTTAATTCTGAGGTTGTTGAAAATCTATTTTCTAACAAAGAAAGTCAAATAAATTAACTGTAATGGTTAAGGAGAGAAAAAGGGGGTTGATTATAGGGGCTCAATATATCCCCAAAATGTGACAAAGGGGATGTGGGGATTTATTAACAGTGTAGATAAAAGAGGGGAGAATTAATGGCTTGATTTCAGGGCAGAAAATTGACTTAGGCTTTGCATAAACAATGCCATACCTTTAAGCTTTCTGACTGACAGTCTGGCTTGGGAAACAGCGTTCAGTCTGAAAGCAGAGCCTATTAAAAAGCATAATGTTTCTAAACAGCATCTGTTATGTACTAATAAGCATTACTTAAAGGACACAGACCTTTAATTGCTACCAAACGTACACTTACTCAAAAACGCTGCAAGGCAATCTTTACCAAAAACATCACATGACCCCACAGGAATCCCAACAATACAAAATGTTTTTTAGTTTAATTTGGCTTGAATTCACCCAGTCCAACAAAAGTATGGAGGCGCTTTCTGCAAATTCTATGGAAACGTTTGTGAAGCTTCACCGGAATGAATTACAAATAAGAATTACATCAGAGCTATTTGCCATCTGTTGTCAGCAATACCACAGTGCTATGGCTGGTCACCAGACTGTAGTTTCGTAAATTCCAAATGCAACATTTTTAATGTGCAACTCAGTAGAAGGTTGTGTACTTGCAGAGAGATGGGGAGAGTCTGGTGTGTGTGTGTGTGTGTATGAGAGAGGAAGAAACACACCTCAACCTGGAACCCATTTGACAAACTCATCACAAACAATATGCACCCAGAAAAGAGTACCAGAACACCCTGGGAGTTTTCACAAGTGGCACTTTTTAAAGGACTTAGGCCTTAGCTAGACCTAAGGTTTATCCCAGGATCATCCCGGGGTCAACCCTGTTCATGTAAATGACACACAGGATATCCCGGGAGCAGGCAGGGACGACCCCGGGACGATCCTGGGATAAACCTTAGGTCTAGCTAAGGCCTTAGAATGCAGAGTGTTGTGTTGGGTTCAGACAACACAATAACCAATGGCAGTTTAAATAGTCGGTTAGTTATTTAACCTAACATGGGTTATTGTGTTGTATGAAGGGAGTTTCTTAACCAACAGTTGGTTATTTGGCTGAAATAACCAATGCTGTGCAGAGTTGTCTATTTGAACCACTGTTAGTTATTTCCTCAGCCACCCTTGGTTATTTCGCCAGTCACAGAGTTGCAAGGCAAGAGTGGTCAAAGCAGTGGCTGCCGCTCTAGTCCAGCTGGGAGGATAGATTTTCAGCAGCAATGACTGATGGGATGCTAGCGGGAGGCTTGAGAGAGGTGGACTAATAGTCAACTCAACGCTGATCCCAATCCACACCAGGGTTGATTATCATCATGTTGTGTGGGACATACCCTGTAGATAAACTACTGTCGAGTTGATTATTACCCCACCGTGGACTATCATGTTGTCTGAACGCAGCCAATAACTTATTTGTAGGCTATAGAACCACAATATTGTTATTAAAAATATCAATCTACTTTTAGTCCATGTACTTTTTCATTCATATTTACAAAACTAAGAAATGTGGTTTTAAAATATATTTTAAAAACTCACACACACCTCATTTAAGCATTATATCTGAAAATGTACCTTATGTTCTTTGTGATGCTCAAAGAACATTGAAAAGGATTAAAGTCACACCAACAGCTCTCAAGCTATAGAATAAACCTCCTACATAGCAGATGTCTTTGATCAAACTGAATCCCAATTTCCGTAAGTACATTTCACATTTTCCTGAAATACAAGTATTTTAACAAATCATGGATGAACCCATATGAATGGGTTTGGTCCCAAGACACTTCTGTGGAAAGAAGAGGGGACAAATGAGGGAAGAAGAGACAAGAGAAGATGGAAATGCCAGAAGAGAAGGAGAGAGCGCTAGGCAGATAGAAAGATTTAGGTAAAGACAGATATAGTAAAAATAATATGAAAGATGAAAAAGGAAGAATGGTACACATGTTAAAGGCTGGTGCTTAGATCTGGATCTAACCATATTGAAGGCAACAGCTGTAGGAAAGCATTGAGGCTGTGCTGATACACAAATCCTGTTTAAATGTTAAAGCCACTATTTACCTACAAACTATAACACTGTAGGCTCTGTATGTATTAGCGCAAACTCTTGAATAGGTAAGTTCCACTTGTACACACACAGGCTCTTTTAGATGTTCCTCCAAATCCACTATCCCAATCCCCCTCCTATGTCCATTCACACAAAGGTCTGTACCCCCATATTAGATTGGCCAATGAGGGTGTGGTCGAGGGGGGAGGGATGAGATAGGATGGGTTGCCACATATCCTACTTTACAGAAAAGAGTCCTCTATTTGAAAGGCTTTCAGAGGAGTGTCCTCTAATTGAAGGGTTGTTCAATTTAACAATAAAGAACAGTAAGAAGGGAAAGTGGGAGAACTGTATGAAGGGAGACATTGTCCATCAATAAATCTGGACAACTGGCTGAGAAGGTACACAGGTTACAGTCTTCCACACTACGATAATATGCACTGTATTTCTATTTGAGTTATAAGTGGCTACCAGGAGGAGGGCCTTCTCTGCTGTGGCACCCCGGCTGTGGAATGAGCTCCCTAAGGAGGTTCGTTTGGCACCTACATTATATTCTTTTAGACGCCAGGTGAAGACCTTTTTATTCTCCCGGCATTTTAACAGTCTGTAAATTAATTTTAACTTTGCTGTTTAAAATTTGTATTTTAAATTTGTATTTTTGCATTGCTGCTGTTTTTATCTTGGTTGTGCTTTTATATTGTATTTTATATTATGGTTTTATACTATGGTTTTGTTTTGAATTGTCTTAAATTTGTAAACCGCCCAGAGAGCTTCGGCTATTGGACAGTATAGAAATGCAAATAAATAAATTTTTATTTCTAAATTTGCATATATACCTATAAATGAGCATATGCACATTTTATGTAAACTTGTGCCCTCCTTTGTCTTCTTTTTTTGATGATGCATTTTCTCTTTTTTAGTAATGCATAAGTAGCCAACACTTTTTGGAACTCTGCAAAGACCTATCCTACTGATAGGTCAAAACTTATTGGGGGAGCACCCATAGAACTTATACTTATGTGGTCAAAACCTTGGGGAAGCCCCCACAGTTCTTGTGGGGAGCAATTATGTGTATGGTTTGAAATGCGAGAAGGACCCCCACCGATCTACAGAAGATACAAGCCTGGATCCATTGCTATTGTTGGAGATCTGGGTGACCTCTGTGGCTAGGAATGCAGGTTTGGGCTAGTATGCCAACTGCTCTTGTTCCTGGGCAAGAATAGCCTGGCCACTGTGAGCCATGCATAGGTAATCTTGAGACTGGATTACTGTAATGCACTCTAGCTTGCACAGTGTGCAGCATCTGAATTACTGACTGGGGGAGCTATAACTAGAGTGACCAGATTTAAAAGAGGGCAGGGCCCCTGCAGCTTTAACTGTTGTGATGAAGAGGGAATTTCACCGGGTTCTCCATATATACAAATGACATCTGCTGAAATTCCCTTTTCTATGCAACTGTTAAAGATACAGGAGCCCTGTCCTCCTTTCCATAGGGTCACCCTAGGCTGTGTGGGGCCCTGGATTGTGGCCCCAAGATCCAGCCCTAGATGCGCCTCTAGAAGGAGGCGGGAGCTGGGGGTGGAGGGAATCTGTGTGGGGAGGAACAAAGGGCGCAATCCTTCTTGGGGGGTGGGGGAAGGCCTACAACTCCCAGCATTCCTCAGCCAGCCACGGCTGCCTGGGGAATGCTGGGATTTGTAGGACTGCTTTTGTGACTAAACGCGCTTGTGCCCAAAGAGGCTCAACCGCGGCCTTGATTTGTGCGTGTGGGGAGAAGGAGTCGGGGGGGCGAAATGCCCCTTGCGCAGGCTGAGGGTCACTCGCTCCGGCTCGTAACCCTACGAAGTTTGCTCCGTCCTTCAATAATAAAAACAAAACACACAAACACGTCCTTCCTCCTCCTCCTGAAACCGAAATCCCTGTCAGGAAAAAGAAGAAGGAAGCCCTGAGAGAAGCGAAGGCGGCGGCGCTTCTTCTCCTCTTACCCGCAGCTGAGGCAGCGCTTCCCGCTCGCTTCTCAGGCGGCGCCGCCGCCATCATTATACTCCTCCGAGGCGGCTCCAAAGGCTTCTCTCCTCCTCCTCTTCCCTCCCTGCGAGCCGCCCATATCCCTTGCCTCGCCAAGGCCCGCCTCATACTTGTTAAGCCCACGGTGGCCCCGTCGACCGACACCTGGGCAACTATACTAGGGTGACCCTATGAAAAGGAGGACAGGGCTCCTGTATCTTTAACAGTTGCATAGAAAAATGAATTTCAGCAGGTGTCATTTGTATGCATGTCGCACCTGGTGAAATTTCCTCTTCATCACAACAGTTAAAGCTGCAGGAGCTATACTGCAGCTATACTGTGACCAGATTTAAAAGAGGGCAGGGCACCTGCAGCTTTAACTGTTGTGATGAAGAGGAAATTTCCCCAGGTTCTCCATATATACAAATGAGACCTGCTGAAATTCCCTTTTCAATACAACTAGGGTGACCATATGAAAAGGAGGACAGGGGTCCTGTATCTTTAACAGCTGCATAGAAAAGGGAATTTCAGCAGGCGTCATTTGTATATATGGAGAACCTGGTGAAATTCTGTCTTCATCACCACAGTTAAAGCTGCAGGAACTATACTAGAGTGACCAGATTTAAAAGAGGGCAGGGCACCTGCAGCTTTAACTGGTGTGATGAAGAGGAAATTTCACCAGGTTCCCCATATATACAAATAACACCTGCAGAAATTCCCTTTTCAATGCAACTGTTAAAGCTACAGGAGCCCTGTCCTCCTTTTCAGATGGTCACCCTAGTTTCCCACTGTTAGGAGGACTCACCATTCACAGAGGTTGTAGTTCAGCTTCTTTCTTTCTTTTTTGCAAGGGTGTGTGTTTGCACTGCCTCTGCAAGTAGAAACAGGGGCAGCTGTGTTGGTAAGCTGGCCCAGCTGTGAGAGCAGCAGAGGTGACCATATGAAAAGGAGGACAGGTATCTTTAACAGTTGAATAGAAAAGGGATTTTCAGCAGTTGTCGTTTGTATGCATGCAGCACCTGGTGAAATTCCCTCTTCATCACAACAGTTAAAGATGCAGGAGCCCTGCCCTCTTTTGTATCTGGTCACTCTAGGGAGGGGAAGGTTCCTGCAGCTTTAACTGTTTTGATGAACAGGGAATTTCACCAGGTGCTCCATGCATACAAATGACACCTTTTGAAACTCCCTTGTCTATTCAACTGTTAAAGATACAGGAGCCCTGTCCTCCTTTTCATATGGTCACCCTAGTGTGGTGTCTGGCCCGCAGGGAAGAGGTGGAGCGAGTGTTGAGTCAAAATCTCTGCCCTCCAGTTTCCTGAAATTGGTTTCCATTGTTCTACCTCATTTTCAGGTGATTTATTTTATGATGTTTTATTATTATTTATATAGCACCATCAGTGTACATGGTGCTGTACTGAGTAAAACAATAAAATAGCAAAACCCTGCCACATAGACTTACATTCTAATAAAATCATAATAAAACAATAAGGAGGGGAAGAGAATGCACCAAACAGGCACAGGGTAGAGTAAAACTAACCTTATAAAAGTTTGATCAAAATCAAGTTTTAAAAGCTTTAGAAAAAAGAAAAGTTTTTAGCTGAGCTTTAAAAACTGCAATTGAACTTGTAGTTCTCAAATGTTCTGGAAGAGCGTTCCAGGCATAAGGGGCAGCGGAAGAAAATGAACGAAGCCGAGCAAGGGAAGTAGAGACCCTTGGGCAGGTAAGAAACGTGGCATCTGAGGAGTGAAGAGCACGAGCGGGGCAATAGTGTGAGAGGAAAGATAGAAAGGAGCTAAACGGTGAAAAGCTTTGTAGGTCAACAGGAGAAGTTTATATTGGACTCTGAGGTGAATTGGAAACCAATGAAGAGATTTCAGAAGTGGAGTAGCATGGGCAGATAACATGATCATGGTTTTTGAACTTACCTAATCACTGTAAGGCAGCTAAGGGTGCTGGCTTGTAGTTTTTTCTTTTCTGTCTACTACACATCTCTTCATTACTCTGCAGCCTCCCTGGTTGCCTGCACTTCCCAATCTGAACAGGCCCTAAGGGAGGAATTAATTGAGCTGTAATTGACGTGTGGGAAGCCAAATAGGCTACAGGCTATTGGAGAGATCATTGTAACCAAGAAAGTGACATGACACTAGGTGTATGTAGCAATGGCCAATGCAATGTAAATATACCTTGATCCCTGTACAACAGTTTGCCTTTGAAATTTATTTCTGCCTCCCCATTCATCTGAACTCCTTGCCAAGGAACCGCTAGCAAATAGCTAATAATAATTAAAACGGCGAAGGAGGATTTTCCCCCTCCTCTCTCTCAGGCATGGAGAGATTTGTATTCTTTCAGAACCAGTTTTTCAGTCCCTTCCTACCTGATATTATGAGTCAATATTCTATGGAACAAGGTGGTAATTTTAAAACCTAAATATAAAATAAAGACATAGGTAAACATATTTGGTAATTTAGTACTGCTGTCCAACAGAGACACAGAAAAATAAAATGGATGGGTCATTTCTAATCGGGTTTCAAAGTTAGACTTGAAATCAATAGCTAAGATTATGTAGTTAAGTCATACTGCATAGTTGAGAGGAGGGAGCTGAGTAACCATCAATATTGCAGGGCCCTTGTGTAATTAAAATTATCTCACATCATGTGAAACCAGAACAGTCCCTGTTTGGTGAAGTATTTCTCCACTGACCAATAGGAAGATGGACATTTTGGAACAGATGGTAAAAGAATATAATACCAGCAGCTGCGTGTTACCAATGAAGAGAGAGTTGATTATTGGTGTCAAGCTTACCTTCAGGATCCAAATTAAATGGATGCCAGTTCCAGCACAGTGGTGGTTGTTACGGGTAAGATTTTTACATACAAAAATGTCCTCTTTTAGCCACAGAATGCATATATGCTGGCCTGTTCTTTGTCTGCCTTGGAAAGGGGTCAGGGGGGCGGGGAGCCCAGCAACCTGGAATTGGACATACCATTTCCAAATGGAAAATAACTCAGTACTGCAATTTGCTAAGAAAATCAGGTGGTATGTCAGTGGAATATTTATTAAAAAAGATGCTATCCTTTATTCAACAAAGTTTGCAGTTTATTCCTGTCACTTCTGAAAATATCTGTTGACATCCTGTCCTGTCTAAACCATGTAGCCTCCAGGTAAAACTAGTTAAGCATTACCTAAAAAGAACCACGGAGCAAGACGGCTTCCCAATTCCACATCAGGGTCCAAAATTAGAGCAATCACATGTCAAATTTCAGTTTCTCAGTTTCAAAACAAGGAGGAACCACAGTTTTATCACACCAAAACTTGTGTGTGTGTGTGTATTATATAAAACATGGTGTCGATGGAACATGCCTAAATATACAAGTCCATGGATCCAGATTTGGAGGTTTTCTTGCCAGTTATACCTAATGCTGAATCACAGTTGCAGACGTAACCAGTTAGAGAGAGATTGAGCTTTAAAAGGTTAAAACTCTTCTGGAATGCCGTTGCAGGCTGTTGCTCTCCGTTACGCTACTGGCCGCTCTAAAGGCAATAATTACGTATAGGCTTGACATGTGAGTTACTGGATAGTTTTCCACTATAAGCCAGCTGAGGACACAGGACTGAGATTGAAGTGACATCAAAGAGAACCTGAATCTTTCCTTTCCAAATAACACACCATTTTAGATTATGTTAGGGTTTGTTGAAATAGCTGTTTGACTGGTTGGGATGGGGAAGTGGAAGAGAGGCAGAGAATCATAGAATCATAGAATAGCAGAGTTGGAAGGGGCCTACAAGGCCATCGAGTCCAACCCCCTACTCACTGCAGGAATCCACCCTAAAGCATCCCTGACAGATGGTTGTCCAGCTGCCTCTTAAAGGCCTCTAGTGTGGGAGAGCCCACAACCTCCCTAGGTAACTGATTCCATTGTCGTACTGCTCTAACAGTCAGGAAGTTTTTCCTGATGTCCAGCTGGAATCTGGCTTCCTTTAACTTGAGCCCATTACTCCATGTCCTGCACTCTGGGATGATCGAGAAGAGATCCTGGCCCTCCTCTGTGTGACAATCTTTCAAGTATTTGAAGAGTGCTATCATGTCTCCCCTCAATCTTATCTTCTCCAGGCTAAACATGCCCAGTTCTTTCAGTCTCTCTTCATAGGGCTTTGTTTCCAGACCCCTGATCATCCTGGTTGCCCTCCTCTGAACACGCTCCAGCTTATCTGCGTCCTCCTTGAATTGTGGAGCGCAGAACTGGACGCAATACTCTAGATGAGGCCTGACCAGGGCCGAATAGAGAGGAACCAGTACCTCACGTGACTTGGAAGCTATACTTCTATTAATGCAGCCCAAAATAGCATTTGCCTTTCTTGCAGCCATATCGCACTGTTGGCTCATATTCAGCTTGCGATTCCAAGATCCTTCTCGTTTGTAGTATTGCTGAGAAGTCACTTAGCCTTTTAGAAGGCTAACAACCTGATTTGTGATTAATCTGCCACTACAATAACCATTGGCAGATTAATCACAAAACAGACTCTCTTCTTCACCCCACCCTACTTAACATACTTTAAGGAAGTTAACCGGAAACCTCAATACAGATTATATACATTTATGGTTCCAGGTTTTAGAATCTAGATCTAGCTTTCTTAGGGAGTGGTGAGATGGTACTATATTTATACAGGACTTTTATTAGTTTGGCAAACTCTATTAACGCCTGCTCATATCATAATCCTTCATGTAGGCCAGAATCCAGCAAGCTACACAATTAGTTCCGCCCATCCCAAGGACTTGTAGGTTTTGCTTCGCAATCAGACCCCAACCCCATACAACATACCAAACCACTTTTGAAAGTGGCAGAGCTTGAAAGAGCAATTTATTATACTGCATGGGGATATGGGGATCAAAGCAGGTAGAAGACCCTTTTGGAGTGCTTTATTCTGGATGCTATGGGGAAACACAGCTGAGAGAAAATAATTGCCTAAAGCTACAGAAATACATTGATAGGATATGGCTCTAGGACCCAATCCAAGTCTGGCACCCCAACAATATCCACTTTCTCCACCATACCCCATGGCTATGAAATCTCTTTTTAAACAGAGTTTTCCCCCCCAGCCTTCCCCACTCTAGTGCCTTCCAGGTGTTTTGGACTACAGCTCCCATCAGCCTGAACTAGCGTAGCCAATTATCAGGGATTATATTTGTCAAAAACTTCTGTATGCACCAGGTTGGGGAAGGGTGGATTATATTATTACCACTCACCTTTAAGCTGTACATTGGATTGTCACGTATCTGTTCACTTGGACTAACATTGTTCAAGTCCATTCTGTTAAACCCATGTAATTCAGTGAGGCATGTGCAAAAGCAAGTGCAGGAATAAACGCTTGACACATGGATATTGGGACAGTTGTTTAGTGCTGGAAAATTCTTTGCATCTTAAAATTGCAAACTGACAACACCTTTCATTGCAATTGTTTCTCTATCTAGATAGGGTTTAATGCAGAAAAAGGCTTATTCTATATTCTGATATTTCTTTCTATGAAACAGGTGTCTAAACAAGACTCCCTCTTTACTACATGGGGCTTTTTGGATGCAGCTTTGCATGTGTTAAAAATAGTTCTCAAAAATAGCCTATGTACCAGCCTTCCTCAACCTGGCACCTACCAAATGTGTTGGACTACATCTCCCATGATCCCTAGACCATGCTGGTTGGGGATGTTGGGAGCTGTATTCCAACACATCTAGAAAGCACTGGGCGGGAAAGGCTGCCATATACTATAGACTAATAATATATACTAATAATAGCCCAGCGTATGGATCCATATGTAGCCAAAACAGCACCATCCATGCACAAGGGAGAGGTATCAGTTGTGGGAGAGCTCCAAGGTTTACAAAAGTATATTTAGAGAAAACCTAACACAGAGAAACAAACATGAAACAATGAGTGGACAGTGGAAGATGGGGAGGGAAACTGGTAATTGTGGTGGTGGAATGAAAAAGGACGTGGCTAGTTTGCTGGTTGTCTGAACAGGAGCACTGCACTGCAACATTTTGCTGCGGGGCCCACTACGTCTACTAGATGTGCAGATAAAGTCGTTACTGAATGTCTCAGACAAATTTTCACTTGCTTGTAATAAAATCATTGGCACTCCTCCTGGTTGTCGCATCTAATATTAAATGAATTTAATTTCTGTGCTGGTTTAGATACTCCAGTACATAAAAACCTTCTCATGGTGGTCACATTTCATAGAACATAGCCCTCAGCGCAATTTTTTATGACCACAGTTGCAGCGTAAACATTTCAGTGAACCAGTTCAGGACTTGATGTTTACCCTGAATTTTAAACTGTCCACCTTTTCAGGGGTAATTCCCAACCACTGCCTTTCTTTCACTAAAAGAGCAGTGGAGCAGATGTGAAATCATATCTGGATTTCTCCCACACACATTTGTTATGTGGCAGAGTTGATCGATGCCCTCCAAATGTTTTGGACTTCCACACCCATCAGCCCCAGCCAGGATGGCCAATTGTCAAGAATACTGGGAACTGTAGTCTAAAACATCTGGAGGGCATCAGGTTGGGGACAGCACAATAGAGTGTTGGACATGGAGCTGTTGAGAAACTAGAATGCAATGTCCCCCAAGCATACCACGCTCTGTTGACCAGTACTGTGTCCAGTTCCGGTCAACACAGTTTGAAGAGGAAGAATCTACAAACTGGAATGTAGATGAAGGCGTTCGATACATTTAGCTTGGAGAAGAGGTGATATACTAGCCATCTTCAAATATTTGAAGGGTTATCA
The DNA here is from genome assembly GCF_023053635.1 of Elgaria multicarinata webbii. Taxonomy (NCBI): domain Eukaryota; kingdom Metazoa; phylum Chordata; class Lepidosauria; order Squamata; family Anguidae; genus Elgaria; species Elgaria multicarinata. Next base: position 23,628,599 of record NC_086186.1, on the reverse strand, counting down.
CGTAAATGGAGCAAATTTGCTTTCTACTGATTCAGAGGGTAGGGCCCAACCCAACAGGTTCAAATTACAAGAAAAGGGATTTGGCCTAAACATTATGAACTTCCTGTTTGACAGTGGAGAGCCTCCCCTTTGTTAGAGGTTTTGAAGCACATAGCTTCATAGTTCTGGTCACCACACCTAAAAAAGCATATTATAGAGCTGGAAAAAGTGCAGAAAAGGGCAACTAAAATGATTAAGGGGCTGGAGCATCTCCCCTACGAGGGAAGGTTACATCAACTGGGATTATTTAGCATGGAAAAGAGGAGGCTAAGGGGAGACATAATAGAGGTGTACAAAATTATGCATGGTATGGAGAATATGGATAAGGAGACATTTTTCTCCCTCTCTCAAAATACTAGAACCCGGGGTCATCCCATGAAGCTGATTGGTGGGAGATTCAGGACAAATAAAAGGAAGTACTTCTTCACACAGCGCATATTTAAACTATGGAACTCAGTACCACAAGATGTAGTGATGGCCACCAATTTGGATGGCTTTAAGAGGGGGTTAGATACATTCCTGGAAGCAAAGGCTATCAATGGCTACTAGCCCTGATGGTTGTGTGGTATCTCCAGTATTTGAGGCAGTAAGCCTGTGTGCACCAGGTGCTGGGGAACATGGGAGGGAGGCTGCTGTTGCACCATGTCCTGCTTGTTCATCCCTGGTCGATGGCTGGTTGGCCACTGTGTGAACAGAGAGCTGGACTAGATGGACCCTTGGTCTGATACAGCATCAGGGCACTTCTAATGCAGTTGGGTTGCATTAATAGAAGTATAGCTTCCAAATCACGTGAGGTACTGGTTCCTCTCTATTCGGCCCTGGTTAGGCCTCATCTAGAGTATTGCGTCCAGTTCTGCGCTCCACAATTCAAGGAGGACGCAGACAAGCTGGAGCATGTTCAGAAGAGGGCAACCAGGATGATCAGAGGTCTAGAAACAAAGCCCTATGAAGAGAGACTGAAAGAACTGGGCATGTTTAGCCTGGAGAAGAGAAGATTGAGGGGAGACATGATAGCACTCTTCAAATACTTAAAAGGTTGTCACACAGAGGAGGGCCAGGATCTCTTCTCGATCCTCCCAGAGTGCAGGACACGGAATAACGGGCTCAAGTTAAAGGAAGCCAGATTCCGGCTGGACATCAGGAAAAACTTCCTGACTGTTAGAGCAGTGCGACGGTGGAATCAGCTACCTAGGGAGGTTGTGGGCTCTCCCACACTAGAGGCATTCAAGAGGCAGCTGGACAACCATCTGTCAGGGATGCTTTAGGGTGGATTCCTGCATTGAGCAGGGGGTTGGACTCGATGGCCTTGTAGGCCCCTTCCAACTCTGCTATTCTATGATTCTATGATTCTATGATTATATTCTTATAGCTGTCCAGCATCAATAAAGGATGCTGTAAGAGTGGATTTCCTGCATTAGTGGGGGGTTGATCTAGATGACCTTTGAGATCTCCTCCACCTCTTATGATTTTCTGAAGCAAGAAACAAACGTTGTCTTTAGGTGACATGCATGTGTCATACCAGAAGAGACATTCTTAGAAAAGGCTTTTCTTCTAGACTAGGAATGGAGAAACTGTAGCCTTCCAGATGTTGTTGGACTCCAGCTCCCATCAGTACCAGCCAGCATGGCCAGTGGTCTGGGATGTCAGTGGTCTGGGATGACAGGGGTTGTGGTCCAATAACGTCTGGAGGGCCATAGATTCCTTTAGCCCCTGTCATAAAGAGAGAGAGAGAGAGAGAAGTGGCAATGTCTCTTAAGATTGTACTTGCATTAAGAAATAATATTTTAAAGAAACCTGCTGTCTAATAATTTAAAGGGTCCTTTTTGTTGATTAAAAGTATTTTAAATCAATTAATCTAAAAATTTAGTCCATTAAGTATAGCAACGTTAATTTTAATGCAACTTTGGGGAGTAGAGGAGGGGAAACTTTCCCCCACCTCAATATAAAAATTAGCCCCTTGAGCAAATTCCTCCAAGGCAATATGGATCAAGAACAAGAATTTTAAGAGGTTGTAAATATAATCGTGCATTTTATTTGTGTCCAGGCTTTGGTCCCTTCCGGCAGCATCTTGTTAACTCCAGCTGGGAAGCAACAAAAGTAAGAAAGCTATTTCTACTGTTGCCTAAAAAAGGATTGTTTGAGTGGGAAGCTTAAAATTTAACCAAGTTTTAAACAAGTAGTTTAGAGTTCTATAATTATACGTGCATACAATTAGTAGGAGATGATAGGTACATCGCAGAGCTGCATTCATAGCCATCCAAGACTTAAATGTGGTTTAAGATGTAGAGCAAAATCTCAATAAATGAAATCATTCCCCACCCATGAGAACCAGACTTGCCAGTAAACTTTCCCAAAGTATAGTTCTTAGTCCCATAAAATTGCCCACTAACTTTTGTATTTCTGGGGGCTACATTAGGGGTTCTGTTTTTTGTAGAGTTGTTTGTTTGAGCTGATGTTATTTGGATTTTGTTTCGGAAATATGTTTCCAAGTACTATTAATTCTGGTATGTTGACTGCAATAATTTATTCAATTCACTAGTAAAGTAACAGGAGAAATAAATACCCCCAAGAAGTTGTTTGTTTAGGATAGGAAAAAGAGAACAGAAAAGAAATTGCTAGGAAGATAATTCCTTTTTCTTCTCTCTTTTCTTTGCAAACCTGATAATTCTTAGAGCTTGTGCAGGATTCTCCCAACACATTATTATGCAAAACATGAATCTTATTAGGCACAGATGCTGTACTGCTTGTAGGAAGTGTCACTGTATATAACTGACAAACCTATCTGGTTGCTCTGGACATACACTTGGACATCACTACTCAGAAAAGAGAGGAGGGTAAAATTATATTCTCAATTGATTTGAACCTACTGAATTGTGTGTGTTTTTTCCTAGCCAGAATAAACCACTGGTTTAGCCTCCATCACCTTGCAACAAGAATCTCATCTTCAGTTATGGGTAGTAATTTATTTTTGCAACCACAGTAGGAAAACAAAAAGGAAAGAGGTTTTAATGTACTGCAGGACTTTGGTATGTTTAATTGTAGATTCTTTTAGCTCATGTTACATAATGTCCCGACACTGCAGGAGCCTGAAAAAATTCTAAAAAAACACACAAACCTTTTATTTCATTAGTTGTAGCTTTAAGCTGTTCCGACTTCCAATAAACTAAACACTTTATTTTCATCTAGATAATATACCTTCTATAGGACTAACAGAAATCAGAAAATAAGTGAAACTGTTGTTAACAGATTAATCTAGGGCACATATAAAGCTGGGAAGAGGAAGTTGTTTTAGTAACATGAGTTACCTACTGCCTCATGATTTCAGTGGGTGTATAATACATTCTATTCTGGTCAGATATACACCATTCTTACTTTAACTATAAGATGAATTCATCTCAGCATGGACAGCCAAACTGTGGTTGTTTTGCTATCTATTATTCTTGGCTTTGGCCTCCTGAATGGAAGGGTTGGAGGAGGTTATAGTAGGTCATTTGACCATTGCCTGACCAGTCATAGAAGAGTGTCTCATTAAACACAGAAAATAAAATGTGTGTGAGAAAATAAAATGCTAATTGTAAGCTGGCATGGATTGTCCTTTTGGAAAAACGAACACAACACTGCATTCTTATGCTAGATGATGCAATAGCCTCTCCAAGACCATTCGTGCCACAGGAAAAACACAGCTGGCTGTGTTCTCCTAATGTGTTTACTTCGCCTGCAAGAATTGTTTGCTTGTTTGTGTCAAACAGTTTATTGACCACAGCTAATCAATGTTTCCGCTGACAAGGAAATTGTAACAGTTTACTCAGGAAGCCAACCTTCAAGAATAAGTTTGCCCCATTAACACATCAGTATCAGGGAAATCTTGGTCAGTGTCTCCTTCCATGCTAACCTGTATCTTGTGCAATAAGTACCTCTTCTGTGAAAGTTTGGAAAGTTCTAGCTAGCAAAATCACATCCATATACTTTTAAACAAGGGCCAATCTTGGGGAGCACATCCAGAGATGTATATTTAATCAACCAAAGTGTAGATACTTTAGGCAAGAATTGATCAGAGCTTGACTATAATAGCTGATGAAAAGGCAGGTGTTGGAGAAGTGGAAGGTAAAGTAATTGTAGCTTAATCCTAGGCAAAGGCCGTGTCTCTGTTTTATCTAGCTTTGGTGGGAAGTGTACTGGGTAAGGCTGTTGGTATAGGCTTCTCTCAAAATACAAGCTTGCAAAGTTTTGAACTCCTGAACATCTAATTGGAAATAATGTACATACTCAAGCTGCTTTGAGTGCCATGTTTTGGTGGAAAGGTGGGGTACAAGTAAAATGAATAAATGAATGATACAAACATGGTTTAATCAACAGTCATCACTAATCCTTAATGGTCACATGACCCATCTCCTTCCTCAGCAAACTGATCAATCAGCTCTAAGGACTAGACTTTAGGAGAAGTTGGGATATGAAGTCATGGGCTACATTTTCATGTGTGCCAAATTCTGCAGCCTTCCTCCGTAACAAGTCCAATATTTTAATTCTCTCCACCGGCCACCACAGGAGCTCTCCAAACTTGGCCTCGGTAATGATGTAGACCTGCACATCATTGAACTGCCAGTGGTTTACCAAAAAGCAAAAGAGATTGTCTGTAAAGCATGGTCAAGCTTTCAGCCCCAAGTAAGTGACAAAACAAGCTACAGGGTTTCATTTGGAATTAAGCTACACTGAACCACAGGAGAACATTTAAGGATGTAAACTATAGGTATTCTTATGTTCAAGAGTAAAATCTGAAGTTCTTGGATATCTGATAAATCGTAGGCAGTTTAAGTACTTGGAATCTTCTGTGAGGCTATATTGTTTTCCTTCTATGTTCCCATTACTGGAACTCATAAGAGGAAGATTTTTAAGTTATCAAGTGGAATTTATGGACTAACATTAGGAGTGGAAGATCTTTGCATTGGAGAAAATCTTGCTCATTCTAAAGCGTACTTTTCCCCTCACCGCAGCAAAGGACCTAAGTTTCCCAATGTACTTAAGAATGTAATGGATCTGAAAACAAGACGTGAAGCCTCAATCTTTCCCAGCCCTCTACCTATCCACCCATGTTCACAACTGAGGAAACCTAGAATAATCTCGCATCATGTTAACGCAACATAGTATTTCAAAATGTGTGTTTAAAGTCAACTCATTTAATAATTTTAGCAATAAAATTATTCTGAATCAGAGGGAGGAGCAGAAAACTGAGGGGAAACAGGATCTTAGGAAAGTATGTGTTAAATATTTGTAAAGTTTTTGTGTTTTGCATTGTGCAAAGAACAACAGGTCTCGGAACCTCTCCTTGCTTAAAAGATCTTGTACATGGATCTTCAGAAAGTTCACTGATATATCTAGATACACAAAAGCCCTCACAGTGAAAACATTTTTTTCTGTAGACTAGGTTCTTTATTGGGAAGCTAATATTTCAGGAGACAGTGGGGCGCGTACATATTAGAATAAATTTAAAAAATTAAGAAGTCAGATAATCACATATATATCTTGTTGATCATTCTACAGCTTATGATTCACATTGGGCTGGCTCCTACCTCAAAAGCAACCATAATTCTGGAGCAGTGTGGAAAGAATAAAGGCTACAAAGAAATCGATGTTTGCGGATTTTGTCCAGAAGATGGCTGTTGTGTCTTAGAGGGACCAGAAAGAATCGAGTCTACAATTAATTTGAAGAGGGTCTGGAAAAGCATTCAGATGGAACAGATGGATGTCATTTTTTCCAGAGATGCAGGAAGGTAAATATTTTTTTGTAATAAGAAGCCATGTCAATTGTAGGAGATGTAATACAAGTCAGGAAATTTTCTCTGAAGGAAGACACTCGTACCAAACAAAATGTTTTCAAAAGTTGGAAAGGTCTGAGAAAGCATTGTTTTCTGATTAGAATGGCTGAAAGACTTAATATGGTATATGTTATCTAAACTGTGTATGTTGAAGGACAGATTGCTTACCTGTAACTGTGGTTCTTCGAATGGTCATCTGTGAACTCACAGCTATGGGTTTTCCACCTGTGCAGAACAGTCATTCGAAACATTCTAGAGCTAAACAGATTTGGGCAGAAGTCCCACCCACTTCCTCTGCACACACTCCAGGTGTGGCTCCTGCCTGCCTCTTAGCTCTGAGTCCTCCACAGCGGAGGAATAAAGATGAGACATAGAAGCGGGGATGAGGGTGGGGTGGGTGAGTTCACAAACGACCACTCGAGGAACCAGTTACAGGGAAGCAACCTATCCTGCATCTTTGTGGTCTCTTATGATTCAGACATATGGGTGACTGAAAAGCAAGAGGCTTACCAGAGGAGGGAGATGTCAGGCCAGAATTTAAGAAAAACAGCTCTGCCAAAAGCTGCTTTAGTGTGAGCTCTGATATCCAGGTGGTTATGTTTGATGAAGATAGAGGGCTGAGCCCAGGTCACTATGCTACAGACTTACGGAAGCGAAACACCATTGAGGAAAGTGACAGAGGATGCTCTGGCTTTAGTTAAGTGTTCTCGTAGAGGGGGCGGTAAGATTGCCTGGCGCAATCACCCACTTGTCTAAGTGTTGGGATGGCACTGGGCCCCCCTTCTTGAATCCCAAGTGGAAGACAAATAAACGAGTAGATTTCCTAAAAGATGGAGTTCCATGGACATAGAATGAAAGTACTCTTCTGACATCTAGGGAATAAAGTTTTACCTCCACTGAGGAGGGTAGGTTGAAGAAGTAAAGTATCCTGAGTTAGATGGAATTGTGAAACAACCTTAGGAAGAAAAGAGCAGTCCAGATGTAGCACTGCTTTGTCCCTATGAAAAGCTAGGGACCGTTGGCCATGCCTTAGAGCACATGGTTCACTCACTGTGCATGTCAATCTAATAACGATGAGAACTCATCTTGAGTATTGTGTCCAGTTCTTGGCACCACACTTCAAGAAGGATGCAGACAAGCTGGAGGGGGTTCAGAGGAGGGCAACAAGGATGATCAGGGGTCTGGAAACAAAGCCCTATGAGGACAGACTGAAAAAACTGGGCATGTTTAGACTGGAGAAGAGAAGATTGAGGGGAGTCATGATAGCACTCTTCAAATACTTAAAAGGTTGTCACACAGAGGAGGGCCAGGATCTCTTCTCGATCATCCCAGAGTGCAGGACACGGAATAACAGGCTCAAGTTACAGGAAGCCAGATTCCGGCTGGACATTAGGAAAAACTTCCTGTTAGAGCAGTACGACAATGGAACCAGTTACCTATGCCACACTAGAGGCATTCAAGAGGCAGCTGGACAACCATCTGTCAGGTGTGCTTTAAGGTGGATTCCTGCATTGAGCAGGGGGTTGGACTTGATGGCTTTAGAGGACCCTTCCAACTCTACTATTCTATGATTCTATGAAAATCACTTTCACTGTGAGAAGCCTAACGTTGGTGGAAAGAGCCAAGCTTTCAAAGGGTTTGGCCATTAATTGAGCCAGTACCACTGACAGACTCTGGGGGCCAGCTGATGGATAGGGGTTAGCAAGTCATTTAAGGAACTGTTTAACTTGAGGATGTGGGAAGAGAGAGAAACCTTCAATACTGTCATTATTAGCTGACTTGGCTGCTAAGTGAACTTTGATAGAGGAAACAGCTGAACCTCTAGATTTCAAAGAAAGAAGAGTGTTCAATATACTTGGTAGCCCATGGGGCAGGAAACAGGGAAATGGGACTTTCATCTCTAATCCAAGGGATTTTGCCATTCTGTGATTTGTTCCACGTATGTCATGATGTCATTAAACAGGAAGAAAGGATTTTGATCCCCTATGGTGGCAATAGTCATCCTGCACCAAAGAGGGTTTGTTAGTCAATATTTGTGCATTAGGGGTCATCGATGGTTGGATAAGATCTACTGCCAGCAGTGACAGTGTAGCAGCCAGTGGCTCCATGTTTTTTCAGGATGATCTCCTGGAAAAAGTTGCCCAGAAGAGGAGGGTGGAGAGAATGGCAATCTCATAAAGCTTGGTACCATGGTAGGTTCCAGTAACTAAGTGTCACATGGTATACATACCATGAGAAGGTGTTGCACGGTTAGAAGTTGCCTCATATCATTCTAGACAGTGAGGGGAATGAGAACATTGGCCATGGGAATTGTAACCTGGGTAGTCTCTATCCCTCATAATGATTTTGGTGGTGAATGGTCCTGATAATATTGAGAAGACCTATGAGTCTCATCCAATGTATTGTATCGATGATGAAGAAAGCCTCCCATAGAGGCCAAGGAAGCTGGTGAGGTCTGTTGGTACTGGGGGGGCGGGACGGGACTATACTTCCTTGGAGAATGGTCTTGGCGTAGGCCGTAGTATAGTTCCAACAGGACATGTTCCCTGGATTCACCTTCTGATACCGAACCCAGGCACTGGATATTATCCGGGGAGTTACGGTCCCATGGGTGCTGTAGCTTCTCTAGGATTGGCACTGGCAATCGCATGAGAGTTTGAGGTGCTGTCTGCACTGAGCGTGGCTAATTTGGAGCCGGCATAGGCTTGGGTTCGATGTTGGACTCTCTATCCTACAAGCTGTCTTCTTTTTTGCTTTTTGATCCAGAAGGCCAGAGGTTAGTGGGTTGTTTGTTTCAGGGCTTGGTCTGCTTGACCTCTTTGGTCTCCACCGTTGGTACCAAAGGGCTGGTTTTGACCTGTTGGTTCAAGCAGACGGCTGAAGCTGTCAGTATTGCAAGGGCTGGTAGTCTTAATGAGCTTTCTGTTGTGCTTTCTATTATGTTATGCGCTGGAAGAAACTGAGAAAGACTTGAAGCTGGTTTCTTGCAAATGGAAGCTGAGGCAGTAGGCAGAGGTCTGTTCGGTGTAGTCGTATCTGCTGCCTTGAGGACTCACAAAAGGACAGAGAGCCGTGCCACTCTATTATAAAAGCCTGGCAGTGGGTACAGGAGTCCACCCTGCGTGCCTCTCCAAGGCAAAAAAAGGCAGTTGGAGTGTCCATCAATCAGTGGCATCTTCTCGTCATAGTGGGTATAATTTTTGAAGGCGGCCTTGGAGTCCTTGCACCCCAAAGGGGCTGGGAAGAAATAGAAACCTCAGAGAAGTTAGGACAGTGAGAAAAAGGAAGAGAGAAAAGAACTCTGTTTAGTTTCCCAGGTGGGGATAGTATGATTTTTACATTTTGTAATTGTTTTATTATTTTTGTTGTAAGGTGAGAGAATGTTCCAAATGCTGCTAGTTGTTGCGGCGGACAAAAGAAACAGAGAGAGGCAGGCAGGAGCCATGCCCAAAGCCTGCGCCAAAGAGCTAGGCAGGGCTCCCGCCTAAAATTGTTTTGCTCTAGAATGTTCCAAATGACTGTTCTGTGCAGGCTCCGAACACATATGTATATATGAGTCACAGAGACCACAAAGAACTTCCATTCTTTATCCTTCAGATTAGCTGAACATGTTTGATGCCTCTGAAGACACTGAGTTGAGGTTGTACTAGAATAGTTAAGGTCAATGACATATCTCGATTTATACAAAAGCAAACAATACTGTGGTGAGGAATTTTCCAAGTCCCTCCCTCTGGCGTGGTGCAAGGAGTTCAGAAACTGTTACTGTGAACATTTCTGATGTCTTCATGCCCTAGCTGGAGGAGAGTGAAGGGGGAGCATTTGTCAGAGGTTGACTGTAGCTCTTCTTTGTAACACCCCATGGTTAAGTGTTACATGTGGTTTGAGCCATTCTGCGCACCCCAGACTTCTGTCTTTCTAGAAGCAGAGGGCCCCTGACACAAGATGTAACACAAGCCATTCCTGAAATCGAGGCACAGACTATTTCTTCAGGGCATACAAGCTCTTGGGCATCTTTAAAGTAGTTCTTAGGATCCCAACCATTATCTGCCATTTTGCCAACCCTTCCCCACTTACCTGCCTCCGCAGCGGACGGTGGAGGCAGGTAAGTGGGGACAAAATGGCGTCCGAATAAGCCCCCCTCCCCCACTTACCTGGCTCCGCCACCGTTGCTGCATGGACTGCAGCGGTGGCGGAGGCAGGTAAGCCCTCCTCCCCCCTTACCTGGCACTGCCGCAGTCCGTGCGGTGGCTTCAACTGCCGCCGACACCTACTTCTGGCCTTAGGCATCCGATGGCAGTCGAAGCCGTCAGACACAAGCACAGTGGCGGATGGTGGAGCCAGGTAAGCCCCCCTCCCCACTTACTTGGCTCTGAAGCTTTGGAACGGTCCGAATCGATTCGGACTGTTCCAACCTGCTTTGGGTCGATCCGGACTTCCCCCGACCCGCTCTGGAACCAGGTTTAGGAGGTCCGGATCGGGCCACTCCACTTCGGATTTGGGGATCCGAAACGGAGCGGAGCACACCCCTAGTATCCAGCAGATCTCAAGGTAGTGCTGTGATCCATGCATGCACTGATGCTCACTGATACCCTGCTACAAGCTGCTCCATCAATGTCAGTGGTGAGAGCAGATCCACACGCACAAAAGAATACATTTTTAGTTTTACATCCTCCCTTTAAAATGAATGGGAAGCAGAGTTCCCATGAATTAACACATACTTGAATTGGGACGACTGATTATGAAACAATTTCACCCACGTAATTGCCCTGTGTAAAATAATCACAAGACTGTAAATATTCTGAAGTTATCCAATGTACTGAGATGTTTTTGAGCTTTTGGCAACCTTATTATTTTTGATGCAATGTATTCAAGCAAGTAATTAATACCAAGATGGAGCTAGCAGGTAGTGTATATAATTATGCTTTAAATATATCTTTTTTCCACATTGTAGGTACATCTGCGATTATACCTATTACATTTCACTTTACCATGGTAATGGAAGAGCAGCGTTTATCCACGTGCCTCCGTTATCCAAGTGGGTAACAGCAGAATTTCTAGGAAGAGCACTCCAAACAGTTATCTTAGAAATGTTAAAGCAATGCAAGTAGGAAATAAGGATTGGTGGTGGTGTTGTTTTTTAAAAACACACATTAAAAGTGTTACATGGGATGTTCATTTTTGTCCAAATTCCATGGAAACATGGCTGCCATCTGCAGCAAGTCTAAAAAAACCACTGCAACCCATTGTAGTTTACTGCACAAAATGTGCGCAATGTATTAAGTAGTTCTGAATGTTCTGAGGGATGGAATAGAGAAACACCCAGGAGCAAAAGAGCCTTCCTGTATGCATTGGAGCCTTGTGACCACAATGGATAGTAGAGGTAGTTTTGGCAGGTGTGGAACCACCTCTCTCTCTGTTTAAACATACCTTTTTTCTGTGTGTGTGTCCTTCCTATCTCTCCTCTCTCATCTCACACTATCGCCCCGCTCGTGCTCTTCGCTCCTCTGATGCCATGTTTCTCGCCTGCCCAAGGGGATCTACTTCCCTTGCTCGGCTTCGTCCATTTTCTTCTGCTGCCCCTTATGCCTGGAACGCTCTTCCAGAACATTTGAGAACTACAAGTTCAACAGCAGCTTTTAAAGCTCAGCTAAAAACTTTTCTTTTTCCTAAAGCTTTTAAATCTTGATTTTGTTCTGACTTTTGTAAGCCTATGCGGCAGGGTCTTGCTATTTACTGTGTTATCTGTACAGCACCATGTACATTGATGGTGCTATATAAATAAATAAATAATAATAATAATAATAATAATAATAATAATAATAATAATAATACCCTACCCAGTGCCTGTTTACCCTACCCTGTGCCTGTTTGCATTCTCTTCCCCTCCTTATTGTTTTATTATGATTTTATTAGAATGTAAGCCTATACGGCAGGGTCTTGCTATTTACTGTTTTACTCTGTACAGCACCATGTACATTGATGGTGCTATATAAATTAATAATAATAATAATAATAATAATAATAATAATAATAATAATAATAAATAAATAAATATGGAAACATTTAAAAAAAATTGGACCTTCTCTTCTGCTGCTCCCAAACTGTGGAATGGCCTGCCGGAGGAGACTCGTCAACTTGACAGACTATTAGCATTCAAGAAAGCTATCAAGACTGATCTCTTCCGGCAGGCCTATCCAGGGGGATTTTAGGATGTTTTTAGGATATTCTAACAATGTATATTACGTTCTTAATTCAGTTTTATGTATTTTATATTTACTGTTGTTCCTTGCCTTGATCAAAATGGAGAGGCGGGTAAGAAATAATAATAATAATAATAATAATAATAATAATGGCTTTTAAAAAGCAAGCCTTTCTGCAATTCTAGTTTTGATGAGAAAACATGGTTACACATTGATTACAGGCACAACAAAGAAGGTGCGAACCTTAACCGAAAAACAATACAATTGATAACAAAAAAGTTAAGGGTGTAAACAATAAACAAGTTTTAATACACTAATAAAAGCAGGTTATAAAGAGCACATTTATTAACAAAATCAATAGTGTAATCACACAATTAAAATGGTACAAAAAGAAAAGTGCTCCGCAAACTTGATTTATGCATTTTTATAGTACACTGGCTGTTGAGGAAGACTTCGTGTCGAAACGCGTCTGGCCAAGCTAATCAAGTTTGCTGAGCACTTTTCTTTTGGTACCATTTTAATTGTGTGATTACACTATTGATTTTGTTATTATAAGTGCTCTTTATAATCTGCTTTTATTAGTGTACTAAACCTTGTTTGTTTACGCCCTAAACTTTTCTGTTATCAATTACACATTGATTACCGCAGATCTTTTTGTTAAGGCGAAGAATTGTCCAAAAAGAGGACAATAAAACCCATGGGAAATAAAAGAATGTTTTAATATTCTGATTCCAGTGTGTCTTAGAAGTATTCTACTCAATAAACAGCAACACAATGGGCACAAATGCATACAGAATCCTTTTTATTTAACTTAATCATGTAGTACTGTAACTACTAGAAAAAAGCAGAGTAAGAGAAACTAAAGGAGCCTTAGCTTCAGCCATTCAAAATAGACAAAGGTTCTTTTTTTATAATGTAAAGAATCCAGAGTATATCGCAACAGGAATAAATTCTTACAACAGAATATACAAAAACATTTTTGAATTTTTTTTCATCATCTACTGATTCATTTTAATATAAACACAGGAATTTCTTTAGGAATAATTTATACACAGCAAGTCTTTATGTAATAAATTGGCCATGTTATTACTGTTTTATTTTTTTATTTTTTTAAAAAAAAACTTTTATATTTTAAACAAGGTAACTTGGAAAATGTTGTGTTTGCAAATTCATTCAGTTCCATAGCACTTTCTAGTTTTTGTGTTTTGCTTGTTTTGATTTTAACTTTTTTTTTTTTTGTCCCAGAGGTAGAAGATCTCTGGCCAGTCCTTTCTTCTCAAACCTCACTGGTTTAGAAAACAGAAAAATGATTCTCAAAAAGGCAATTAAACCACCCAGAATCCTTTGGGTAGGAAAAAAACCTTTTTTCAATTTGGAGGGGGGAAAAAGATCTTCAGCATTCTTATTTAAATAATTATAATAAATAGGGACCTTTGTTGGTCATTTAAAACAAAGATTTAATGTTGCTAAATATCTAAATAAATTGTATAGGCTGCATTCTAAACCACCTTCTAAGAGAAAGCAATAAGGAATCTGTAAACATAGTTGTCTTTCATTCAGTGATAAGCATTGAAAATGGCCTTTCACCATGCCACCTACTATGCAGTCAAATCCTTCAATCAACCTAGGCAACAATAAAGTAGGTACTTAAATAATGCAAACATAATTGCAGTCCCAAATACATTTTCTTGAAGTAAGCGCCACTGATTTCAGTGTCATTTACTTCCAAGGAAATGTGCTTAGGACTGTTGCTAAAGCCTGCTTAAGCAGCAATACTTGTTCTGTTTCCTTAACCAATGAGGTTTTCCCCAACTTGCACCCACACAGTAAAACTGAAATGACCAGTTGAAAATGATCCCACCCATCCAGAGGGCTCTGGAAGACGAGGTTACTGAAGATACAGAACATATTCTGGGTTTACTGTGTACTTGGGACAAAAAATGAGCCGTGATTTAAGAGTTGATACAGCATCCTTTTTTTGGCATATTGTAAAGCTAACTTGTAAAACCACTATCCTAAAAAGGAAAAGGAAACCTTCGACACACATTCACTCACGCCAAAAAGTGCCCTTAAATTATCATTAGGCATTTATAAACTACAAACATTTTTATAAAAATTATTCTATGTACTTACAAAATGCAATGAAACATGTAATTAGTTTTGGTAAACCAGATCTTTGTCAACTGACTACCCGTAATCTACTGGACATAAGAGCCCTATTGAAAATGCTAATGGATTGCTAGTCAACAAAAAGGATACAAAATTAAATGATGACAACCATACACATGTACACACTCATTCCACATGCACAACATCTAATGAAAGCCATCTGGAACTTGTGCAACACTTAATTATGGTTAAGTGACCCAGTCCAGCAATCCCTTCCAAATGCTCCAATTCATACATAGAGCTCATTCTCCCCATCAAGGACTTCCCCGTTTACTCCAACTGAGTTGTGTTCCATTAAGATGAATAGAGAAACGTATGTGTGCAGGAGCTCCATGTACATATGGGGCTCTGGATAAGGATAAACACGTTATAATGATCAATAGCCTATATGAAGTTCTACTTAGTGTACTTGACTCCACAGTAAAGACGCTGTCAGATTAGAGTTCAATGCTGCAAGTTGCAAATTAAGTGGTGAATTCTGAGCATTGATGTTGCTATGCTTGCAAACTACCCTAAATTTCGATCAAACTCTGCCTTGGTAGACCAGTACTCCTGTCCCACAACTGTTTTTGCACAGCATTGTATATTTCTGCCTTCAGTTTGGATAGAGCCCATTGTGGCTCTTAAAACCTATTAAAAGAAATGTAAGTGCTTCAACTCAGAACCAACTGGACTTCCAAACTGAGATGCCAACTAACAGCTTATTGAGTATACCCCATGCGTTCTGTATCTTCAGCACCTCCAGAAAAGTGTTCAACCTATATGAACATGCTCTCTTGTTATTTTAGTTTGTGCCAACTATTTATTTATTCGTTGTTGTTGTTGTTTAAAAAAAGAATGGCGTCTCAGTATCTAGAGTTCATCACTGAGATACACAACCATGGAAGGAGTCACAATTGATCCACTCCTTGTTAACCAGTGATGGAATACACAGTTGACAAACAAAATTAAAAGAGAGTAACGAGAAAGTGTTACTGACTACTGGAATGGAAAGATTTCTTTAAAAAATATAACTATATAGAATATTATACCAACAATAGGAGTGTCATTCATATAGCCATGGATTGTACTAAACAATCCTCAGCAGTTCCCAGAGATCTAAACAGCAGTTCCATCTTGTGACCAGCCCTGGGATAACTGGTTTTTGTTTTTTAAATCAACAGGAGCATATCAGTGCTATAACAGACTTTGACAGTTTTAACTTTACTTGGAACCATTCTCAGGGCACAGAAGTGTTGAGCAGAGGAAGCAATTTAGCTGGAAACCATCTTGGTCTCATGCTCTGCTTTCATGTCCAGCTATTGTCATAACAAGCTTGGTTACTAAATCAGATATTCAGTATGTAACACTTCTGTATTGATACAAGATTCCTTTCTCTGAAACCAAACCACCTTTTGCATACCACTGAAAGAACTGTGACAGGTATCTGTACCCGAACCACTTTATTTGGGGGCGGGGCACATCTGAAAAAAACTAAATCAAAGAGAAGTGATGTGACATGACGTTCTAGGGCTGATTGATAAATTAGAAGTCAACAAATTACTGTGTTCAGATAGCATGTGTGTAAGGGTTCTTTGAAAGCTAAAAAAAAAAGAGAGCTTATTTTAATTAAAAAATGCAAGTTGTCACTAAAAATTAGCTTCCTTACTGGAGGATTAGAAGGTAGCCAACCTACCAATGTTTT
Source organism: Elgaria multicarinata webbii (assembly GCF_023053635.1). Taxonomy (NCBI): domain Eukaryota; kingdom Metazoa; phylum Chordata; class Lepidosauria; order Squamata; family Anguidae; genus Elgaria; species Elgaria multicarinata. Next base: position 23,612,694 of record NC_086186.1, on the reverse strand, counting down.
TTTTTAAAGGGAGCCAGGGATATCTTGGAATTTATAGGCTCTTTAAACTAACATCTGCCCCAGTAAAATTAGTTGAATGCATTAAAGTATGATGAAATAGAAGCAGCATAAAATGGCTTCTGCAAAGAGTTCTGCCTCACCAACATTTTAGAATCTTTTGAGTTTTAGCAACATGTAGTTGTGGATAATCCAGTAGATATTATATACTTGGACTTCCGAAGAACTTTTGACAAAGTCCTTCAGAATCTCCTAAGTGGTCATAGAATAAGAGAACAGATCCTGTTATTTGTAAAAAAATAAAAAAAGGAAGCAAAGGACGAGAATAAAGGAGGGATACAAGCAGGATCTGTATAGGTACAATTTAATTTATCCATAAATGATCTGGAGTCAGCGGTAAGTAGTGAGGTAGCCAGGTTTGTTGAATGACACCGTTCTTCAGGATGATGAATATCTAAGGTGACAACAAGCTCCCCACAAAATTTCTCCAAATCTGGTAAATAGATAACAAAATGACAACTGCAATTCAATATAAACTGATGCACACTGCAGCGGAAAAAATATCCCAAATACACATAAAAATTGACGTGATCTGAATGGTCTGTAGTTTTCAAAATCATGGGTTGTGGTGACTAGCTATGTGGTGTGGCCATGAAAGAGTTAAATTCAATACTAAGGATTGTTATGAAGGGGACTATATATATAAAATGGCAAATATCATACTGCTTTGTCATAGATCTGTGGGGCAAATCCTCTCGAAATATTGTGTACAATTTTGGTCACCCTATCTCAATGCGTATGTCACAGAGATTGAAAACGTGCAGAAAAAGGCAACCCAAATGATCAAGGGGTTGGAGCATCTTCCTTGTGAGGGAAAGCTAAAACATTCCAAGTCGTTTGGTTTTGGATACAAAACCTGGGAAGGGGAGGATGATAACAGAAGTTTTAAAAACATGCATAAAATGGAGGACATGGATAGAGCAAGTTCTCCATCTTCTAATGCTAGAAACTCTGGGTCACCCAATGAAATTGACTGGCAGGAGATTCCGGGTACATAAAAGAAAATACAGAGTTAAAGCCACTGAAATAAGATGCAATGTATATCTGAATAACAGTTGCCCAGGGACGAATAAGGAGTTGCTATTGCCTTTATGACTGACTGGCTAGAAGCATCTGTCTGGCTACTGCTTGGGTTAGGGTTACCCTAACCCTTTGCTCTGATTCAGCGGGGCTATTCTGTTTTCAACTCAACACATAAATGGGTCAAGTAATTTAACTTTCTGATCCCCTCAGTGAAGTCAATATAGTTCTATGCTGTGGATGGTTACGTCTGGTGACTGAAGAACCCAGTTACTATTAAGAACATGAGTAGGCATTTTTAATGACTTTAATTCAAACCCATCAAGATCTAAAATAAATTGTCCATCTCATGCAAGACAACAGCCTTGCAGGAAAAGGCAGCCTTATGCCCCAGTATCAAGCCAACATTAATTCTTTGTTTAACATGCATCAACAATAAGGTTTATTATCATCAGAAGGACTGTATAGGAAAAGCCAGGTAGGTAATAAGAACTGGGACATTCACACACAAAATCCCAAAAATAAGAATAAAAAAAGCTGTGGAAACCAAAATGGATTTTTAAAAAAACAAAACTTGTGAGTGTAGGACACACTGGTAGAGTCAAGGTGGTTTGATTCAGATGGGCTGACTTATTTTATGGGCCCACTTCAGTCACATGACCGCCTTACACATGAATGCTTCTGAAATGTGTGTTTAGAATGGGCACTATAATGTTAGTGTTCTCTCCTAATATTTTTAAACCACCTACATAACAATTACAAAATAATAATAACTTGGACAGTTTTAAAACAAAACCCTCTTAGCCAGCTGAATGATTTGAGGATCTCCACAGTTGTGGAGATTAATATGTGCAAGAGAGGAGAGGCCACCACTGCAACGACAAAAAGACCACCAAGAAGAAAGTCAAAATCAAGGATATTAAGTATGGGGGAGCCCAGAAGATCAGGAATCCCCTCTTCACCCCCTCCCCACTCCCACTCCCCAAATCAAACACAGGAACTAGACGATAATGCTCTCTCAAACTAGCCAAGTCACACATTATTCAGATGCCAGAAGCAGATACCTGCAGGAACAGCTGCCCAAATCAGGGAAGCAGAATGTACAATCTCAGTGGTGGATTAGTTCTGATCGTACTTAAGCTTGTAAAACAGCTGTAGTTTTAACAATTAGCTGATCAGAATCTACACCTTTCCAAAAAGCTTTTGACAAAGTCCTTTAAAGGCTCCCATTCAAAAGCTGGTTTGAAGTCGTAGGAAAGGACATTGGGACTTCTAGCACATTAAATTATCAGTGCAGAATAAAACACGTCTAGGTGTGCACGCTGAACAGAAGCACCTCACCACCGCCACCTGCCAATCCTGAAGAGTGAATTGAGAGGGTTCTTGCTTTGAGGATATCACATTACATCCTTTGATCTGGCCAAAGAATCAAAACGGCCACCCTTCATCATTAAGCAAGTACCACTTTATTTCAACATCCCTCGGGCATCTGAAGAACACACGTCTGCCATATTTAGCAGAGTGACCACCCAAATTTAGTATATGGCTAGTGCTTAACAATCGTATGAACCCATGTCATTTTTTAAAACCCCAGAGAGCAGCTAGTTCACACCCCAGATGACCTGAGTCTGTCATGCTTTTACTACCCTACATGTCTAGAGATCGTAGGTGTATTTCACTGGGATTTCCCCCCCCCCCATGCCCATTCAGTTTAACAGGACTTAGAGCAGCTTTTGATTTTAATTCAAATGATCACTGATAATCACTTTCAACCCTCAACACACCATCCAGAGAAAGAATATGTGTGTTTTAAAGCAGCAGCTACCAACTTTTCCAAGTGACCTTTTTGAATCAGCAGTGACCTCTCTTCTCCAAAACCCGGGGGGGGGGGTGTTTTGTACAATGACTGAGGTTACCAGTATTCAACAGTATATTGTCGGCTGCTGAGAAATGTGAGATGTATATTTTTATATATACACACAAAAAATAAAGAGTGAGGTAGATAAATGTTTGAAAAAAAAAATAGAAATAAAACTGTCCCCCTGTCATAACTCGAAAACCCTTTTCTCAGTATTTAAAATTTATTATGGGGCATCTCTACAGTGATTTAAACTGATAGCACAAAAATAAATTAAAAAAAAATCCTACATAGAATACCTTTTTTTTCCTTTTTCTTTTTTTAAAAAGGGAAAAATAACTAACTACGGGAGAGGTGAAAAGAAGTTGGTGGGACTGAAGCTACACAAGCGAGAGAGAAAAGTACTACAAACATATCTTTATCTCCAGTCACATCTAGCAGTTATATTTTAATTCTTTGTTCTTACTCAAACACCGCCACCCTGCCCCAACAACAACAAAAAATGATTAAATTCAACATTCCATCTCAGAACAACCGTTCTCTTTGCTTGCCAAACTTTTGGTCGGAATAGTGCTAATATAGAACTTCAATGAAGTAACTACAGGTGAATTAACAAGAGTTAAGGCACCTTGATTTTGGAAACTGGAATCTCCCTCTTTCTCAACAAGACGCGTGTAACTCAGCTAACAAGTTCCTAACAAGTTTTGTTTTGGGAGTCGGGTCTGAACTCCTGGCATGAACTTATACGGAGTTACCACAAAGATCGCCTGGTTCACATATGCGGCAGCAGCAAATGCTCAACACCTTTTGCAGCCTGCTTCCACTTTGAACCGTCCACCAATTTATTTATTTATTACAAAATTAACTATTAACAATCCTCTTTTCCCAATTCGGTAACGGCCTCGGCGTGTTAAAAATCAGTGAAAGGTTCATGACCTTCTATACAATACCACTGGCTGAGAACTAAAGATACGTGTTGTTCATAGGATGGAAGGGTTACAACGTTCCATTTCTTTTGGGGGGAAAAATAATAATGACCTCAAAGGTTGGTATCTGCAGCTCAACAGCCATTTGCACCCAATCGTTAAAATACATATGTGTGTACTTTTATGTGTGCGGTGGTTTTTGAGACACAACCGGAACGAGAAGGCAGGGTGAGGCTATCAACACCAATATGAACATGAACACTGAGTAAGAATGTACTAAATAGTTAACTTTTTTTCCTGACCTGAGTTTCCATCATACCTTGCACTGTAACAGACATGGGTGCTGTATGGGCAAAGGGTGAGGTAAAGGAGGGTATTGTTGATAAAGAGGCTGACACATACCTGGGCATGACATGAGTGCATTGCCAGAAACGTATCCCCTTTCCTCCAGCCCCACAAAGAGTGCTTTAACCCAAACAGCCTAGATACTGTTTAATAAAGTAGCAGAAAGGGAAGGGGAAAGAGAGAGAGAGAGAGAGAGAGAGAAAGCAGAAATGTATCTATAAAAGGCATTAAACAGCTGATGGCAAATCATGTTTCAGGTATCGCATCTTGGGAAAGTGGTGGTAGGCAAAGAATAGAAGTTACACATTATAGTACAAAGCATAAGAAATGTGTTGGGAATGGGGTAAGGAGGGGGGAAAAGGGTAGACCTGAAGATTTTTCATAGATTAAATCCACAAAGATAAGAACAAAAAAATAGCAGCTTTTTTTTTTCTGTACAGACATATAGATGAGTATCTGAACTGTAAAAAAGTTATAAAAGTGACACAAAAAGACAATGTGTATGCAAATGATCCATGGTCTAACATAGAACTGCAAGACCCTTTGAAGTCTTAATAACAGAGAGAAAAAAGGTCAACAAAGTGTTGGATGCTTGAATCCGTTTAATTGGCTATTCTTCTCCAATTTTTGTGTTTCTCTAAGTTTTTTTCCCACACGCCTGCCGAGGGCAGCAGGAACAACTCATGGAAATCCCTTCTGGTGTTGTCTGTCTTTATTTCCTTTTTGGAGTGCTGTTGAAATTTCTGCACAAGATATATCTTTCCCCCCCTCTGATTTGGCTCATCGGTGCCAGTTTTGTCCAGAATGTAAGGGTAGGCCACTTATTCAACCTCTACCCCTTTATGTTCTCAAACGCGTAAAAAACAACAACAGGTTTTTGTCCAGTCAAAAAAAAAAAAAAAAAAAAACTAGACAATTTGATCTTTTTTTAAATGCCAGTGTATGATTGGAGTGTATTGGTCTGTATTTCATTTAAATGGAGCATATGATTATTTTGCTCCTCCCATGCCTACAAAAAAGAAAAAAAAATCCTAAAAGCAAGTTCTTTTTTGGCAAAATTTGGCAGCGTTGAAAACGGTTACAACCTTGGACAAATAATGGCCCTTCAATATTTTATATGATCCTAAAAAAGTAAAGGAATAATATTAAAAATCCAGTCTTTTTTTTTCCTTTAAATCCTGTTTTGTTTTTATAACAACCTACAGTGTTAGGCAGTTGCTTGCAAGGGGGAACAGAGAGCCGCTTGGCCTGCAATTTTCTTTGATGTGATTAAAAAAAAGTGCCATACAGTTGAACTTCACGCAGATATGTTTCCCATTATGAAGCAGAGAGAAAGGAGAGAAAGGAGAGACACACATCAGGTTCTCAAGTTTTCTGTTGCTATTAAGTGTTAACGTTAAAGTTTTAGAAGGCTGACTGTGCGCCCCATGTATGGAGTTCTTTTGCTTGAAACAATCTTCTGCTTGCATATTGAAAAAAGAAAAAAAGTTATTTCAACTTCTAACTGAAGAGAGGATACTCCTGTGTGCAGCTATGACAGTTCTGAAGATCCACTGAGGTACAGTAGGCTTTTGAATATATTGTTATTCTTCCTCCTCGCTTGCTCTCTTTCCCCACCCTTTCCCACCACCCCCAACGCACGCACATGTGTTTTGCAAAACCTGGTTCTAAAGGTCAGCAGGCCGAAGACTGGGGCAAAGGCAAGGCTCGTTCGTTCTTGCGCCCCCCGTTCATGTGCGCGTACGGCTGCCTCTCCTCGAAGCTGGCCCGCAGGACCACCACACCGGGGCCATTCTCGGCTTTGTGTCCTGAGTGTTTGTCGGAAGGTTGGAGGGTCGAGGAAGGATCCAAAGGAATGCTCTCCATGTTCTCCGTCTCCAAATCAAGCTCTTCGGTGTCTGGCGGCTTATTCTCATCGCTGTAGAAGAAGGAGACCTCTTTGAAGGCTGGATCTAGCTCATCCTTAATGCTTCCAATGATTTCCAGGAAAGAGGGTCTCATCTTGGGGTTGTACTGCCAACACATGCGCATCAATTCAAAACTGGGAAGGGAAGAGAGGGAGACATACATTACCTAATTTGGCTACAGTTCTGTGTGGTTTTTTTGGGTTGTTTTTTTTTTCAGTGCTGAGAGAGTTTCCGAAACATAAGCTGGGGGAGAGATTTCATTGGTTGGGAAAAAACCAGTTTCCCAAATGCACCTTTGAAGTCAAAAGTGTCACGACCCTTTCAGTCAAAAGGTGATCATTACGTCAAACCCCCCTGAGGCAACGTCATCCTAGCCACAACGCCAGCTTCCACCAGATCAACACGATGCAACGCAGGTGACAGTTTGCCAGAATCAGGACAACTGTACCACAGGAAGTTGAGTGCCGAGACAATTTGCTGTGAATGAGCAGGCAAAGCCACAAACCACGCTGTCACAAAACCTCCCCATGCATCCAGTTTGGCTGCCTAGAGATAATGCCACAAGTGTGGGAACTGGAGAAAACAACTTGCTCTCTTCCTACTCAAAACACTACAAATCTCTCTGGGAAGACGGTACACCTGGCCATGAACACAGGGCTGGGCAACTTCTGGCCCTGCAGGTGTTTTGGCTTACAACTCCCATGATCCATTGGTTATACTAGCTAAAGTGGATGGATGTTGTAGGCCAAAACTTCTGTAGATTGCCCACCTTGCTCTACACTATAGGCTGTGTGGAGAGGTCAAAGGCAGGTAGGCTACAGAGACTGGACGCTCCAAATACATCCATCTTAGTCATCATGTAGAGAGGATGAGATCATGCACCTATAAACCATGAAGTATGCCGTACAGGAATGACCATTTTTTTCAAATGAAATGATCGTAACAATAATTTCTAAAAATGCAGAATGTTGACTTTTAGGACCCAAAATGCAGGCAGCCACAACCTAATGCCTGAAAAAGAATCATACCAAGATGAGGAATACTTTTATAAAAATCCAACCAAAATTCTAGCAGCAACTCCACCTCAAAATTGTCTGCCAGTCCAGGTCCGGGCCTGGTTCAAAGTCCTGCTATTAACATTTAAAGCCCTAAACGGCTTGGGGCCAGGTTATCTGAAGGAACGCCTCCTCCCATATGTACCTGCCCGGACCCTAAAGTCATCCTCAGGGGTCCTTCTCCGTGAGCCCCTGCCAAAGGAAGTGAGGCAGGTGGCTACCAGGAGCAGGGCCTTCTCTGCTGTGGCAACCCGGCTGTGGAATGAGCTCCCTAAGGAGGTTCACTTGGCACCTACGTTATATGCTTTTAGACACCAGGTGAAGGCCTTTTTCTTCTCCCAGCATTTTAACAGTCTATAAATATTTTTTAACTTGGTGTTTACCAAGTTTATACTCTTTTAGACGCCAGGTGAAGAGCTTTTTATTTTCTCAGCATTTTCAACTTAATTTTAACTTTGCTGTTTAAAATATTTATTTTAAGTCTGTATTAATTTCTGCATTGCTGCTCGCTTTTATCCTGGTTGTGATGTTATATTTTATTTTATACTATGCTTTTATGCTGTTTGTTTTATATTTTGAATGCTTTTCATGGTTTTACTTCAGCCCAGAGAGCTTCAGCTATTGAGTGGTATAAAAATGCAGTAAATAAATAAATAAAATATGGGGGTAAAGGCTACTCCCCCACCTTCAAAAAACGAAAGAAAGATAGAACAGGAAAACGATAACCAAATGTTTTTGAAACTTCCCTTATTTTGAAAGCAGCTACCCGGTAGCAACTGTCATTACTACTCTGCCTCCCTACAGCGCCTGAAACCAGGGAGAAAGGCTGTGACATAAATATCCAAGATCCATTTCTGTTCCTCCGTTGCTGTTCCTCCCCAGCTGACTATTCCGTCCCCGGATAAAAGCGCCAGCTGGGACCAGGAACACGGGCTATCGGCTGGCACGTTGCCCTGTAGCCCTGAGGGGAACTGCTGAGGAGATACCACAACCAGCAGGACAGCACACATGTGACATCAGTGCCAGCAAACACACGTGACACTTCCTTTAAGCCATTCCACCGCTTCCCATAAAAGGAAGTTTTCCTTACCCGGTGGGGATTGGAGCTCTTGTTTACAGCGTCTCGGAAACAGAATGCTCTTCCCGAAATGGAGGGAGAATAACTAAGCTGATGGAGCCATGCTCTTACTTGCCATCACGAGGGAGCAAAGGAAAGAAATTGCTAACAGTGGCCTCTTTTCCATGGGAGATTCTGAATAGAGCTAATGGCTTAGCTGCCCATCATGTGACTGCTGTCAAAAGTCTATTATTATCATCATTATCTCTTTTCTCACTTGTGGCGATTTTTAGAGACAGGCATGACAGGAACAACTGAGCATGTTTTAAGTATGAGAGCTTTCTGGATGTTGATGTGGATGTAGTTTGGTAGGCCCAGTTTCTGAAGGTTTTCTGTACAGTTTTTTGATGTGATGCCGGTGACTGACGTGGCTAATGAAATAATTGTGACTTTTTCCTGTTGCCATAGTTATTTAACTTCCTTTCCTCTTCTACAACATTTTTGTCATTATGTATAGCTGTGTCAATGAGGTACATGTGTTTTTCTTTTTTTGTCTGTAACAGTTATGTCTGGTCGGTTGCAAGATATTGTCTTGTCCGTATGAATTGTTCTGTCCCAGTATTTTTATAATCTGCATTTTCCAAGACTGTTTCGGGTGAGTATGTATAGTACGGTGTAGGATGATGACGACGATGATGATTTATAGTGGTGAATATAAACTATAATGGCATCAAAACTAGGGTGACCATATGAAAAGGAGGACAGGGTTCCTGTATCTTTAACAGTTGTATTGAAAAGGGAATTTCAGCAGGTGTCATTTGTATGCATGCAACACCGGGTGAAGTTCCTTCTTCATCACAACAGTTAAAGCTGCAAGAGCCCTGTTCTCTTTGTATCTGGTCATGCTAGGCAGGGCTCCTGCAGCTTTAACAGTTGTGATGAAGAAGGAATTTCACCAGGTGCTGCGTGCATACAAATAACACCTGCTGAAATTCCCTTTTCTATTCAACTGTTAAAAGACACAGGAGTCTTGTCCTCCTTTTCATATGGTCACCCTAATCAAAACAACAATAAAAACAACACAATACATATTAATAAGCAATAAAACCGCACACTCTGCTGTGTGCTACAAACCATAGCTTTGGGGAAGGCAGGATACATTATTATGTGGATAATGCATGGATTCTTTGCCATGCCTCTTGCGCTCTAACGCATGGGCCTCAAGATTAGGAGCACCTATGTTGACTTGTGGCAACATTCCACATGCAAGAAAATGTGTGTGGGCCCATCCTTGGAGCTATTATATATTCCAAAACAAAATCAACCAAAAGAATGAAAAAATATAATAAAAGGAAATATAGAAAAAGAAATACATTGAATTTAAATCAAATTATTGACCGACGGTGGTACATTTAATCTATATTCATTTTTTTTTTTGCTTTGCTTTGCAGAGCAAAATATATGTGGAGTCTGTGGGTTGCTTAGAAGTTTTCTTTCTAATTCTTCTCTATTTAGTCCCTTTCTCATAATCTGAGGAAAGCTTCCTTGGAAATTTTAAGGAAAAACTTAAATGGATTTTTTAAATTTAAGACCGCTTTTTACTCATTGCTGAGATATTTTCAGTTTGTGTATTGTGGTTTTAATTGGATTGCTTTTTTCTTATTCTGGTTAGGTTGTAGGCCTGTGGGCAGGGACTGTCTTAAGAATTGTTGCTGTAAGTTGCCTCGAGAAGTTTTTTTTTTGCCTAAAGGGCAGGATAGAAGTCCTATAATAAATAAAATAAAATATTTTTTAATGAAATTTCATATGCCACGAAGTACAGTTTATAAATATCAGGCATCCACCGAACTCCTGCTATAATGAGGCGGTTTTCAGCGACCACCATGTTAATGTACATACATGTGGATCAAGCTGTAGTAACTACATATTTGGGGCAGTGGGGGGTGGGGAGGGTTATGGCGGTGATGGAATCGAAACACCTGCTATAATCAGTTGCTTTCAAAAAGGGAGTTATTTATCCTATGAACGATTCCAAAGAGTAATTACGTAAAGCTTGGCCAGCCGCTCAAGGTAATTTGATAAGCCCACGAAATAAATAATTCCTTCATCGAAGGAATTATGTCAACGCATATCTATTAGGAGCTCCATGTTAAAACTGCAGCCGACGGTCCTTCCCACCCAAGTTCCGAATTGCGATCAATTATAAAAACTTTCTCAGAAATGCCCGAGGAAACCGAAGTGTCTTTTAAAAACATTTCGCTTTTGACTGGGGGAAAACTCAGACTTAAAGACTCTGAAAATGGGGAAACTTTGCCTCACAGTTCTCCACCCCGCCATGCTCTTTTTCCCTTGCCTGCCTGGGTCAAATTATTCCCACAATGTCAAGCGCAATTTCGAAGCCATCCGAGCCCGCTGGAGATTCCCATCCTAGAAGGGAAAGAATTAAGGTGGAGAATCCAGTTCCAAGGCAACCTCCAACAGTCTCTTCCTCTTGCCCAAGCCCAGCCAGCCAGCAAGCAGAAAAACAACACTGAATTGTCACCTGACACCAGCCCAAGCCTTCTGGCCAAATAAGCTCTTTTCCCAGGAATCCCAAGCAGCTGAGCCCCTTAAGCTATCGCATCCCTCATGCGGGCCTCCAACGGAAAAAAAGAAAAAGAAAAAAGCCAGGCATGGCATTTCCTTCCAGAAAGCTACTTCGTGGAGAACTGAACCAAAACTGAGCCCAGATGACATAAAAGCCCTGTTCAGGCCTCTAGGAAGTGTGTGTAGGCTCTACACATGAGGAAGGTGAGGAGGAAAATAAACATGCTAGCACCACGCCACCCACCCCGGTTGCCAATCTCATTGCTCTCCACGCATAGAGGGCGCGGAGTCTGAAGCAGAAAACCTCCTCTGTCCGAGGAGGGCTCCCTGATATTTAGAACTCCGATAAAGAGGGATGGAAAATGTTGGGAAATACATACAGCATATCGGGACAGTTGTCTGGCTTTTCCAGGAGGCCTCCCTCCATCACAAAGCGAAGGACTTGCTCGTTGGACATGCCTTGGTAAGGTTGTTCCGCTAACGTAGCGATCTCCCACAAGACAACGCCAAAAGACCTACGACAGAAGTCTAAAAGTTAGGAAACATTTGAGCCGAACCCAGTAAACTTAGCTGAAACAGAATTGATTACTTTGTGTATTTTGTCCGGCGCAGTGCCCGCCTGGGGCAATTATTGGGCTGTCTGGTGAAGCACTTCCCTGTCCTATGGCTAGATCACGCATGAATCACTGAAAAGGCAACACAAGAGTGTTGTGGCAAAACTTGAACAAGCGCCTCTTCCATGAAAACAATACAGCTTCTATCTGCATCGTCTGTATGTAATGGATTTGATGGACAGCATCGCTGCAGGAGTATAAACTATGTTCAGTCTCCTTCACGTAAAGATTGTTTGTTATGAAGTGCCATGCAGGAGTTGTGCAACAGGACATGGGAAAATGAAGCAGGAAACGGATTTGTTACAAACTTCCCTGGAAGCTCTGCATCACCTCCCCACAAATGCAGAGGGAAGGAGGGAGGAAAGGGGTCCAGGAATACCAGAGGCCTGTTGTGCATTCAATGCTAAAACATTGTTTAGCATTAAGTATGAATGTGGCTATTCTAAGGCAAGTGCATGCTACTGAATTGTAAACATTTTAAGATAGGACAAGTATCTAATAAAAGTAATTTCCTAGTAAAGCTCTGAATGTAACACTCAACCTACATTAAGTGAGCTTTATTGATTTTTCCTCCCCTCTAATCAAATAGTTCAGTTCAAACAACTTTTGGCTATTGAAAAAAGAAGAAGAAGCCTATTTGAAATATTTATACAGCATGTAAAATTAACTTGGTGTGTTGTTTACTGAACATAAGTCAAACACGGTAAATCAGATTCCCAATTGATTTAGGGCACCAGATAATTTCCCAGATTTTTTTTTTCCAGTTCAAAATTTTTCCAGAAAGCCCACATCACTACTATTTTCAACCCTTTCCTATTGATAGAACACGCCTTTTTCACTGCTGCCACTGAGTTGAGGTTTTCATTGAGCCAAAGCTGCCTTCTTTTGCCATGGGGAAAAAATAAAGACACAAACATAGCCCTACACACATGTTGCAGGCATTCAAGAGCGGAGCAGCTATTTTACTCATATCGTCATAATCAAATATAGAGTCTCTTTCTAACCCTGGAGATCTCAACGGTAGGACAATATCCCCCACCTCAAAAGGAGGGACAGCCAGGCAAGAGGGCAGAAAATCCGGAGGCATGTGAAATCAAGCATGACCAAAGAGAAATGGAGCAGGTCTCCAAGTAGGAAAACATGGGGTGTCCCTCAGAACGAAAGACTGTTTTCACATATCGGATGAAAAGTTCAAAGCATTCCAGTTTGAAATTGCGTGGGATGCATTGTTGATTATGGGCCATAAAGCGAGGCATGTGTGTTCAACAGACGGCCAACAACACATCACCATCCCTTCTGTGAGATAATGAAGGTACGAGACGGATTTTTCTGCCTTGGAATATATGAACCGGAAACCAATACATGCAGCGGTGTTCTGGCGAGTGTGCCCACACCAAATAAACCATGCAGGATGTCATTTGCATGGTATGGGGCAAATACCTCTTCTGATCTGGAAAAAAACCTCTCTTACGCTGCAAAAAGCAACGAGTGGTACAACGCTTAGGGAAGTGGTTGGTTATTTTTAGCTGCTATGAATCTTTTGCAAAAGGGAGGGCCAATTCCATTTTTTACCCATATACTAAACACACACACAACACACACACACACACACACATATATATATATATATAAGCACCATGATAAAAATCCAGTGCTGATTTGTAGAAAATGATCTACAAAGAGAAGGTTCTTGCCCTATTTTGTTCATGTAAAACAGACATGGATTTTTCATTGCAAGTAATACTTTACAGTCTGTTTAGTATGCTACAACACAGGAATCCCCCTGGATCAATTGCATGATGTTGGAATCAACCCTAACAGAAATCAAACCCCTTTTAGCAACTAGAATCTAAATTGTTCTGGGGTCTGGATTCAAATCATCCCACCCCTCACCCCAAACATTATTTCTGCCTTGGATGGTAGTTTATTTTTACACTGTCGATGGAATTTGAAATAAAAGCTACGTAGCTGAGCTCCAAAGTTAGCCTTTCCAGAAGAGAAGACTACAAGTGAGCAATGGGTTCTCCCTTCCCAAGAATTCTGCAGTGAGAAGCCAAGTGGTTTCCAAAATATACTAATCTATGTAAGGAGCATGACTGCCAAGCCTGGGAATTTCAAAATGCTTCTCTGGGGCTGTGGGAAAATAGTACAGAAACAAAATGACACAATTTTTAATTTTATAGCTTTAAGTCTGTTATGTCAAAGAATTTAATCCAAAGATGTGTTGTTGTTGTTTTTTTAAAAAAGGTCTGCTGTTTTCCAGCCAGATCTTTGGTTCGCCCCCACCCCACCCCACCTGTCCCTCTCTCCCTTTTTGGAGAGGCGTGCTAAACACAGCTAAACAGAATTGAGCTAAACACAGATCTTACAGAATTGAACCAGCCCTTAAAACTATACAGGTATTTGTTTAAACTCGCTTTCGGGGCTTTAGCATGACAGAAGTTCCAAAGAGGAGGAAGTAACACCCTGAGAGTACATTACACAGAGTTTGGAGCAAGGACTCTGCAAACAGAATGGGAAACAGGAAAAACTAGAGTTGTCAAAAAAAAAACCAACACCTTGACATAGTGTTTTCTTTGAGCCATAATCAAGCTGCAGGTGCCCGGGGAAGAGCACTTAAATATCGCTAAGAACACTTTCATTATTACCAAACGTCCGAGTGTGTCGTGAATACGCCGTCCTTCAGTGACTCTGGCGACATCCAGCGGACGGGCAGCAGTCCCTTGCCGCCTTTTCGGTAGTAATCCGTCTCGTAGATATCTCTTGTCATGCCAAAATCTACACGGTACACAAGGGACACGTGTGCTCAACAAACCACAATAAAAATTGGATAAGGACGCATACTGGCTGAGGGACCCAGCAACCTACCTCTAAACAATTTGAGGTTGAAAGCATCCTGCCATTTGTCACTGCTGATGCTCAATTGCGAGCGTGTGTTTTGAGCCTCTCTGCATGCATGGGATGCACTGTGAGCCTCTTTTTCATTTCCAGAACAAGGAGGCAGGCAAGGCATCGGAATTCTACCCATATGAAAAGAACTGGAAATTTTGCCCCACAGCTGTGATTCTACACAATCACAATAAATGGCCAACAACTTGCTTTTGTTTGGTTAAACCCAAGGTTCTCAAGATACTGAGTTGTGCACCAGGCACCAACTTGCACGGTGTCGCTCACAGGACGTGAAAATAGGCACAGCCCGAATAGCTGTACTAGGAAATCCCACTGTCGGTACATTTCTGCCAAATGCCCAATTTAGAGTTTAGTTCCTGCTTCCGTTGCACTTCACACGCAGTCGAAAAGAGAGAGGAAAGACTCACCTCCAATTTTCACAGTAAAGTCCTCGGCCACCATGCAGTTCCTTGCAGCAAGATCTCGATGGACGAACTTGTTGGCGTTGAGGTAGGCCATGCCATCGGCAATTTCGCCGGCCATCTGAATCATCTTCTTTAGCACTGGAGGAGTCTGCGCTGGGTTATTCTGAACAACGAGGAACGGAAGACAGCCCCAACATGTGTTGAGAAAGCTGCTGCTTTCTGCCATGCCAAAATCTTTACATTTGGCTTATCTTCATAGAATCATAGAATAGTAGAGCTGGAAGGGGCCTATAAGGCCATCGAGTCCAACCCCCTGCTCAATGCAGGAATCCACCTTAAAGCATACCTGACAGATGGTTGTCCAGCTGCCTCTTGAAGGCCTCTAGTGTGGGAGAGCCCACAACCTCCCTAGGTAACTGGTTCCATTACTGTACTGCTCTAACAGTCAGGAAGTTTTTCCTGATGTCCAGCTTCCTGTAACTTGAGCCTGTTATTCCGTGCCCTGCACTCTGGGATGATGGAGAAGAGATCCTGGCCCTCCTCTGTGTGACAACCTTTTAAGTATTTGAAGAGTGCTATCATGTCTCCCCTCAATCTTCTCTTCTCCAGGCTAAACATGCCAAGTTGTTTGAGTCTCTCTTCATTGGGCTTTGTTTCCAGACCCCTGATCATCCTGGTTGCCCTCCTCTTAATTTCCCTTGGGGGCGACTCATCTCGCTGGTGGGCCATTGATAATAAAGAATGTGGAAGGGTGGACTAGGAGCCATTCTCCCTAGGGTCCACCCTCTGCTTTCCCAATAGTAGATCAAACAAAATAGGTATAAAGGGGAAAAGTACAGAGCAGGAGAGGGGCAGAAAGGGAAAACACCCCCCACCCATGTACTCTCTCGGCTGTGTGATACCTTCTTTCCCCACGTCCACGTCTAGGGCTGTGTTTTTGGTAGGCAGGATATTCCTCATCCCATCTCTTTCAAGGAAGAAACATCATTCACTTTATAATCAAATTTTAATCTTCTCCCTTAAATGCCAGATGCTCCCATTGTGTCACTATAAATTATTTACATCTGGAACTGTCCGCAACAAAGCCATCGAGAACCAAACCCATAAGCGGCCCTAATTTCAGTCGTATTTAGCTCTTGTGGGTCTCCCTTTTGCCTGCCCTATTTGGACCTTACAGAACGTATGTGGCCATCTCCAAAACCTTCTGTTGCCAGCATGGACATTAACTGTCGGGTGCCATGACTAAACATTAGTTTTTGCTGCAACTCTCATTTATAATTCAGGGCGAACACAAAGCGGAGCAGCATGTAGCATTTAAAATCATGAGCAATTAACATATCCGTGTCATACCAAATGACCATAATGGCTGAAGACAGAGAAGACACAGAAAGTTTCATTCAGGCCTGAAAAACAGCCGATTTCGTGGCACAGGGCCAGGAGAAAAGAAGCACAGAACTCCTGATTTCAGCCAACTTGTAGGAGAAAAGCGAAACTTTGGGTGCAGAGATGGGCAAAAGGGCCAAACCGTTGCCATTTTAATTAATTAATTTGCACCCTATCTTTCTATCAAAAATGGCACTCAAGGCGGCTTACTGAACCAATGTGAAGTGATTAAAACAATGTATTAAATTGCAACAAAAACGTATTCGAGAAAAAGTATTAAAAACAGCACCCAAACCCACTTATTAAAGGCCTACTTAAATAAAGCAGTCTTTATTTACGACTGCAGAGAGGGAACAAACCTAGCCTCCCTTGGGAAGGAGTTCCATAGCCTGGGAGCTGCCACCAAAAAGGCCCTCTCTCAGGTTGCCACCAAAGGCAATTTACAAGTTCAAAGAGAAAAACATGAGAGTAGATAGAAATTAGGGCCTCGTGTGGTGCAGAGTGGTAAGCGGCAGTTACTGCAGCCGAAACTCTCCCCACGGCCTGAGTTCAATCCCAGCGGAAGCTGATTCTCAGGCAGCCAGCTCAGGTCGACTCAGCCTTCCATCCTTCCGAGGTCGGTAAAATGAGTACCCAGCTAGCTGGGGTAAAGGTAACTGCGACTGGGGAAGGCAATGGCAAACCACCCCACTACAAAGTCTGCCAAGAAAACGTCAGCGAAAGCAGGCGTCCCTCTAGGAGTCAGTAATGACTCAAGTGCTTGCATGAGAGGTTCCTTTCCTTTCCTTCCCTTCCCTTCCCTTCCCTTCTCATTATATACAAATACAGGAAACTGGTTTGTTCAAACCATGGTTAACCAAGGTTCCTTTCCTTTCCTTTTTTTCAGATAGAAATTAAGAGAGCGCTTCTGGCAGTCCAATTACGCCTCTTACAACCCAATTACGCCTCTTCTTTATATCCCCTTACTTACACTGTAAAAACTGAAGAGGGGACCCTTGCGATTCAAGACTGCAGCTTGACAAGACGTTATCTATGCATTACTGAAAGGCATCCACACCAGACGTTTGTACGCTTGCTAAAGTGACAGCTACAGCTAACCGAAAGCAAAACATGGCACAGCCAGTTCATGCAATGGCAAGAACGCAAGCAGCTCTCCTGACATCCCAGCTGAGTGCCAGAACCGGCAAAACTCAAGACGTTGCTGAAGACCATCTTTTCTTGCAACCGAGAAAGGCAAAACCCCACCGCACTCACCTCCGTGTCTGGCCGGAGAGACCGCAGGTAACTCTTCAGATCTCCGCGGGTCATGAGTTCCATGATGACCAGAGTGGGCTGGCCCTGAGACACGACTCCCAGGAGTCGCACCTGACAGAGAAATGCTTGGATTACACACTTGAAGAAACCACATTTTAGTAAAGAGTGCGCACCGCCTTTTGTTTTGTTCTTGTAGGGGGCGAAGCTTCACCATGCACCCCACATGCATCGACTTGGGAGTAAGAGGGAATGGGTGGGCTGGGGGGGGGGGAGAGAAAGACCAGATTCACCACCCCACTGACATTAGAGCCATCAGCCTCCACTGACCCTAACCATACGTTTACTTAAAAAAAACCCAAATCCTATTGGGTTCAACACCACTTCCTTCCATGCGCCAAGTGCATAGGCTCATGTCCTTCACCAGCCTTGTGCTGTCTCGAGGAAACAGGAGGACATTATACCCCCCCTCCGGCATCCAAGAAATCTCAGCCATTGTGGCTATATTCACAAACGAAGTGCTTTCCCCGGAAGCCGCGTCTCTCAAAGTAATTGCCACTAGAGCAAATAACAAACCGCTTCTTTGCCAAAGCAGCCACAACGATTGAGGGCTACACAGACTGACTGGGGGAGAGGGAGGGAGCCTTTTCTGGTCCTTTTCCCTGCCAGAGAGAACATTTTCTCCCCCAGTCTGCACTATAAGGCAGCAAAGATAAATCTGGATTACATCCCTAGTCACAGTTCCATTGGAGTAATTCTCACTAAAACCAAGCAGGATCTACTTCCAAATACCTCTGCACATGGTCCGATGGTTTAGGTGTGTTCTGCAAACAATTGTTTACTCAGAAACATGCCCAAGACAGACCCCGTTAAAAGTCATGAAACTCTATGGAAGACAACCTTCAGATGTCACAGTGAAGGATGGTGGCTCCAATGTCAGTGGGTGTGTGTGTGTGTGAATCCGTTCTAGGTTCCAGTCAGAACTCTAAAGGAGCTCTCCAAGGAGAGCTCCTTTAGAGTTCTGTCTGGTCCAGAGCGAATTCAAAACCCCACTGTTCTCAGAGCCACCAGCCTCCACTGGGTGACAAGCACAACCAACACTATCACAGGTAAGGAAAAGGCCAATGAAACAGCCACCAGGATACAGGATTGCAGAGACTTACCCCGATGGGGACAAGCCTGAAAATCCTTGAAAGGACCAAAGACCAATCAGAAAACGAATGGGATTTGTCTCTCCCCTTCTGGAATGTGTCCATGGCACCCTCATGCTTATCAGTCTTAACACTTCTGGATTCAAGCATAGTTTGTTTTTCTAACAAAAACGCGCTTTCCTTTTAGTCAAGAAGAGCTGGGATCTTAACAGGAGCAGTAGCACCTCATCTGCATTGAGGTGCCGTGCGTTCGTTTTGGCTGGGCGCGGGCCGCCCGAGTGTCAGGAGTAACCATGTCAGCCTAGATAACATCCCCTCTTCAATTACTGCTCAAATGGTGTGGAACGATGCCACAGCCTTGCGTGGCTCTCCCTCTGCTTCAGCCACTGAGCTTTGCTCCACCCTTCTGTATGGATTACGCATCGGTTTGTTTCAGCTGTAGCGGCTTCGTCGACCATTTATCAACGCATCTGTATTTCTATTTCTTGAGAATCTCTCATTACTATCAACTATGAATTTTTATTGTTTTTATCGTTTCATTCAATGTGACACGGTAAGACATGCCAAGAATGTATATTTCGCGGAGAAAACCAGCCCCAAAGCTCAAAGGAAGGACGTTAATGCCATCTCCTATCTGATTCACCATTTCATCTATATCCAGGTCCTATACCAAGACATCATGAAGGCAAAGAAGTGATCTGGCTTCCTTGTGCAAAACTGCATTTTTCCGCGCTCTGATAAAGAGATGGAGGGAAGGAGATGGGGGAAATGGACAACGCCACCCGCACTGGCACTGTGGAGCTTTGCACGGTTTCGCAACTTACGACATGGTGGCAGTTGAACTCCTTCATCACCGAAGCCTCGTTCAAAAACTCGATCCGTTCTCGCATGCTTGCTGACTCATTGACCGTCTTGATGGCCACCCTGGTTTCTGGCTCGTCTTTAACCACGCCTTTTGCTATCCCCTCGTACACCATTCCAAAGGAGCCCTGCCCCAATTCTCGGCACATGGTAATCTTTTCCCGGGGCACTTCCCATTCATCCGGCACGTACACTGCAAAAATAAATAAATCACAAGCTGTTTTGAACTGAAGCCTCAATAAAAGCGGATAGAATGAAAGCAACTTCCTCTTCAATTATAGCACACTACAAAGCTCTGAGAATTATTTTCATAATTACATTAATGTTTTAATGCTGGGTAATCTTTCTGTTGCACAGCCCCATTGTAAAGTTGCCCCAATTTTGCAAGATCGGGTACAGGGCCTGAGACAAAACATAATGGCCAAGAATACACAATGAGTTCTAGAATCGAAGTAGGCCATAAAAACAAATCGGAAGGGCGGGGCAAGAAACTAAACACAAACTAACACGGACAATTAGTTGAATGCGCCAAGGAAAAGGGTAAAATGCCAAGATTTTCAGCACTTCGTGTGCCAGGCAAGGTAGCACGGCATAATGCAGCCTTCTCCAGCCTGATAACCTCCAGCACTTTTGGACTACAACTCCCACGACTCCTAACCTTTAGCCATGTTGGCTGGGGCTGATAGGAGTTGAAGTCCAAACATTTGGAAGACAACAGGCTGGGGGGGGCGGGGGGGAGGAGGCTGCTAGAATGTCAAAGAAGTCTTAGGAAAGGAAAAGAATACTCTGCTTAGTATCTGATACACGTTGTTTAAATAGGGAATAATGTGGTTAAAAGCCAAGTATTAGTTATTATTATTATTATTTATTTATATAGCACCATCAATGTACATGGTGCTGTACAGAATAAAACAGTAAATAGCAAGACCCTGCCGCATAGGCTTACATTCTAATAAAATCATAATAAAACAATAAGGGAGGAAGAGAATGCAAACAGGCACAGGGTAGGGTAAACAGGCACTGGGTAGGGTAAAACTAACAGTATAAAGTCAGAACAAAATCAAGTTTTAAAAGCTTTAGGAAAAAGAAAAGTTTTTAGCTGAGCTTTAAAAGCTGCGGTTGAACTTATAGTTCTCAAATGTTCTGGAAGAGCGTTCCAGGCGTAAGGAGCAGCAGAAGAAAATGGACGAAGCCGAGCAAGGGAAGTAGAGACCCTTGGGCAGGCGAGAAACATGGCATCAGAGGAGCGAAGAGCACGAGCGGGGCGATAGTGTGAGAATAGTTCTCAGTTGTGACATATGGGTATGTTCAACTTAATTCATCATGACTCATATTCATCAACAGACACCTGATCAGCACGTTTCAGCTAGCTGCCTCCCCAACAGACACATTTTTTTAAGCAAATGACAAGAACACCCCTCACTCCCACTCCTGACTTCAAGAACATGATCAAGATTTAAGAACCTAAGAAGGGCCCTGCTGCATCAGACCAAGGGTCCATCTAGTCCAGCACTCTGTTCACACAGTGACCAACCAGCTGTTGACCAGGGACCCACAAGCAGGACATGAGTGCCAACAGCACCCTCCCACCCATGTTCCCCAGCAACTAGTGTATACAGGACTTACTGCCTCTGATACTGGAGGTTGCACTTAGCCATCAGGACTAAGTGCACTGATAGACCAGGACCCAACTCCAAAATTCACACCTTCGTTCTTACTCTCGGATACCAGAGTTCAACTGCTTGCCCCAAAATGAAATCCAAGTGAGTAACCTATAAATGCCCAGCTTACAATTGGGAGGGTGTGACCCCCATTACAGGTCAACAAAAAACATTGCCTGCTGTGAGTGCAGGAGAGGGGGAAAGACGACAAGGAACAGAGGGAAATGGTTGTCGGCTAAGGACACAGTTGACCTTGCTTGAATTATAGCAAGGGAAAATGGGGGGAAAAGGGCCTTATCTGTGTTTCCATGTCTCCACTACCTCTGGATAAAAGAATGCCTGAGCCCCCTAACAGTAGCCAGAGACCTGGCTGCTACAGGGAAGCTCTATAATTTATTAGTTGAGAACATTGTGCTTTGAAGAACAACTTGAGTAACTCAAGTATCATCTGACATATCTAGCCATTAAAAGAGAGAGAGAGAACTTAAAAGAGAACTCCCACAAGTTCCTTTCTGTTTGGCTCAATGACTGAAGGGGGAGTTTGTCTTGATAACCTTTCATACAAAACTTTCCATGATTTCACCTGTGGCTTTGCAGGAGCTACATTCACCTTATTCCAAGACTTTGCTGTCTTAAAGGTGTCAGAAGCAGAAGGAGGGACTTACCATCTGAAGCACTGAAATATTCAGGATTCACAGAAGCATAAAGTACTCCATTTCCAAGCCTGTCGCTGTTCCTGTTAAAATACAAGAGGGTATTTTCCTCACTTCAACACCCATCTCCAAAAGGAGCAACATTTCACTCTATTTTGGTTCTCTCACTTTGAGCTCTGTTCCGGGACTTGCTTTTAACACACACACCAACCGCAGCATTTGGCAGGTTCTCATAGAGGTGTTAGGTATCAGCTGAGTTGTTTCCCACGTGTACCTATGCTCAGTGACAGATCCCTTAAACGTTCTCTGAATGAATGCCCAAAAAAAGCAAAAGCAAAGCAGAGAGGAGCTGGGTCAGCTGGCAGCAGCAAAATGAAGACGGCAAAAGAGGTCTTGCTCTCTGCCACTTACTCAAGCGATTGACCAGAAAGTGCTGGATGAGTACAATGCACATCAGGAAGCAAGAAACAATAATCAATTGGGAGGAGCACTTCGATTCCTCGTACGTTTTTCCAGCTAAGATGTGTACGGTCCTGTCATATTTAAGGCCTAGACCTACCGGGTTTAGCGTGACGGAGGAGATATGATCTCGCAATATGTTTACGCAAGATCTCTCCTCTGTGTACACGCGACGCACAACATCCTAGGAGGAACAGGACGTCGCGCTCGCCATTTTTTTAAGGAGACAGAGCGCATGAGCGCTCGTGGCGCAAAAGGTCATTTTTTAAAAAATAAAATAAAATGAATTTCCCTGCTCCCCCACCCCCACCCCACCTGTGCCCGGCTCCCCGCAGTTACTCGCGAGGAGCCGGGTCAACCCGCAACGCCCGCCCACACGTTCCTCAGTCTTGGGAACATCCCAAGACCGCGGAAAAAGTGGGATTAAAAGGTAGGGCAATATCCCGTGGAAATGGAGGGATCATTCCTCCCTGGTCCCAGGATGCCCTGTGTGTCATGTGGACGCACAGAGACAATCCCGAGACGATCCCCAGGATATCGCCCCTTCTAGCTATGTCCTAAGTCATTATCCGGGCACAAGATCTGAAATAATCCCAACCACTGATACAAGGGAGTTCCACACTTTCCATCTTATTAAAAAGAACAAAGGGGGAAAGGCAACAAAATACTGGGAGGTATTTATTGATCTGCATCCTGCCCTTCCTGCAAGGAGATGGCAAGGGACTCACTCTGTTATAGGGGCTCCCCAGTCCTACTCAGAAACTCAGCACTACATTGGTCTATCACACCCAAGCAGCTGTGCAAGATTTGCTTAGCAAATAATACCGGGGTGGGGTGAGAAACAGACATTAATTGCACCAAAGGAGGCTTTTTTCAAAAAATCACCTGTAGTGATGTTGTAAAAAAAAGCCATGACTTTGCAGGAAACTGTATTCAGTGCAAGTGAAAAAATGACGAACTATAAAAGATACCATGAGGCCTACACCTGCTGGTTTAATTATGTGGAAGTAAGTGGTGCTAACAAGTTAATAAGAGAAATTCAAATGTAACAGCAACATCAAGGCTGTTGATAACGGAGACCAGGAGGTTCAAACATATAAGACAGATTCTGACCTGCTTGCATTGGCTGCCTGTATGTTTCCGAGCCCGATTCAAGGTGCTGGTTCTAACCTATAAAGCCTTACACAGCTGAGGACCACAATACCTGATGGAAATGCCTCTCCCAACATGAACCTACCCGTACACGACGTTCAACATCTAAAGTCCTCCTCCGGGTACCTATGCTGAGTGAGGCTTGGAAGACGTCAACAAAGGAGAGGGCCTTCTCTGTGGTGGCCCCCAATTAAGGAATGAAGTGCCCAACAAGGCCTGCCTGGTGCCAACATTGTTATCTTTTTGGCACCAGGTCAAGACTTTTTCCTTTTCCCAGGCATTTAGCAATATGTGATGAGCTTAACTGATCCCAGATCTGTGTTTAGGTTCAGCTGACAGCTTATAGTTGTTTTTAAATGTATGTTCTCGTGTATATTGTATGTTTTTATGGTTTAATTTCTTTTATATGTTTTAATTGTTTTAATTTTATGTAAACCACCCAGAGAGCTTCGGCTATGGGGCGGTATAGAAATGTAATAAAACAAATAAATAAATATCGCTAACTTTTGCAACCGCAGTGGAAAGCAGTAATGGGCCCAATTAAAAAGAATGGATGAGGAAAAGCAGGGAAATCATTAAAAATTGTAAAAGAAAAAAAGGGTCAGAAAGGATATACCTACTTCCTTAATGACCTATATCACACACATATTTAAATATCAGTTGTCATCTATATAGTTCAGGAAGGCAATACCCCTTTAAAGACTGAATATAAGGATCTGATTTTCTTTTTGTGGAGGGGGTGATTTTTAAAAATAAATAAATCAAGATACACACACACACACACATTTAAAAATCCTCTCCGATGTGATCCTGTGTATCAGATCAACATCAAATTGAGTTGAACCAGTAAATCTGCACTGAGTTCACCTCTGTCCCTAAGCAAGAGTCGCCCATATCAAGTCTCACCTCTTTTTGTTACAGACGTACAGCATGATGAGAAGTCCCCCGACAATCAGCAGGACAGCAATGGGGAGAACAATGATTAAATGCAAGAAATTCCCATAGTCTGGTGCTGCAGCAATCAAAACAAGTAAGTAAATAAGTAAATAAATAAATGCATGGTTATTCATGTGTCTACATCATTTGCTCTGCCCAGCCAGACAATCTCTCCAAAACAAATTGCTATGCTCAATCAGATGATTCAAAACACGGATAACGTAAACTGCTGCCTTCCTGACATTTGAGACAGCGACTCCCAGAAATCTCAGCCAGCCTGGAAGTGGATCAGGGATTATGGTATTTGTGGTTGCTTACCCCTGATTTAGAAGGCCCACGTAACACAGCATACTTCTTCTGGTGGTTGTTACTCAAAGACTCACTGAATGGGAGGGTTGGAAGGGGCCTTGAAGGCCATCAAGTCCAAAACCCCTGCAGGAATCCACCCTAAAGCATCCCTGACAGATGGTTGTCCAGCTGCCTCTTGAAGGCCTCTAGTGTGGGGGAGCTCACAACCTCCCTAGGTCATTGGTTCCATTGTCGTACTGCTCTAACAGTCAGGAAGTTTTTCCTGACGTCCAGCCAGAATCTGGCTTCCTGTCACTTGAGTCTATTACTCCATGTCCTGCACTCTGGGATGATCGAGAAGAGATCCCAGCCCTCCTCTGTGTGACAATCTTTCAAGTCCCTGAAGTGTGCTATCATGTCTCCCCTCAATCTTCTCTTCTCCAGGCTAAACATGCCCAATTCTTTCAGTCTCTCCTCCTAAGGCTTTGTTTCCAGACCCCTGATCATCCTGGTTGCCCTCCTCTGAACCCCCTCCAGCTTGTCTGCATCCTCCTTGAAGTGTGGTGCCCAGAACTGGACACAATACTCAAGATAAGGCCTCACCAGGGCCGAATAGAGAGGAACCAGTACCTCGCCTGATTTGGAAGCTATACTTCTATTAATGCAGCCCAAAGTAGCATTGGCTTTTTTTGCAGCCACATCACACGGTTTGCTCTTATTGAGCTTGTGATCTACAACGATTCCAAGATCCTTCTTGCTTGTAGTATTGCTGACCCAAGTATCCCCCATCTTCTAACTGTGCATTCGGTTTCTTTTTCCTAGGTGTAGAACTTGGCATTTCTCCCTATTACATTTCATTCTGTTGTGTTTTCAGCCCAGTGCTCCAGCCTATTAAGATCACCCTGGAAGTCTGTTTCTACAGTGGACTCCCCACAACCCACTGACCAGGCCCGTTGAATGAAGGTCCCCTTCCAGGACCTGGCCTTTCTAGGCCCCTTGCCTATGCTTCCACCCCTGTCAAAAGCAGCCAAAGACAGGCACAGCTATCAGAAATGTGCCGCCTCTCAGCACAAATGTTCTATTCCAAGCAATTGTGACTAAATATCCAGGGAGAAGAAGACCCATCATCCGCAATTGTACAGAACCCCAATGAAAACCTTACATCTAAGGAATCTGTGAAATAAGGGGCAGGGATGGGGAGGAGGAAAGAAAGAGAAAATCAACTGCTTTCCAACTGCACCCATCTCCCCCACCCCTCCCCCTGTGTAGGAAATTCTTACGTTTGGGTTGGACATAGAATGAGATGGGCTCCGTCCAGGATCCGTTCCCAGCCAGAGAAGTAGCTTGCACTTTAACAGAGTAATTTCCAGGGTTCAGATTTGTCAGTTTGGCTCCTCCAAGCTTCTTGTATTCTTGCCTGGAAATACATTCCCTCTTGTCCTACGAAAGGAAAGTGGGGGAGAAAGAGAGGAGAGAAAGGGTTAAATAAATTGTTATTCCTCCAACTTGTGCATGCAGAGAACTGAAACCAGTAGCTCTGGTTTCTACCTGAACCTTCTCCAGCTACTAGGGCAAATGTTTTTTTTCCTTCTTCTCTTAAGCCTCTTATTATTGATATTTGTTTTCCAACATGCAAAGAACTGAGCAACCTTGCAAAATATTGGCTGTTATAGAAAAGGGGGGCGGGGAAGGATCACAAACTCACTTGTAATACAGAAAGCTCAATTAAATGTAAATCCAATACTCCATTAGACTATGCAGTTTGAAGTATATGTCACCAGGACGAGAGAGACAAAGCTACCCAAATGCTCCTAAGCTTTATTTATTTATTTATTGCATTTATATCCTGCTTTTTTCCCTCCAAGGAACCCAGGGCAGTGTACATAATCCTCCTCCCACTCTCCATTTTATCCTCACAACAAATACTTAAAAGGTTGTCCCACAGAGGAGGGCCAGGATCTCTTCTCGATCCTCCCAGAGTGCAGGACACGGAATAACGGGCTCAAGTTAAAGGAAGCCAGATTCCAGCTGGACATCAGGAAAAACATCCTGACTGTTAGAGCAGTACGACAATGGAATCAGTTACCTCGGGGGTTTGTGGGCTCTCCCACACTAGAGGCCTTCAAGAGGCAGCTGGACAACCATCTGTCAGGGATGCTTTAGGGTGGATTCCTGCATTGAGCAGGGGGTTGGACTCGATGGCCTTGTAGGCCCCTTCCAACTCTGCGATTCTATGATTCTATGAACAACGACCCTGTGAGGTGGGTTAGGCTGAAAGTCTGTAACTGGCCCAAAGTCACCCAGTGAGTTTCCATGGCTGAGTGGGGACTAGAACCCGGCTCTCCCGACTCCCAGTCCAACACTTTAGCCACTACGCCACACTGGCTCTGGTCTTTGGCCACGAGAAAGAGAAACTGGTTGTGACTTTTTTCAAGAAGGGACTTCACGTGAATCTTAGGAAGCTGCCTTATACGAGTCAGACCACTGGTCCATCTAACTCAGTATGGTCTACACCAATTTCTCCCAATCTGGGTGCCCCCAGACATTTTGGACTAGAGCTGCCACCATTCTCTACCACAGGCTATGTTGGCTGGAGTTGTAGGCCAAAAACATCTGGAGGGATCTAGGTTGCAGAAGGATGACAGTGGTTCTGCAGGGTTTCTGGCAGCCTTACCCAGCCCTACTTGGAGATCTCAGGCATTCCTTCTGAGACTTACTGTAAGCACAGTATGAGCTCTTACACCAATGAACTACAGCCTTTCTCCTAATTGCTTCAGAATCAAGGCCATGAGCACACAGAGTAATGTGACATTTGCAAAACAGTTAGATGATATGGCCTGTAGCTCTCCTTACCTCTCCATTTTGCCCGTATTTGATTTCATACATCAAAACCAACCCGTTGGGGTTAACCGGTTCCGGCCACTTCAGGTATATCGTGTTTTCTTCCTTCCCTTCCCATGTTACTGGACCTGGAATGTTATCAGCTCCTTCTGTGGAAAAATGTGCAAGAGCTCATGTGATTCGAGGCAGGGTGACGGCGTGAAGTTTGCACACCCCAAGCAGAATTGGATCAAGTGTCACACATTTACAAAAAAATTAAGGAGGAAGGGAAGGGCTGGGAAGAGACTGCTCTTGAACGGGTGCTATATGCCATGACCAGCATGGTAGGGAACAACAGTACATTTTTCCCTAGGGTGCATTCTAAACACACACACATACCGTGCACAGCACAGATAGCTAGACACACAATTTCCACAGTGGTAAACTGAAATGCAGGCGCACATCAGGAGAATCCCCGTAACTCCGCTCGAAGGAGAGCCCAAAGTGCAGGCAGTTGCGTTGAACCATATCAAACCAGTTCTAGCAGTTTTCATCTCTACCTTGAGTAGAACTTTTGTCAAGCTAATGGGTGGCTTCCATATTGTGGAATGAAGTTCCCAACCAAACCTGCCAGTCAGAGATCCAGAAGTTTTGTCTAGGCTTGGTAACCCGCCAAAGTCTGTGCTCACCCATGTCTCTGGCCCTGGGATGCCACTCCTGGGTGGCTCTACAAGGGTTAATTCCCCATTCCTCTCCACCGTGCCTGGGTCCAGTTCCAGCCGAGAGCCCCCTCCCTCCTGCTACCAACTGTCTCTGCAGAGGCCACCAGTGAGGGAGGAAGCAGCAGCCAGGCACCTCTCCACCGTGCCTGGGTCCAGCTTCAGCTGAGAGCCCCCTCCCTCCTGCTACCAACGGTCTCTGCAGAGGCCACCAGTGAGGGAGGAAGCAGCAGCCAGGCACCTCTCCATCGTGCCTGGGTCCAGCTCCAGCTGAGAGCCCCCTCCCTCCTGCTACCAACTGTCTCTGCAGAGGCCACCAGTGAGGGAGGAAGCAGCAGCCAGGCACCTCTCCATTGTGCCTGGATCCAGCTCCAGCTGAGAGCCCCCTCCCTCCTGCTACCAACGGTCTCTGCAGAGGCCACCAGTGAGGGAGGAAGCAGCAGCCAGGCACCTCTCCATCGTGCCTGGGTCCAGCTCCAGCTGAGAGCCCCCTCCCTCCTGCTACCAACAGTCTCTGCAGAGGCCACCAGTGAGGGAGGAAGCAGCAGCCAGGCACCTCTCTACCATGCCTGGGTCCAGCTCCAGCTGAGAGCCCCCTCCCTCCTGTTGGGTTCCTGTGGGCGTCAGCTCTGGAAGAGCCCACAAACTCATCTAGAATATTTTGGTATCTGAGAGGAAGAAGCTAGGAGCTAGAGGAAAAGCTGGCATGCCCTCCCCTCTTAATGGAGATGCACTTATGTGGGCCTGCTAGTTCCTTCCTTCCTTATTTGCATTCTCGATTGATTGCTTTGGGCAAATTAGTTAGCTTTGTTTTCATTCTCTAATGTCATGGGTGTTTGTGGTATTGCACCTAGCTGGTCTCTGCGTTCCAGCATCCACAGTAAAAGTATCTGGCAGCCAATTGTCTCTGCAGAGGCCAGCAGTGAGGGAGGGAGGAAGCAGCAGCCAGGCACCTCTCCACCGTGCCTGGGTCCAGCTCCAGCTGAGAGCCCCCTCCCTCCTGCCACCAACTGTCTCTGCAGAGGCCACCAGCAAGGGAGGAAGCAGCAGCCAGGCACCTCTCCATCATGCCTGGGTCCAGCTCCAGCTGAGAGCACCCCTCCCTCCTGCTGTCAACTGTCACTGCTGAACTTTGAAACTAAGATTGTAGTGCCTGAATTTGCTTTCCTTTCCCCCCTCCTCCTCCTCCCTCCCAATCCCCTTTCCTTTTGTGCCATGTCTTTTAGATTGTAAGCCTGTGGGCAGGGACTGTCAAGAAATACTTTTGTAAGCCGCCGTGAGAGCCTTTTTTGGCTGAATGGCGGCATACAAATCCTTAAATTAAATAAATAAATAAATAAATTCCAGTTCCAGGCTCGGGAGAGGACAAAGGCTTGGCGTGGTGCACTTTGGAGGCACTCAAAAGGTCCTCTGAAATACAGTGCAATTGTAGGGAAGGAACCCCAACCTGCTCCACACCAACTATAAGTCCTTGCAGGAGTGGAGAGGGACACCGGCCACAGCCAGTGATCTTGTGCACCCTCTCTGTTACCAGGGCTCAGCTCTTCAGCTGTTTAGCGAAGCCCTTTCTAGTCTTTTAGATGTTCCCTATAACAAACCGCTGCCTTTTCCGGCCTGAATATGGCTTTTCACAATCAAATTATTTGTACCTTAACTATGGATGATTATGATGCCGTTTCGAGTTTTACGCGTAAGCTGCTTTGAGTGCAGAGATCAGGATAGAATCTCTCCCCCTGCCCCCAAAACAAAAATCCCACTGTTTGCTGAAGGAAGCAGGTAAGGTTTGGGGACTGTACCTGCAGGCATGGTTCTTGCAAAGACAAAGTTCGAAGCGCTACAGCCCAGCTGTGCTGCTTCATGATTACAACTGTGAATGTCGATACGGTAAAGCGTAAAAGGCAGGAGATGGGAGATGAGCGTCCGCTCCCTGCCTTCCACTCTGGTTTCCGAGAAGAGGAACTCCGCCTCGCTCTCCTCGGGGTTCGAGGCATTGGCAAACTCTTCTGGGACTGTCGCAGTCCTGTTCTTACTGGCGAAAGTCGTGTTTGCAATTCGGTACAAGTCCCTCCGCTTCCGGTCAGGCCTGCAGAGGAAAACAAGAATACCCATAGAAGTGGGATACGCATCGCTTTAAGTGCTTTTGGGGGGGGGGGGCGAATGGGTGGGAACTTATATTGCCAAAAATTCAAGTTTGCAGCCAAAAGCCTCAATTTTTTTTAAAAGGACAACTGTAACAAAATATATTAAAACGCTAAAGACTGACAGATGTCCAAACCCTGCATGTAACACCCATGTCAAAATAAGCCTGTGTTATAGTCAAATCACACATCCAAGCCCAGGGAAGACATTTCACTGGAAAAAGGAACAGAAAGGTTACAGCTAGGTGAAACGGCAAGGCAAACACGACTATGAGAAAATGAAATTACTTGGAACTTCAGGTGAAGTTCAGCAGCAGGGCATGCCATATAGGCAAGGTCTACATCCCTTTCCTTGGACGTTTGCAAGAGGCAGATGGTCAGATATGTCCTAACAATGTCTTAGGCTGAGGACAACCAATCCTACGTAGATCACCAATCCTGTGACGTCTGTCTTCCACACTAACTCATCAGACGATCAGGGCAAATGTGCTACAGAGAATAGTTTATTTCACACACACCCTCGCCCCTCCTCCTCCTGTAGTTCTGCCGTCCAGCTGGGTAGGTATCCCAGCTTCCCAGCTTCCTTTGCGGAGGGAATAGAGATTGCTTTAAAGGAGCGAGCGGCGACAGAAGTTTTGGCCGCTCTTGCCAAGCAGCTCTGTAGGAGACCTTCGTAACCCACGCTGGTGCAACAGACAACACGCAAACCCACCATAGGTAAAATAACCCTTACTGCAGACCGTGAGTTCTCAGGATGGCTTATTTGCGGGAAATGACCCACCGTGGAGGGGGAAACATCCCAAAGTCAACATGCAAACCCATCATGGGTTGTTCTGGAAAATAAACCATCATGGACTAATGTGTTGTGTGAACCCAGTTTGTCTGCCCGTCTTTCTTCCCCACCCCACCCCACCCTCCTCCCTCTCCCTCTCTCTCTGTCACACACACACATCCGAGGACGGGGGAGCTTTTATTTAGAAGTCTTTGCTGCTTTCACAATTCAGACTCCAGCAAAAAGCACCATGTAATGACGGTTGTATCGATATAAGAATTGTTCTCTTCCTGGGGGGTGGGGGAGCAATGAAGAGGAGGGAAAGGGAGACAGACGGACATGTGCAACTTGCTAAGATGGATCCCATGGAGAAATCTCACCCAAGTCATAATCTCACATTTCCCTGATATTTGGGGTTCTTAAAAGACACTTAAGCTGCTCAGCTCGTTACAAGCCGTGAGGCTCAGCCACTACGGCTCTTACAACGCTGAATAGGAAAAAAAATGCACCAATTATGAACGCAAGCTGAGCAAAGAGGAGGAAAGACGCAGAGGCAGTCAAGACATGCATTAGCAAATCGTTCCCATTTATGTTTTCCCCTCTACCGAATGTCAAGATTGCTAATAACTTGCTACTGCTTCCCTGTAGGGTCAGGATGCATACTCCATTTGGTTACTTTCTCCACCCTCACTCCAAACATACACAGCTTCGAAAATTAAAAGATTGGCTGAAATAGGAAATCAGGGTTGTAATGAATGAGTGAAGGTATTCAGTGGTGCAAGAAAGCTTCTAACCATGATTGGGAGAAGTGCCCTGATGTCAGCAATGTGATAAAGCAATCAGGACTTTGTTCCTAAAGTGACTTTGTTCCTAAAGAGCACAGCAGAAAGGGAAGGAAAAGTGGGGGAACCAGGATAACCATGAAGAAACCTATTAGAACCCAATGGGGTCATCCCATAAAGCTGATTGGTGGGAGATTCAGGACAAATAAAAGGAAGGACTTCTTCACACAGCACAGAGTTAAACTATGGAATTGACTACCACAAGATGTAGTGATGGCCACCAATTTGGATGGCTTTAAAAGGGGGTGGGATAAATTCCTGAAGGAGAAGGCTATCAATGACTACTAGTCCTGATGGTTGTGTGGTATCTCCTGTATCCAAGGCAGTAAGCCTGTGTGCACCAGTTGCTGGGGAACATGGGTGGGAGGGTGCTGTTGTACCATGTCCTGCTTTGTTGGTCTCCGATTGACAGCTGCTTGGCCACTGTGTGAACAGAGTGCTGGACTAGATGGACCCTCAGTCTGATCCAGTATGGCACTTCCTATGTTCTTATGTGGTTTTCTCTGGGCCTGGGTTAGGACTTTTTAAAACATCTTTTTATTATCACGTTCTGCTACCCGACTCAGAAGTCTTAAAAACATATATTGTCTGTGGCAATGTTAGTTTCCGTAGCGCATTTCAAATCTCCCTAAAGCCAGGCAAAGTATTTGCTGAGTCATTTCGGCATCGGTTAAAGTGTTCTGAAGAAGCCAGTGTGGAAATCCACAGGCCGCTCATGTATGGAACTCTTACTGACGAAGTGTCGCTTCGACTGTCCTGGACCCTGCCAAGGGGCAATGGTCAGAAAGGTCCTAGAACGTGCCTGGCAGAAGAATGCAGGCAAGCCGGGGGGGGGGGGGGAGTTGAACAAGAAGAAACAAAACTGCAAACAGTTTAACACCTTCTCTTGGTGGGGGCAGGAGGATGGAGCATCAAAACCAGGTTTGGGTTGCAGAGTCTTCATTCAAATTTTAGCCAAGTTCAGTTGTTTGAAAGTGTACAGGCCCTACGCACGAGGAGGGGGTGGTGGTCAAACGCACTAATTCTGCCCCTTTTCACCCCTGCCACTTAAGGCGAGTGTCTTACATGGCTTGGGACCACAATACTTGACGTAACGCTTTTCCAGACATGAACCTACTCGTACACTACGTTCAACATCTAAGGTCCTCCTCCAAGTGCCTACTCCGAGGGAAGCTCGGGGGACAGCAACAAGGGAGAGGGCCTTCTCTGTGGTGGCCCCCCCAATTATGAAATGATCTCCCGAACGAGGCCCACCTGGCGCCAACATTGATATCTTTTCAGCGCTAGGTTAAAACTTTTCTCTTTCCCCAGGCATTTAAGCAATACGTGATGAGCCTTACTGATCCTAGATTTGTTTTTAAAGCTGTTTATAGTTGTTTTAGATATATGTTTTTGCAGTTTTACATTTTGTATATTGTTTTTAAGTGTTTTAATCTCATGTAAACCACCCAGACAGCTTCGGCTATGGGGCGGTATACAAATGTAAATAATAATAATAATAATAATAATAATAATAATAATAATAATAATAGCAGGAAGTTCTCCACGTGATTTAGAACTCTGGAAAATCAAAAGATCTAAATTGCAGGGAGCCGCTACAGGTAGAAGCTATGTCAGTGGTAGGGATGCTGGATAAATTTATTATTATTATTATTATTATTATTATTATTATTATTATTATTATTAAGATTTCTTAGACTTTGTCAAAAAAGGAAACTTACATTTTAAAGACTTTTAAAATAAAAATAAAAATAAAAGACAAGAACAAAAGATGCTACGCTGGATCAGTTCAGCATGGTTTTTCACACCTAAGCTGGACATAACTACAAGACAACCCTCCTGCCCATGTTATTATTATTATTATTATTATTTATTTATATAGCACCATCAATGTACATGGTGCTGTACAGAGTAAAACAGTAAATCGCAAGACCCTGCCGCATAGGCTTACATTCTAATAAATGTTCCCCAGCAACTTGTCTACATAGGCATACTGCCTCTGGTACTGGAAGTAGCACATAGCCATAAAGTCTGGTAGCCACTGGCAACCATGTGCTGCATGAGAGATAATCAATAATTGTGTAAACGGCCCTGGAATCAACAGCAAACAAACACATATTTTCTGCACCGGGCAAAATAACCGACACAACCTTGAACCCCTCTGGTTGCACAAGGAGTGCTGGAAAGCAACCGCCTCACCTGGGCAAGAAGATGGAATTATGGAGGAAATTCTCAAAGACTTTCCGGTATTCTGCCTCCTCCTTCTCAGCTTGCTTCTCTGCCTCCGTTTTGGGGCAGCCGCAGCAAGGTCCCTTTTCTCCCCCAGCACCTTCGGGCTTGGTGGTTTCGGTGGCTTCCTCAGTATCAATAGTCCCGTCAGCATATCTCCTGATCGGGACTTTATCTTTAAAGGAAAAAGAGAAGCGTGCAAAATATTAAGACGTTGCAGAAGAACCGACAAAGAAACTGCCCTCGTGACATACAGCTCTGAAATGTAAAGCGTGCTGCTTCCCTGCCGCGCAATGACTTGAGTTCGCACAACACGCTAACCCACACTCGGTGGTCGGATGTGGGTTGTTTGTGGAACTGTAGGTTTGCACATCTTCTGAGCCCAGGACATTTTCTGCAGGGTGGCTTGTTAACCATGCAGGGAGCCCTCTAAAACACACACATAGGGGCATTTCAACCTTGGCCTCACCTTTGGAGCAATAGTTGTGCCTATAAAGGTAACTGTCCTGGGGCTGCTGTTGCCATCGCACAATGTAGTATGACAGGTTGCCATTAGGGTAAGTGGGCGGGTTCCATTTCACAATCAGCTGCGAGGAGGAGTTGGATGCTGAAATGACGTCCAGAGGAATGGATGGTACTGGGGGGAAGTGTAAAAAAAGAGAACTATAAGCATTTCTCCAAATAGCCTATAACACCCTGAAACTAATTAAATCAGAGGTAGGGTTAAGAAAGCCATTGGTTCCATTGCCGATAACCTTGCTCATACATTGGGCTCATCCATATAGCATCCTCTAAAGCAGGGTTGGTGAACCTGTGGATCTCCAGATATTGGACTCTTGATCCCATCAGTCCCAGGCAATTCAGCCAATGGTGAATGGGTGCTGTAGCCTAACAATATCTGGATGGCCAAAGGTACCCCATCCCTACATTAAAGCAACACAGGACTGCATGCGTAGAAAGAACATGGAAGTCTTCCAATCTAACACACTACTTTAAAGGCAGTGGGCTCTAAACTGAGCTCTCAGTAAGCCAAGGTTCTTTGGAAACATAACAGGTGCACTTTGACAAGACAACTTTCACCCCGGCAAAAAGTAACCACAGGGGTGTTTTAGTTGAGTTCTAGCATGATCTATGTTCTCTTCACATTGAAGAATGGTGGGACCAGAGACGTAGTCAGCAGCCCACAGGAAGGAAGCATGCAACTTAGGAGACCCCCCAGGAACACCCACCCACCCACCCCCAATCCCTCTGCAATGCACAGAGGTTCTTCAGCAAACCATCTGATATGCACAGAGGTTCTTCAGCAAACCATCTGATATGCAAAAAGTTCCTTGAAGGAGAAACGTTTCAAAACCATGGCATCAAGGCATAACCAGCTAAGCAGGTTAGCCCAGTAAATTGTCTAGTAGCCAAAGGAAATGCATTAGTGAGGCCCAGCACCTGGATGGGAGACCACTGGGATCTCCATGTCACCAACCACTCTTAGGGTTTCCAAAGAAGAATGGGATTCAAGTGTAATTAGAGATACTGAAGGATAATAAACAAGCAACTCATGCCATCTTCATTATAGTCAGCATTCTGTGTTAAACAACATTCTGTGTTAAACACAGCCCTGCTCTGCACCGTGATTGTGCAAATCTAAGTAATTTATTTAGCTCCCACTAGCATGGGCAGGACAGGTGGGGAGGGAGGGTTAGGAGGAAACGAAATACACAGAGCCCCAAACTATCACACCCAAATTATCAAAATTTCAGTTAAAATGAGAGCTGCCCACCTCCATCTGCAGTGTATCAGGGATCCATCCCTCCTCCCTGGCTCAATACAGACGGATGACTATCCATAACCCCACCACCTAATCAGATACGATTTCCACCCTCAATTAGAGAGACTTTGTTCAAGGTAATTAAATGCTGTTGGGTATTTCCCTGTGTTTGATTCATTGGACAGTTGTCCCCTCTCCACACAGCCCTTGGTACTGGATGCATCTAAGTTGGTTATCAAAGTGCTGGTTATGACCTATAAAGCCCTCTACGGCTTGGGTCCAGGCTATCTGAAAGACCGTATTCTCCCATATGAACCTGCCCGTGCTCTGAGACCTTCTGGGGAGGCCTATCCCTCAGTCCCACTAACATCCCAGGCACGCCTGATGAGTACGTGGGAGAGGGCCTTCTCGGTGGCTGCTCCAAGGCTCTGGAACTCCCTTCCCTAGGGGGCTAGGCTGGCTCCTTCTGTGCTACACTTCTGGAGGCAGGCAAAAACTTTTCTGCCCTGGCAGGCTTTTGGAAATACTCTGAATCTGTGTTAATGTATTGGATTTTATTTTATTTTTATTTGTTACTGTTTTTAATTTTACTATGGGTTTAATTCTATTTTAACTTTTGTAAATTTGTATGTATGTGTTTTAATTGTACATGTTTTAATCTTGTAAACTGCCTTGAGTCCCAGTACTGGGAAAAAGGCAGGGAATATTATTATTATTATTATTATTATTATTATTATTATTATTATTATTATTATTATTATTTCTGGCAAGTCGGAGTGGTCCCAGACAATTAAAGCAGCCTTTCCTAACCAGAAGTGTACTAAAATTCCCGTAATCGCCAGCTACCAGCCAGGCTGAGAAAGGTTGAGTTAAAGCCATTAGCGGGGATGGGGGTGGGGGGGCTTCCAATATGCGACCAAGCAGATCCCACGTACAAAGCAAGGAAGGGAAGCAGTGAAGACTTGCTGTGCAGGTAGGTTTTCAAAGGCAAGCGCAGCTGTTGTCCCTTGCCACTGAAGACCTACTTGCATGGGGTGGCTGCAAGGCGAGTCCTCATTCTTCTCCTGCTGCACCAAACCCTCCTCAAATTCAGTGTAGGGAGCTGCACAGATCGAGGTTTTTCTATCGCCTCGCCAAGACAACTTCCCTTGTTTTGAATGGGGGCCCAAATTGCTAATGAGTCATCACTCGTCAATCATTTCGGAACCATTTTGGCTACGGACATCTGAGAACCCAGTTCATATGTCATTCATTGTCTGTAGCACGGAGCGATGACCTAAATTCAGGAATCATTTCAACAGAAACAGTTTGCATGTTCAACAGAAGGACATTACATGTATGAACTGGTCGACATACATGATGAACATACATGTATGAACTGGCCAACGTCTTCCAAGGTTTCTGTGTCCTCCAAATGCCTTAGAACTATATTTACCACTGGAATAACCCCAACGTTGTTAGCGTTCCTACTTCACACTGCTATAGCCAGTGTGTTGTAGTGGTTCGAGTGTTGGACTGGGACTGGGGAGACCCAGGTTCTAGCCTCCACTTGGCCGTGAAGCTCACTGGGTGACTTTGCACCAGTCCCTGACTCAACCTAAGCAACCTCACAGGATAGTTGTGAGGATAAAATGGAAAGGAGGTGGATCATGTACGCCACCATGGGCAGGAAAAGCAGGAAATAAATGTAATGAACCAACCAACAAATAAATATTAAAACCCTGAATCCACGACCTAAACGAAGCTTGGATGAGACATTGCAAACTGCATCTTGTGGCCAGACACAGGAAATGGGGCAGCATATAAATGTAATAAGTAAATAAATAAATAAATAAATAAATCCTTCACAATGGTCCCCATTCCAATACAAGCTGCCAAGCTACAGACTAACAGCACATTCACTCAGAAGGAAGTCCCACCGGGACTTGCTAGGAAGAAATCAAACTTGCATCCTAGTACCCACGCCTGTAGCCAAAACCTAATGAAGCCAAAACACTTAGATTTATTGCTAGTTTAAATTACACTGAAGACATCGTGAATATCTTCCAAGCACATAGGCCTCTTTGCCAAATCAATGCCAATTTAACTAAGGCCCACAACCATTTATCTCGGCTGAGAATTGCCATGATGTCTCTTCTTACCTGCAGCTTTAGTTCGTATGTAGACGATCTCGCTCTTTGCTCCGTGGGCATGGTAGTTCTCCATCATGGTGAGCATAACAGCCTTGACATAAATAGCATACTGAGTCCACGGCTTTAGCGCCTGCAGTAAAATCCCCGGATTGTCCTCTTTATTGGGAGGCAGATCCACATCCACCATATTCCAGCTGTTAGAGCCGCACGCGTCCTGCCCGTCGTATTCCGTCACATTCTTGAAAGGTCTGAAACGGGCAAACCCAAGAGGCTGTGAATTTTATTCCTAGCAAAACCACTCTTAAAACTTTTAAGGGGGAATTCTCATGCCGGCTTTTGCCCAATGAAACTCATAATAATAAAACTTTGTTTTTTATAGGAGGATAAAGACAGAGAATCCTAGCACTTAAAGAGTTTTGGCTTCTCAAGTTCTTTTTTTAAAAAAAAGGGGAAGAAAAGCAAGATTCAAGAGACGGAGCCGCTGCAGTTATTGAAATGACAAGGGAGTTCCAAAGGAGGCAGGCCATAATAGTTTTTTTCCTTCCTACAAACTGAAGAAGTTTTTTAAAAAGGGGGGGAAAGAAAGGAAAAAGCACAAACAGTTTACTATTCAGCCACTCCCTGGCCGTAAAGGAAAGAAGAATTTCCTTCCACTCTCTCTTTGTCAATAGATGTATACAAGCAGCCTACAGTCAAGGAATTGGCTAATTAGTTCAAATCAATGTATGGAATTCAGCTCTTGCTCTGACACCCCATCCCTTGGGTCTGTTTTGCTCCTCAATCACAATGTTGAAATGACCGTAACCGACCAGAACCGAGGGAATTCCTTTTCTACAGCAGCTCTGCCAAGGTCTATAAATCTAGCCCAATCTAATGTATTTTACTTTTATGTTTTTATGTTTTAATTGTGTATCTGTTTTTATTGGAATGATACTTTCGTTAGCTACCTTGAGTGCCATTTTTTTTTTTTTTAGCAGAAAGGTGGGATATGCATTCAATAAATAAAATAAAGCAACCCTACAACCGGGGTAGGAAACTTGGGCCCGCCAGACGTTTTGGACTACAACCAAAGGCTTCATGGGAGTTATATTATTAAGGGCGCAATCCTGTCTGGATATCGTCAGCCTCCAAACTCAGAGGCTGACAAGCATCCTATGCAAAGCGGGGGGAGTGTGGAAGCGATCTTCGCCTCCACGCTTTCCCGCTCTGCATTTTTGTGAGCTTGGAGAGGCACACGAAAAGGGGAGAGAAATCTCAGGATGCTATTTGAAAAGTTTATTAGACAAAAGCCCAGCGAGTTTTGGCCTCTTGTTTTTTAGGCCTTCTTCATGGGATTGTTATAATGTCTGCAGAAATTATTAACGACAAAATTGTCTTGTGATGGTGACTAGGGCTTAATAATTCCTGCAGACATTATAACAACCCTCTGAAGACGGCAGAAAAATCTAGAGCCCAAAATGCATAGGGCTTTTGTCTAATAAACTTTTCAAATAGCATCCTGAGGTTTCTCCCCCCTTTTTGTGTACATCTTGAATACTCACCTGCCATGTTTCCCAAAACCTCCCACCTTATTGGGAGGCAATAAAGAGGTCTGCCACGTAATCCACAAAGCTTTAGTCAGGCAATAAACACCTCTTCCAACCTGAAGAGAGTCTAACCTCTAGGAACTTTCCTCTAGGCAAAACTACGCAAACTAAGGGAGACAATTGTCCTTTCAAGAAAAAGGGAATGCTTTGACTTCAAGGAGGCTGGTTCTGAAGAAGCCTTTGGAGAGAAGCTAGCCAAGCCAACCTTTTCTCGCCTTCCTTTAGCTCCGCCCATTTGAGTCTGCGGCGGACTCTAGGATCAGCTAGCTCTGAAGTGCCCTCCTACTCAGAAGAATACTGATTTCTCACAGACTGTGAGT
This sequence comes from Elgaria multicarinata webbii, assembly GCF_023053635.1. NCBI lineage: Eukaryota > Metazoa > Chordata > Lepidosauria > Squamata > Anguidae > Elgaria > Elgaria multicarinata. The sequence continues at coordinate 23,572,840 of NC_086186.1, read as the reverse complement.
TGTTCACGTTTTCAGTGATAAGGTCTGGCGAAGGTTCATCCCCAGCTGGTGATGAACCCGTGAGAATCACCTCCCCCACTTCCCGTGTAGGCTGGTACGTTTCTGGTGCCGTCTCTTCTGCTTCAGAATCTGATTCCAATTGATCACCTAAAACTCCTTCCCCCAGCCTAAGGGGAACAGGCCTAGTCACGACAAATGCACCCTCAAGCTCAGAGAGGCAGCAGCCACTGCAGTTCTCTCTGCACCAGCTGCAATGGGGAGGGGAACTCAAGACACCTGAGTCTAGATCAGAGTGGTGTCTCCAACCTCGAATCCAGGAAGCCAAATTATCCTATGGATCCTCAGACACTGTCTAGGGCCCATAGGAATGCTCTCTTATTTATTTGTGATAGTTCTATAATGCTTAATATAATAAAATGGCTAAGCGGATCACGTATAAATATTAAAATCACATTTAAAATATGTTATTTAAAAAGAATTCCAATTACAATAATAGCACAGGGCAATACAGGGGGCAGGAAGATGGAGCAGCATGATTAATTACAAGTAATTACAAGACAGGGAAAGCCTGGGTGTTCGGGTGCATTTTCAGGAGGTGCCTCAAACGTGCCACATTTCCTGCCTCCTGAAATGCATGAGGAAGGGTTTTCTAGAGGTTGGGCGCTGCTACTGAGAAGGCCCACCATTGAGGTGTGACGTGGTGACATTCTGTTGGTTGCAGAATGTCCTACAAGGCCTCCTCTGACGATCTTAAAGTTATACGTAAGGGAAGGTGGTCTGCTAGATATCCTGGCCCCAAGTTATTTAGGGCTGTGTATGAGAATAGCATAACCTTGAACATGGCTCAGCATCTAACAAGCAGCCAGTGCGGTTCTTTTATCACAGATATTATCTGAGCATAGCTGGGTGTCCCAGTGAGCACCTTAGCTGCTGCAGTTAACACTAACTGCAGATTCTGAAGCAGGCACAAGGGCAGCCCCACACAGAGCACATGGCAGAACGTTTTAAATACAGGAAATGACAAGGCCACCTAAAATGTCAGTCAAGAGAATATTCCAAGAATAAAAGAACCAAACAAATAGATAAGTAGTAGATGAAGAACTCTTAAGTTTATGAAGTTTATGAATAGCAAACCCAATAAAAGCAGACAAGGGAGCACAAAATTATAATAACGATAAACAGGAGCCCAGAGAGTATAAACATTTACAAGGACTGAAAATTAATGCCAAGGATAAGAAAGCCAGTGGTGAAAAAAGAAGAGAAGAAGATAGAAGCAGGGGGGAAAGAACAACCCCTGAGAAGCAGAGTAAAGGGCAGAAGAAAAAGACTCAAGATGGGGAAAAGGAAGAGTGCAAATAAGGGCATTACAATAGCCAACGTAAGAAAAGCTCTGCTGGATCAGACCAAGGGTCCCTCTAGTCCAGCGCTCTGTTCTCACAGCGGCCAACCAGCTGTCGACCAGGGACCCACAAACAGGCCACGGTGGAGCGACACCCTCCCTCCCATGTTCCCCAGCAACTAGTGTATACAGGCTTACTGCCTCTAATACTGGAGGTTTCACTTAACCATCAGGACTAGTAGCCATTGACAGACCAGTCGCCAACTCCAAAATGCACACTTTGGTTCTTGCTCTTGTGTGAACCCAGCATGGCTGGGTCCTCACAACACAACAACCTGCAATTCAGCAACAACCCAAGGTTCAACCTATATTCAGGATTGTTGTGTTGTGTGAACCAGGTCAATGTGTGCCTTATTCCCCCCTCGCAAGGCCTCACCATGACCTCAGTGGTTTCATCTAGATGTGCATACTCACGCTTCTTTGTAATAAACGGTGAAGCTAATCAGATCTCTGTAGTCTTTAGGGCGGTACTGTTCCCACGTTAGCTTGATCCGATTCTTTATGGTAGTGTTGGAAACAAATCTGAGAATGTGGCTTTCACCTACAACACAGAACAGCAAGTCAGTTGGAAGAGCCACAAACACACAAGTGTGGAACATTCTGAATTCATTGCAGGACAGCCTATTACTCTGGTTTTGGAAATGCTCCTGAGAGCTGTACCGAGGTTCTTCTCACAGTCAGGGGTGTGATGGACTGCCATATCGTTGGGCCGAAAGTATTTCTTTCCCTGGTAAAATTGGCTAATGACATGGGGTGTGGATTTTGCCTTCTCCTCCGTGGTAGTCAATACTCCTTTAGCTTGACAATGCATATGTACTTTTTTCCTACACCCAAGTTCTACAGAGGAGAAGCCTGCGATATCACCGACCTTTACACTAGGCCCATCGCCTAAACCCTTCTCAGGCCAAGCACCACCACTTGAAAACCTGAGGGAGGGTTAATTAAAACCTTTCCCCTAGCTATGAGGGAAACAGGTTTAATACTGGATCTCTCTGGATATACTGCGGGTATAATCTGGTGTAGGTGTTTAATAATTGTAAGGCTGGTAAATAATGCCAAGCTGACACAGGGTATTTGGTAGCTAACAAAATAATAATCTGGACCGTATCTGGACAGAGATAGCCTAGCTATAGTTATCCATGCTCTGATAACCTCTCGTTTGGATTACTGCAATGCGTTATACATGGGGCTGCCATTGAAAACGGTCCGGAAACTTCAGCTGGTACAAAACAGGGCAGCACGGTTACAACAGGGACAGGCCGATGAGATCACATCACGCCAGTCCTTTTCCAGCTTCATTGGCTGCCAGTCCAGGTCCAGGCCTGATTTAAAGTGCTGGTATTAACATTTAAAGCCCTAAACGGCTTGGGGCCAGGCTATCTGAAGGAATGCCTCCTCCCATATGTACCTGCCTGGACCCTAAGGTCATCCTCTGGGGTCCCTCTCCGCGAGCCCCTGCCAAAGGAAGTGAGGCAGGTGGCTACCAGGAGGAGGGCCTTCTCTGCTGTGGCACCCCGGCTGTGGAATGAGCTCCCTAAGGAGGTTCACTTGGCACCTACGTTATATGCTTTTAGACGCCAGGTGAAGGCCAGCATTTTAACAGTCTATAAATAATTTTTAACTTGGTGTTTTAAATTCGTAATTTTGCATTGCTGCTGTTTTTATCTGGTTGAGCTTTTATATTGTATTATATATTATGGTTTTATATACTTTGAATGTTTTTAATTTTTGTGAACCGCCCAGAGAGCTCCGGCTATTGGGCGGTATAGAAATGTAATAAATAAATAAATACATAAATAATAGGTTTATTGTTATTTAAAAGCTTTAAATAAAAATATAATACTTTCAATCCTGCCTAATGTAAACTCTTCACACACCAACCACCTCGCTGTCTTCACACCAGCCCTAAGTCCCTAGAATCCAAACACCTCAATGAACAACTCTCTCTCACTCACTCCTCAAACTCACACACCCCACAAACTCCCAACGCTCTCCTTATATCCTCCTCCCCCCATAAACCACACCCACTCAGTTCTAACATCCCATACTTACCAGACATACTAATCTAGACATATACAAGATACTAAATTGTGGGGTAACGCCGCAAAGACCTTCTCTGTAGTGGTGTCCTTCCAATGGAGATATGATTAGAACTGACTTTGGTCAGTTCTCAGCACAAAGTTAAAATGTTTCTTTTTGCTTAGACATTTTAACATTTGAATAATTATATTTTTCTAATATATATTTTAAGATCCCTTTAAACTGAATTGATTGTTTGGTTTGCAGGTTGAAGAGTTCTTGCTGTTTTATCTGGTTTTTTAATGTGGGGTTGTATGGTTTGTTTTTGAAGTTGTACACAATGCCCTGGGATCTCATAGACAAAGGGCAGTTCAAAAATTAAAAAATTAGATAAATAAAGCAGGCATGTGTGAATCAGCCCTACTAGCGTCAAGTCCATGCAATCTGTTTCATACAAAAACTATTCAGCCGATCGGTGTCAAGCCTTCATGGCTTGGGTTGGATCCACATCAAGAAAAAGTCCAGCGACGCATGGCTCCCGCATTTCCCAAACTTCAAAAGCCATCCAATTTTGCATCCAAATTAAGCCTTGGGGGGATGTGATGTCGTGTTGAACTGGGTCAAAGAGGGGGCCAAGCTGGCCTCCCTAGGCAGGGAGTTTCAGAGTATAGGAATGGCCACCGAGAAGGCCACATCCCTTACCAAACATTCTTCTGATGGTGAAAAGGCCATATAAAGATGCATTTATTATTCTACATTGTTCCCCATTTACTCTTATTGCCATGATTTATCCTACAAAAACAGGCATCCTTATCTCAAGGTGACACTGCCCCGACCCCGACTGAACCCCTTCACTGAAGTTCTTACGTACATGAGGCTCTCTCCCCGTTGTTCCTCGGATTTATATCGCCTTTACTTTGTCGACCTTTGGTTCCGGTAACATCTTCCATATGGTAAATCTCAGAAACGCACAGCCTGGGATTAAAAGCGAAGTACATCTTCCCCTCTTTGATGGTTAAGTTGTGATGGCTCCAGTCCCACAGTTGCTGTAGATTTTGGTTGTCCAGAACATAAAATGAGTAATTCCTAAAAAGGGGAGGTTTTGCAGCAAATCAGTCTATGCAAATGGATACATACATTTTCTGGGTTTTTGTCTTGTTTTTGCAGTCTCCATATACAAATAATCAAAATCCACATTATGACAGGGAGCTCACAGAGCTGGGAAATTGCACCGAAAAGGGGGTGAGTGGGTAGGCATTAGTTCACTCTTTGCTCCTATGGAGGATCGCTCCCACCTCACCCCAAAAAAGCTACAACAGAAGGTTAATGAATCTAATCCAACTGCCTGGGTGCAGTAGAATGTAGGCTTCCATGGCTTTTAATGCCACAGTGGTTCCCAACTGTGGGTCCCCAGAGGTGTCTGGATCATAACTCTCATTGCAGAAGCTTGGCCAGCGATCAGGAATGATGGGATTTATAGCCCAATATCTGAGTACACAAGATTGAGAACCAATGCATTAAGAAATAGTGCACTAATTCCCACTGTGGCTTTTGCTTGCTTCTTTTGAAGCATCCAGAACCAATAGAGGCATGATAATGGCCGAAAAGACCACTAGCTTGATCCAGTAAGAACATTTTAATATTCTTGCCTTGTAAACAGACACCTAACTAGTCACCTATGGTGAGTAAAGAATTCCACCACCCCGAGAGATCAGGCAGAGACGTTAGTTCCCCTGTACCCTAACTCTTTTAGCCTACAAATGACCAATTTAGGAATGCGAGTGTGAATAAACCCGTGTGGACGAGGAACTTTTTGTGGTCTTGCTTACAAGGATGACTTACAATTTTGTTTTTTAACTGACCATATTATTAAATGTTGTCACATACTGGTTCAAGGAAGGGATACCTTCTACATTACTTATATTGCAGGGAATGAGAATACTTAAGTCTTCAATAATTATGCACAATTGATTGCCTTGAGAAACATGTGGGCTGGCTAGGCACTTGGCTGGTTAGCAGAGTTGCTTGCTTACAGACCAGAAGGTTGCCTGCTCCTAAGCTGTTGAGAAAAGAAGGCGGGGGCTGTACTTAGGGGGGACACCCATAGAAGGGGGAGGCAGAGAGAGCAAGAGAGAGAAGGGGGTGGCAGAGAGAGAAAGAGAAAGAAGGGGTGGCAGAGAGAGAGAGAATGGGGAGGCAGAGAGAAAAAGAGAGAGAAGGGGTGGCAGAGAGCAAGAGAGAGAGAGAGAGAATGGGGTGGCAGAGAAGAGAAAGGATGGCAGAAAGAGTAAACGAGAAAATGGGGTGGCAGAGAAGAGAGAGGATGGCAGAGAGGGCAAACGAGAAAATAGGGTGGCAGAGAAGAGAGAGGATGGCAGAGAGAGCAAAAGAGAAAATGGGGTGGCAGAGAGAAAGAGAGAGAAAGAGAGAGAGAGAGAGAGAGAGAGAACATGAGAACAGGGTGTCCCACCCACTTTTGGCTCTGACCCTATCCATTGAAGACTTCAGCCCCACCCACAATTGCCACATGGCTCCCAACAGATAACCCAAGGGGGAAGTGGCCCTCAAAAGAAAAGATTGTAAAGAAAAAGCAACACCAGTGATTGCTGTGTCCTGGGCATTGTTAAAATTTGGTTGACTTCCATTAGGACACCCCCCTCCTCCCTCCCCTACCTATATCTCACGTGGGATGTCCTCAGCACAGTGACTGGAGACTGGGGCCTGCCTTAATCAAGGCAGAAAGGCAGGTCCCGCAATTTGTAATTACATTGGGGCGGGGGACACAACCTGGTTGGTGCCCTCAATGCCAGGGCAACGCACCTCCTATTGAAAGAGACAGTGGGACTTTTCAAGCGTGGAAACGAGAGCTGCCCTTTACAGCTTGTTCCATCACACTGTGGAATTTTAAGAATTTAAAGCTGACCAAAGCACAGCCTGAGAAAAAAGGGAGGTTTGCGAAGAAACCCTCACGCTGTAACATAATCCTTTCAGGCCAGATAAATCAGACACACAGGGTGCCTTTCCCATGACCTTGCTACCACCTTGTTCAAACAGTTTCCCCAAATTCTTGTTTATTAACTGCCGCCACAGCTTATAACTGAAAGGAGTTGTTACACTTAAGAGTAGGGAGAAATGCAGAAAGGGGGGGGGGGGCAGAGACACACACCAGCAATTTGCCAAATTCCACTGCCAGAAAGAGGTCCTAACTTGACAGCTTTTCTCTTCCCTCTACTGATAAACCTTGGTTCATGCAACATGATAGAAAGGTGGGTGTTATTCCTTGATTTGAGCCCACAAGTAACTGAATATGCTGCATCAGGATATATAGAAGCTCCCCAACAGTATTTTGTGACTTTCAACAAAATATTACCAAGTCCTCCTGCTCTGAACACTTTACATGGATGGCCGTTATTCGAGGTAGTATAACTAACACAATTATACACAAGCCCAGAAAGGGGGGGGATACAGGATGCTGTGGCAGGTGCAGAATTCAGTATTCTGACACTGTTAAAACATCAAGTTTCTAGCCTTCATGGTACTTGGAAATACCAGGCAAGATTTCAGAAGCCAGGGTGGCTGAATAAGATTTTTAATAGTTTGGAGAAGGGTCTCTGTGGACCGCGGGCCTCCTTGCTCTTCTAGTGGTACAACGCATACTTTGAGCATAGCTCACTGGTACAACGCATACTTTGCACACTGAAGGCCACAGATTCAATTCCAGGCCATGTCCAGTTTAAAAAGCTTCAGGTATTCAGAAAGACCTCTCACTAAGACTCTAGTTAGCCACTGCCCGTGAGTGCACACGGTACTGGGGTTGGATGGACAAAATCATCTGACCTGATATATGTCAGTTTCATACGTTCCTATGCAGGCAGGGGAATTAAGCTGGTCTTGAAATACAATTTGAGAGAAAGAAGCAGAGAAAGCTGACATTTTTTCCTTTAAAGCCATTAGTACAATCAGCTGAGAGCATCACTTTTTACTTCATTTGGGTGCAAACAACAATAGTTATGTCATCTTGAAGTGTGTACGGAATGCATAGCAGATGTTGTCCTATCAAGCAACATTGTAAGGATTCCTTGCAGGACCAAATCAAAATCAATTTACTCCCTCTTTTCCACATATGGGGTGGGAGGTGGGGGGGGGAGAAAGCTACCAAGCTAGTTGGTACAATAATTTCACTAGCATTTACCTGATCAAAGACCACCACATGAAGATTAAGCCATTACAATAAAAGTCTCTTCTGCAGACATGCTGAACTACTTCATATTAAATATCCTTAACGCAAGGTCAGAGATGCATTCATGTCTCTTTTTAAGTCCTCAAAAGTATTTTCCTCTTTGTTTTGGTATAGAGCTTTTCACACTGTACGTCTGTAGGTATACACTAGAAAAGTATAATCTATAGACTGAAAAGTTTTAAGTGCATACCTAAAAACGTCAAGTGTGAATGCAATGAACATGCATTTGATAGAGATGCAGCCTGGGCTACTTACAACTGCCTCTTGACTGTACACGCTGTGGCAAATCTAGGTTTGGCCTATGCAATGACCCCGTTCACACGTAACACCAGCAAAATGTGGGTTAATTAATCCAGGATTTGCTGCAGTGCATGCCGGGCACATTCTGCCATTATTCTGCATATGAAACCTCCATCTGAACCCAGACACTATAGGACAATCATAGGTTAAACAACCCACAGTTAACCTACAATTAGTTATTAGCTTAATTGTGTGTTATTTAACCCATGGTTAACCTGTCCAGGTTCGGACATCATATAGCAACCTCTGATTGGCCTGACTGGAAGCTGCATATGCAAAATGACGGTGGGATGTCCCTGACAAATCCTGGATTAATTAATCCAGGACTTGCTGTCGTTATGTGCAAACAGGCTCAATGTGTCCCCAAAATGTCCCACATGCACCCAGGCACATACTCAGCCATACCCGCCGTCTGAAAGCTTCCTCAGGTAGCTTTCGCTCCTAGTTGCGAGACATGTTGAACCATTCACAAGACAAGAGGAAATGAAAGTCTTCAGATAAAGCAAATTTGCACTTCCAATTGCTTTTTTTAAAAAAGCTGGAGTAATTCACCCTTTAAAAAAAATAAAGGATATTTGCCAGAGGATCTCTCTCCAATCACACCATGTTCAGGACAGATAGCGGAAACAGAATATCATTCTATAGCAATTAAACGCTTACCCTTCCAATTGCTCCTCTCCATGAATATATCGCAGGTTCTTCAAGAAAGAGAGCGACACCAGAGCATGTGAATGACGGATCTTCACAAAGCCAGTCACGGTTTCTATCAAGCCCAAAAAGTTCTCCAGCTCTGAGGCAATGTTGTCTGAAAGAAGAATTACACACAATCACCTTAACAAGGCTAACGTCAGCCCTCTCCGTTTAATACCGACTCCACACACAGCAACCCAACCTGTATTATTTACCTATGATAAGCACGGCAGACGGAATGCAAAACTAGATACCGCTACGATTTTACACTGTTAACTTTTCGGTTGGTGCGATGGCCTTCGCTTCTCCTATGAATGCTCGCTCCTAATGCCATCGTTGAATTCTCAGCTTTCAACAGCCAGTGTTTTGGCAAGAGTCTCGTATGCAGTTGTAAATCTAAGCATACAGGAAGCTGCAAGTCCTGTTACGCTCTGTGACAGATGTAAAGTTCACCATATTAATGCTGGTAGAAAAAGTCCCACCGAGAAGAACTATGGCCACATGGTCTCAAGTTATGCTGACCATCCTGGAGAGAATAAGTATGCATTTTTCTTTAAAATGGAAGGTTCGTAAGAACAGGCTCAGAACAAAGAACCATCTAGTCTAGTCAGAAGGCTCTGAAATCTCAGAGGTAGGACATGATAGTCAATGTCCTTTCTAATGCTTAGTCAAGGCCTTTAATTATTCAGAGATATCTTGTTTCTGAACATAGAGACAGTATCCAATACTGCCACTGGTCTCTTGTTGCTTCCGTTGTGCTAGCGGGACCCACCGTTCGCACAACAAGAACTAGAGGTTGCAACAGCAATTCCAGAAACTAGTGGAAAGGGGTTCTACAAACCCCACTGGCTTGCCCTGTTTCAGAAACAAGTGATTTGCTCATTACTAGCTGCTGCAGGATATGCTAATTTCCTATTGTGCTAGCAGTAAGTCCCAGGAAGTACTACTTCTTTTGATAGTAGGACCAAGAGTACTGGTACTGGTAGGAGCAAAGCAGTTTGAACATATAATGCCTGTACTCCGCCAGCTGCACTGGTTATCGGTGTGTTTCCAAGCCCAATTCAAAGTGCTGTTTTTCACCTTTAAAGCTCTAAACGGTTTGGGACCAAGTTACTTGAAGAGCTGCCTTCGCCCGTATCAGCCTGCCCGTGCTTTAAGATCAGAAAGAGAGGCCCTTCTAATCTGCCCACCTATCAGAGCAATTAGGTGGGTGTCCACACAGGAGAGGACCTTCTCTGCAGTGGCCCCAAACCTCTGGAACAAACTCCCATCGGAGGTCTGCCATGCACCATCCTTGCGGGCATTTAAGAAGGCCTTAAAAACGTTTTATTTTACCGTGGCCTTCCCATGACGAGTACTATTATCGCTGCTATTGTTCTTTCTGGTTTTGGTGTCAGTTTTATTGTTTTTAATGGTTATTTTATTGTTATTATATTTTTATTGCTTTTAATATTTTAACTGTTTTTATGTATTTTATTGTTGTAAGCCCTCTTGTGAAAGCTCCTGCCCTGAAAGGCTGCCAAGAAATGTTTGAAATAAATAAATTACTTAGCTTCACTGGGTAACTTGGGATACTAGAATTTCCACTGTCTCCGTCCTTTTGTTGAGGCCCTGACAGACTGACAATCCTTTTAGTGTGAGTAAAAATTCAGCTTGACAACCATTCACAGGGCCACCTTTGGGGCTGCAATTAAATTGGGATAACCAGGGTAGTCCATGTAGGAATGTTTACAATAGAAAACTGAATGGAGTGCAGATTCTCTACAGCTTTTAGGAAAATTGCTCTCACTTCTTTGAGGAAAATATTTCCTACAGGCTTTGCTATAGCACAACATGAAGAAAAATAAATTGTTTCATTCCTAGGGTTGTCGAATGACTCAGGCCAAAAGGAACGGCTCTTTCTCCAGTGTATCACTGCTTTTAACCAGGTAGCTTATCTCAGACATTTTGTGCCAGGCAACTCCATTAAGACAAATTGGGCCCGTTCAGAAGTCACCTTATACAAAGCCAGGCCATGTTCAGAAGACACCTTAAACTGTGGCTTTAACCATGGTGAATAAGGCATTTCCTTTATTCACTATGGCTAAAGCCATGGTTTACGGTGTCTTCTGAACACAGCAAGACTTCCTGGCTTAACTACCATGGTTAAAGCCATGGTTTAAGGTGTCTTCTGAACACAGCCTGGCTTAACCATCGTGGTTAAAGCCATGGTTTAAGGTGTCTTCTGAACACAGCCTGGCTTTCTGGCTTAACCACCGTGGTTAAAGCCATGGTTTAAGGTGTCTTCTGAACACAGCTTGGCTTTCTGGCTTAACCACCGTGGTTAAAGCTATGGTTTAGGGTGTCTTCTGAACACAGCCTGGCTTTCTGGCTTAACCACCGTGGTAAAAGCCATCGTTTAAGGTGTCTTCTGAACACAGCCTGGCTTTCTGGCTTAACCACCGTGGTTAAAGCTATGGTTTAAGGTGTCTTCTGAACACAGCCTGGCTTTCTGGCTTAACCACCGTGGTTAAAGCCATGGTTTAAGGTGTCTTCTGAACACAGCCTGGCTTTCTGGCTTAACCACCGTGGTTAAAGCCATGGTTTAAGGTGTCTTCTGAACACAGCCTGGATTTCTGGCTTAACCACTGTGGTGAAAGCCATGGTTTAAGGTGTCTTCTGAACACAGCCTGGCTTTCTGGCTTAACCACCGTGGTTAAAGCTATGGTTTAGGGTGTCTTCTGAACACAGCCTGGCTTTCTGGCTTAACCACCGTGGTTAAAGCTATGGTTTAAGGTGTCTTCTGAACAAAGCCTGGCTTTCTGGCTTAACCACCGTGGTTAAAGCTATGGTTTAAGGTGTCTTCTGAACAAAGCCTGGCTTTCTGGCTTAACCACCGTGGTTAAAGCTATGGTTTAGGGTGTCTTCTGAACACAGCCTGGCTTTCTGGCTTAACCACCGTGGTTAAAGCTATGGTTTAAGGTGTCTTCTGAACAAAGCCTGGCTTTCTGGCTTAACCACCGTGGTTAAAGCTATGGTTTAAGGTGTCTTCTGAACAAAGCCTGGCTTTCTGGCTTAACCACCGTGGTTAAAGCTATGGTTTAGGGTGTCTTCTGAACACAGCCTGGCTTTCTGGCTTAACCACCGTGGTTAAAGCTATGGTTTAGGGTGTCTTCTGAACACAGCCTGGCTTTCTGGCTTAACCACCGTGGTTAAAGCTATGGTTTAAGGTGTCTTCTGAACAAAGCCTGGCTTTCTGGCTTAACCACCGTGGAGCCATTATGAGTTAACTTATATGATTGAAGGCACAATGTAAAACCCTACTTCAAATGCTGAAATGAGCGATCAGAGTAAAATGAAGCCACAAACATGGGGTGTCCAACATGGGTTCACCGGTAAAGTTGGCCTCTCCACTCAACACAACAAACTTATACCGTACCACCCTGGATGCTTCCTCCAGCTCTGCTTCAATAGGGTTGAAGCAGGCAGTTCAAGAAAGAAAGGAAAAAAGAGTAACACTTTTTAAAGATTAGCGTCAGTTGGAATCTTCCCAAAGGATGAATCATCACTCTGACAAATCGTTAACTAAACACTCATTTTCTGTTAAGACACGTACTAGACAAGGCCAGTACCGCACGGAGCAACAGAGAGATGGGGGCCATGGCGCCAGTATTTAAAGAGGGCACCATGTACGCTGCAGGAAAAACTTTTGCCAGTGGGCAAATACCTTAATCCACAGACATGCCACCCAACGTCTGTGTGATAGGAGGTGCCAACTTCAAAATGCAGCCTTACAAAAAAACCTAAAATGGCAATGCCATGGCATCTCCTCTCTCTCTCTCTCCTTACAAAGTTTGCATTTGAAGTCCTTATCTTGGGATCCTCCTTCGAGGATACATTGGGAATTTCATTTCCCTAATCTGAGAAGAGCCTCTAATTGCCACGTTTCCCACACTAACCAGGAGAAGACCTCTCCGGGCGTAACAGACACTTCGTCTTTAGATGTTTTGGCTATTCCTTCCTCTTTATGTTTATCTATTCCTGTGCCGTTTGTGGTTTTCCACTGTATCCTTTTAACTATTTGTATTGTATTGTTTGTAATCCACCCAGAGAATGCCAGCGATGGGGCAGATTAAAAATTACAAACAAACAGATAAATGGGTGTCCAAAGAAACCTTGTCATTCACACAAAGCGCCCCATGTTCTCCCATACAGCGTCACGGAATTTGCAGGGTACCGAAAATGGAGAAGGCCTCTCCCAAGCAACAAGAGCAGTGTCGACGAACACAAAAAAGGCAAGAACTCGTTTTTCACATTGGGAACCCCAACAGAGCTCGTGAACTCCTCCATGGTGGAACATCTACTTACTGCCACGGCGGATGTTGATCAGCAGGTTCCCTTTGATCTCAGTGCATCCTTCTAACAACTGCGCTGACGTGACGGAGTCGATGATCATTACCTTCTCGTGCACACACACTTTGGGGCAGGGTCCTTCACAGGGGCTGCAGAACATGCTGGGTAAAAGAAGAGGGGTGCCAAAAGATCAACAAAAACTTGGCCATGTCCAATGGAGACCTTTGCTTAAAAATGGAGCTGTGCGTGTTTCTATCCAGGTCCGGGCCCAATTTAAAGTGCTGGTATTAACATTTAAAGCCCTAAACAGCTTGGGGGCAGGTTATTTGAAGGAATGCCTCCTCCCATATGTACCTGCCCAGACCCTAAGGTCATCTTCAGGGGTCCTCCTCCATGAGCCTCTGCCAAAGGAAGTGAGGCAGGTGGCTACTAGGTGGAGGGCCTTCTCTGCTGTGGCACCCCGGCTGTGGAATGAGCCCCCTAAGGAGGTTCGCCTGGCCACCTACACTATATTCTTTCAGATGCCAGGTGAAGACTTTTTTGTTCTCTCAGCATTTTAACAGTCTATAAACTTAATTTTAACTTTGCCGTTTAAATTTGTGTCTCAAAATTGCATTTCTGCACTGCTGCTGATTTTATTCTGGTTGTGCTTTTATACTGCATTTCATATCATGCTTTTATACTGCTTGATTTATACTTTGAATGGTTTTCATTTTTGTGAACTGCCCAGAGAGCTTTGGCTATTGGGCGGTACAGAAATGCAATAAATAAATAAATATCCAGAACTCCTGAAACAGTTAAATAACTGTTGATGGCACTCAAGACCACGTGATGCACCTCGTCAAATCCCTGCGCGGGCTTCCCGTTCCCGTTCCACATCCGCAAACTGATTCTCTTTACCTTTAAAGCTCTCTAGGGACTCAGTTCCACTCTACCTTTTTGCCCTTATTTCTGGGCATAACTTGTGACATTTCCAATCCAAATCTTCAGCTCTTCCAAAGTCGCTCTTCTAAACAACTCTACCTCACCGACTCATATGCACACAACCTCTTCCTGGAACAGTGGTCTTCAACTGGCCAAGAGCTCAGGCCCACCTGGAAACCTAATTTGCATCACAGGATCCATTTCCATGGTCATGCCTGCCGGGGGGGGGGGGGAGGCGGGGGGGAGGGAAGGGTCCACCCGCCCCACAAAACACAACAGCTGTGGCAGCACTACCACAACCCAAACACTCCCAGTTTGTGGAATGGCTGGCCAGGAGAGATTCGTCAACTTAACAGTCTTCCAGAATTTAAGAAACCCATAAAGACTGACTCCCCAGTTGAATTTTAAGATGCTTTTTTTTAATGGTGTGCTGCTTTTAATGATGCACTGGTTTTAAATGTTTGAATTAGTTGTATGTATTTTATGGTGTTTTTATTTGTGTTGTACCCTGCCTCAATCCAGAGGGAGAGGCGGGTAACAAATAAATAAATATATTATTATTATTATCTGAGGGTGGCTTGTAACCTACCTGTTGGGAGACAACTGGAAGACCCTACATGCTTCCTTCCCTTTCAAGTGCCTCAATCCCCACACTGTTTAATTGGATTTAAAATAAACAAAGATTAACAATGAACAGGTAAATGTTACAATATATATATATAGAGAGAGAGGGTTTGCTGTAAAGTGACACAACATCAAAGCAACAAGGAGACTCTGGCTCCACTTTGGATGCAGTCAGCCTTCAGATAAAATGTATAAGAAAGAAAAACTAAAAACAGAGTAGTAAAATATATACTTTAAGCTAAACGTTTCAGTTTCCACCCTCCATAGAAAAGCTATGGATGAAGGCGGAAGCCAAAACATTTAGCTTAAAATATATGTTTTAATATTCTGTTAGTCCTTTTTTTGCTTATAATTCATTATTTATACTTATATGCTGCTTAATATAATAAAACCCCAAAGCGGTTTACAAATAACAATTTAAAACCACAGCTTAACATACACTATTAAGAACAATTTCAGATATAATATTAATAATAATAATAATAATAGCAATACAAAAACAATAAAACAGAGCAGTATCCTGATTACAAGCCACAGAAGGCCTGCTTAAACAAGTGTTTTTCAGAGGGCATTTAAAACACACCACGTTTTCTCTCTCCTGAACCAAACTGAAGGTTATTCCAGAAGTTAGATGCCACAACTGAGGCCTCAGCTAGACCTACTGGGTCTAGCATGATGGAGGGGTGAGGATCTTGAGACATTTCGAGGACGTCGCGGCCACCATTTTTTTTCTTGAAGAAGAAGCGCGCACAAACACTCATGCGCAAAAGGTAAGTTTTTTAAAAAAAATTAAATGAATTTCCCCACTTCCTCCACCCCCGATGGGCTCTGCACCCCGTGCGCAGTTCCCAGCTCCTCGCAAGTAACCACGAGGAACCGGGAAAAACCACGACACCGGCACACATGTTCTGCGGTCTCAGGATCATCCCGAGACGGTGGAAAAAGCGGGCTTGAAGGGGAGGGTGAGATCCCACGGCAAAGGATTCCCTGCTCCCGGGATCCCCTGTGCGTCATGTGGACGCACAGGGACAATCCCGGGGATCGCCCCGTCTACCTACGGCCTGAGAAGACCTGTTTCCGAATGTTTGGTGGTAACATTTGTTTGGTTGTGGAATGACCAGAAAGGCCTCCTCTGAAGACCTTAAAGCAGTGGTTCCCAAAGTGGGCGGTACTGCCCCCTTGGGGGTGGTAGGATTGCATAGGGGGGCGCTAAGAGGCAAGAGGGCGGCAGGGGGACGCTCGAGGTGGTCTTCTCCGTACCAGGAGTTTTGGTTACAAAAGGAAATTTCTGATCGCTATCCTGCACTATGAAGAGTGGTTCAGAAGCTCCTGGTTGCATTTCCAACATCATATTTGGTGGAATGTGGTTTTAGTGTGGTCTACCTACTTCTCTCCAAGCAAAGAAATCAACTCCAGATTACTAAACGTAGTGATTTAAGACTCATGTTATGTGACTTTAAACCAGACACTGGGAAACTGGTATCACTTCATCAAGCCCACCCATCACATTAAGAATTTACAGAATAGTGAGGTCCTCTACCCTAGTTACTAAATGTGGTATCTAATATTCTTGCTAAATGACTATCAGACTTTGAAAAGATGATATCACTGTATCAAGTTCATCAATTATGTTTAATTGAATAAAGTAAAAAAATGTAATTGGATTTTGAATAAATATTCAATTAATTGTTACTGTTTTGAATTTTATTGTTATAATCTTCCTTAGTGGATCGTTGAAAACCGCTATTCTGAATAATGATTTTTATAGGGTAGGGTAGCGGGCACTGGGCATGAGTGTGTGGAACCAAGGGAGCGGTTACCTGAAAAAGTTTGGGAACCACTGCCTTAAAGGTTAACTGGGTATATATAGGGGCAGTTCTATACCATACGTATCACATCACCTGCAGATATAGGGGCAGACTAGGTATTTTGGTCCCGAGTTGTTTATAATGAACCCTTTGCTTAAGTCTGAGTACACCATGTAGATCCAACAGCTCAATAGAATACAGAATGCACACCTAAGGCTTTGAAATTAGCCGGCTTCAGCAGACCTAACTCTACATAGGACGGGGCTGTTCATCTTTCCAACTCCACAATTCTGTGTTTCTATTCTTCTAACTGCAACTGAAATAAAGTGCAAGTTCATGCAACGATGTGGGTTCATACTTCTTCTTTGTCACCTTTTCCTCCCTTGCTTTGTGGGATAAGAGCACAATCCTATGCATGATTAGGCAGCTAGAAGCGCTGGGAGTGGTAGGACTTCTTTCTATCTAAACATGCACAGGATTGCCTCCAAATACTGGTTGTGCTTTTATATTGTATTTTATATCATGTTTTTATACTGTTTGTTTTATACTTTGAATGGTTTTTAATTTTTGCAACTTGCCCAAGGCGCTTCGGCTATTGGGCGGTATAAAAATGCAATAAATAAATAAAACTGTCAAAATTTAGACTGGAAGTCCTTGGGGCAGGGACCTGCCTCTCTCTCTCTTTTTTTTTTTTTTGCTTTTGTCAGCTGACTCCCCGGCTGAGTCACATGGCGATTCTGCAAGTCAGCTGCCCGCATGTGCTTTTACATGAATTAACAAGCTCATATTTCAAACACTTCAGCACAAGGCACTGCTGATACATGCCAGAAACCATTCAAGAAAGCACAGCAAGAATGTTTAGTCCTTCAACTTGCAGCTCTTAGTGTTTTATCATGGGAGGTGAGGGGAGAAAGAAAAACACAGCATGCATTTCACTGGCTTTAGATTCTCCACTTCCTGCCCATCTTTCCTATTAATACACTGAAACTCGGATAAGATAAGCAATGGTTTGCTTTTTTTTTTTATGAGTGTTTTTAATCGCTTGAAAACACAAGTGGTCAGATAAGTGGCGAGGAAAAACATTTCCCAGTAAACATTTGGTTTCTAGCTAGGGGCAGAGATCACTGGTTGCACCTGTATGTAAACTAGAAAATCTTACGGGAAAGGGGAGGTTTGTTTAGACAGCTTTGCACCAAAGCAAGAAAAGCCAGGTGTCATCAGGAACTCAACTCACGGCCCACATACAAGGCAAACAGTCCAAAGCCTTTATAAAATAAATAAAAAATAAACAAAATCAAAGGTCTGTAGGAAGAATTTTGGTGTGTTGTGTTTTAAAAGATCAGCCACTGATGAGAATGCCAAGGTTCTCGGAGACGGCGATCCCCAAGGCAGTGCCCAGGATGGAGGAGGTGAGCGTAGATCTGCCCAACCGGCTGTAGCAAAAAGCTTCTCTTACAAGGTCAAAACTGCATCCTCGTAAAAGGAAAATGAAGAGGGGTGTGTGGCGTTACACCCCAAAAGTCAGTTCCCAAATGTATGTCTGTGGTTTGTAAGTCTGTGGTGAGTTTAGAATGTTGGCCTGAGTGGGCGGAGTTAGAATGTCTGGGGAGGGGGAGGAGGGATATATAAGGGAATGACGGAGGGGATTGTGGGGGACTTTTTGGGTACTCTTAGAGTCTTTAGTGCTCTCTGTGTTTAGAGTACTTAAATTCTGGGAAATTGGAGGTTCAGGGTAGAGAGTGGTGTCTTTGGAGTGTGGTGTGCACGTAGTGGATGTATATTAATCAATACTGATAATAAAGAAAGCTCAAGAGTGATTGTGTGAGAGAAAGGAAAGCGTGTATGTGAATGAGTGAAAGGCTTGGATGAAAGGTTTCAAAAAGGGTTTTAAATGTTTTATTTGAAACAAAGCTTGTGAACTTTTAAAAATAAATTTTAATTATTTTGTTTTTAACTACCACAAAAATCCCACGTGTCTGTTTGGCATTTATCATCTGAAGTTTACACATTTAGCACCCACTCTGACAATCATTCACCTCAGCACATATAACTCACAGTGTTTTATTTTATATATTGAAATCCTTCTCCATTTAAATCTCCATTTGAAGCTTTTCCATTTGAAGCTTTTCTCCACATAGTTTGGAGGAAGGTGGTTTTTATCCCTCGCCTCAGGCGTATCAAGCGGTGGTGCTTGGCTTGAGCAGGGAGTAGCCGCGGCCAGGCTTGGTGTTCAGAGCCTGTGTCATGGCAGGGGGGTTAAGGGGCCATGCTGATGGGCGGGAAGGGGCCAGGATACACAATATCCCATGACCTATCAAGTACCCTCACTGCCCACCAAAGCATAAATTGGCTAGACTAGCTCAGAGGTCCTTTTGGTACTTTAAACGGAGGAATGGATGTGAAATTACCTCCGCCCTCCTCTCACCTTTCCAGGCTCTGAATTCAGAACCCTTGCGTCTATCAGGAGCACAGTGCATAAGATTGCGCCCTTAGCGTTGTGAATAATCCACAGCAGACAACATCCATCCCACCGCAGGCCAAAGCCTTTCCAGGTGAGCAAATGTGCTGGACCCAGAACTGTTCCTGGTATTCAGCCCTCTTTCAGGGCAACCTGACTCGCATACTCAGTATTACCTGGAAAACTTCCCAGAAAATAACACAAAATTCCCTTATCTTAATCTAACAGAAATTAGGTCAATCTAACAGAGTTGTAGTAAAAAGATGAGGCTTACCTAGAGCGGAAAAGAGAGGCGGAATGGCAAAGTCAGAACCCCACCGTTAGAGATTTCAAAAGGCCTCTTACCTTGGGTGTGCACAGGTAGGGTTTAAACAAAGTCAGTCCCTGAACCTCTTCTCCTCTCAAGGTGTGGCCATCCTGGACACTGTGCCTCTGAGAAAGAGGATTCTGGCCCACGAAAACTCTCTCCACTACTACACATTTCTCTGTTTTTGTCACAAGAGACTAACATGGTCATCCTCCAGAATGTCTCACCAAAGTTTAAATGGAACACTTCGGAGAGCACAGAAAATGCTCTGATGCCCAAAAAACCTTACGGGCCACTTCGCACACAACGCCTTCAAGGGTCATTCGCAACACTCAAGAACGAGGCTACACACACACCCAGCAGGCCAGCTCAACAGAGAGAAGAAAACTGTGCCCGGATTTGGGGTCACCAAATATCTGAACAGAGCTACTATTTTCCATGCTAGCCTCACATCTTTGGGTCTGTATGTACAGCCAGACTTCAGATCAGAGCTGGCGTCAAGAGGAGGCATGGTCGGGTAACCGGCCAAGGGCTCTCACCACAGCAGGAGCCTGCTCACAAGACCCCCCGCAGCTGCTCCTCTGCTTCGCCATTCAATCTGCTTGTTCACCAGTCTCTCGCTCTAGCCCAGATGCTGCTGGCTAAGGGCCAATGCAAGTTAATAACATAAGAACATAAGAAGAGCCCTGCTGGATCAGAACAAGGCTCCATCTAGTCCAGCACTCTGTTCACACACTGGCCAACCAACTGTCGACCAGGGACCAACAAAGCAGGACATGGTGCAACAACACCCTCCCACCCATGTTCCCCAGCAACTGGTGCTCACAGGCTTACTGCCTCGGATACTGGAGGTAGCACACAACCATCAGGGCTAGTAGCCATTGATAGCCTTCTCCTCCAGGAATTGATCCAACCTCCTTTTAAAGCCATCCAAATTGGTGGCCATCACTACATCTTGTGGTAGTGAGTTCCATGATTTAACTATGCGCTGTGTGAAGAAGTCTTTCCTTTTATTTGTCCCGAATCTCCCACCGACCAGCTTCAGGGGATGTCCCCATTGGATTCTAGTATTTTGAGAGGGGGAGAAAAATGTCTCTCTATCCACATTCTCCACACCATTGCAGCTCAGTGTTTCCTGTCGCAGGTATAATACCTTTTTAAACCAACTTCAAAGTATTTAAAAGCACACATGGATGGCTATGCCCAGAATTTGAAGTTGTTCTCTCCCCTCTCCAGCTCCAACTTCTCAAATAACACCGCAAATTGAATTCTTAAGAACATAAGAAGAGCCATGCTGGATCACACCAAGGGTCCATCTAGCCCAGCACTCTGTTCACACAGTAGCCAACCAGCCACTGGCCAGGGACCAACAAGGCAGAACACAGCACCCTCCCACCCATGTTCCCCAGCAACTGGTGCACACAGGCTTACTGCCTCGAATACTTGTGTGTTTGTGCGCGCGTGTGTTCATGTGCTACCTTTGCGTATCGTTGCGCACGAATCCAGGAGGACAGTCCGGCACGCACTCGTCGTCATGGATCACAAAGCTCTCGTACTCATACTCGGAGGAGAGAGTCCTGGAGCAGTTCTCCTTCGTGATGCAGCGCCAGCCCTCGAACTTGTAGGTGTTGGGTGGGCAGGTGGGGATGCAGTTTCCGTCATGGTAGTAGTTGCGACACGCCAGACACGCAGAGCTGTTGTTTGGTGCAGTGCAGCTTCCCAAGCACTCCGGGTGGCAACATTCGTTCTGGTCTGTGCAAGCGTGTTTGCCACAAGAGCTGGGGCACACTGCAAAGGTAACAGAGCAGGATTAATAAAGGGACCCATTGCAAAAGGTAGAGGCCACAGAAACACTACTACTACTACTACTACTATTATTATTATTATTATTATTATTATCATCATCATCATCATCATCATCATCATCATCTGTATACCGCCCCATAACCAAGGCTGTCTGGGCGGTTTACATAGGATAAAAACACTTAAAAACTGTACAAAAATGTAAAATCACAAAAACATACAAAAATAAACGCAAGCTAATTACATATTGCTAAATGCCTGGGAGAAGAGAAAAGTCTTGACCTGGCGCCGAAAAAATAATAATGTTGGCACCAGGCGGGCCTCGTCAGGGAGATTGTTTCACCACAGAAAAAGCCCTTTCTCTTGTTGCCATCCTCCGAGCTTCCTTCGGAGTAGGCACCCGGAGGAGGACAATGATGTAACATTTATCTGTTTATACTTTGCTTTATCAATTTATTTAATTACATTTTGCTCCTCTATTCCTAGAGCATTCATAGTGATTTCATAATATTTTGTAGTTTCCCCTCCACCCCCTTTCTTTTTGCAATAAAATAAAATACAGGGCACGTGGCAAGAAGCAAATACAGTAAATGAGAGTTTTAAAAGTAAAAACAGCATTTTAAATCATTTCAAAAACAAACTAGGCAGCAGTGAAATTAAATATTCAATGCCCAGCGAACACATTTCACTTCTGATGGAAGGAAATCTAAGAAGGAGCCTGACGTATCACTGCCAAAAGAGTATAGCAGCGCTAAAGCACTACAATTGAGTAGGTCCATCTCTCATGAGCCCAAAATGGTAGCAAAGGGAACAAGACCTCTGAAACTCATCTTAAAGCACAGAAAAGCCTGTGTGAGCAGGGATGGTCCTTGAGGTAACTTGGTCCTGGAGCACACAGGGTTTTAAAGGCCAAAAGCTGCACTTTAAATTGAACCCAGAAACAATCCACCAATGGATTACACAAGATAGGCATTACAGGCTTCAATTGACAAGTGTCAGACAAAAGTCCGGCCACCACATTATGGACCAACTGGAGTTCCCAAGTGGTTTTAAAAGGCAGTCCCACCTAGAAGAACTGTAACTGTCTATCCTGGACACACGTAGGTAAGCAATATCAAGTCTAGCTTCTTTAACAGAGGATGCAAGTGTCATCTTCTCACATTCAGAGGTATATTGCTTCGGCATACCTGAAGCACAATTATCGGTCATGCTTCAATGCGGTTGATAGAGGTCATCAACCAACATCCAATTTTTAAGTGACATGTGAGAATTTGTGAACATACAAGGTTGGACTCAGATTTAAGCTGGTTCAACTGCGCTGGCCAAAGCGGACTTCCCTGCCCCCTCCTCCCCATGGCAGCTCCTTGAAATTTTACAGAGAGTCGTTAGCCTCTCCTGAATGGCGGGAGGCGGATCCCCAAAAATCAGGCAGAGGGACCTTCCACAAGAGGAAGGGACAAGAAACGTCCCTTCCCTTGCGGAAGACAAATCCTGGATCCAATCCCGTCTCTTCCATCTCAGGCTAAATCCCAGGTTGAAATCCCACCTCAGGCATGACCTCACAAGGTCTCTCGTTTTTTAAGATTTATGCCTCCAAAGAGTGGTAGTTACTCCAGCAACACTGTCTGTCCTTCCTCTCTGAGGAGAGGTTCCCCTAGCCAATCTGCCCGAAGAAGCTTACTTATCTCAAGCAGAGGTTTCTCTTATCACCTGCTACCTCATTCTTTTAGCCGGGGATTGAACCTAGCAATCTTGTGCATGCAAAGAATGTGCTCTACTACTGGCCTACAGTCCCACAACCCTTTTTACTTAGCTCACGGGAGTTGTGCAGTATATCAACATTCCTTTGCTGACACTTTCTCCCTCGAGAAGTTCGAATGTTTGCGAATCCTGCCATGGGAGGCAGCTAGTTTTTTTTTCCCCTTTCACATCAGGCTAAAGATACCTTATGGCCATTCCCAGTATTGCTTTGAACAAGTGGTTGGAACAGTGAACTGGTGTTAACTTGACATTACAAGGGCTCTCTGCTCTGATTCCAGACTTGTTAGACTGCATTGAGCTGTGCCTGATCTGAATGTGCGTAAATATTAGAAGTCTCCAAGGCTATTAAGGGATTTCTTTAGCAACTCCAGACAGCGCGTCTTGCAAGCAGATGGATTGCCGCTCCCCACGAGTGCCAAAACGTAAGATTTAGTACGGTAACGAGATTTCCCGTTTACACAAGGATATCAAGCAAAGCCACAGGCACACACACACATACCATGCCTCTAAAGAACTCAGCTCATGATACCTAGAGAGCATTATGCGCCATGATGTGCGCTTATTAGTGTAATCACTTTGCACCACAAAAAAATAATAATAATTAAGAAGACACCACACAAACACCATGGGTCAATTGACTCCATCAATTCCCACCAAATCTGGCACCAATGAGTGCAACGCTTCAAACCACAAAACACACTCTTGAGTCTCCTACGTTTCAGAAAGTATTCAAAATGCAATTAAATGGGAACAGGTTCTTTCTAACAGAATTGACATTTATTGATGTTCCTAAAAAAATAATGAATTAATAAAAGCAAAGGCGCCAGTTTAAGAAGCAGGGAAGCTTTCTTGTCTTTCTAACTCAAAACTACGTCAGGGGAGGTCCTCTTAGTAAATTACAACTCCAAGGAGGATGTGGCAGCAGTCTATGTCAAAGCACAAACTTTTCAGGAATTCTTTCTTTCTTTCTCTGTTAAGGTTTCTGGCCACCTTTTTAAGGTCTGTCACACTTTGCTGGATCTGCCTTACAGTTTGGACAAGCTAATTGTTCTTATCGCTTCCAAAACACCATGACTTCTGCAAGGCTGAAACGGAACAATCAGGTGAAGAAACAGTCAGTTGGAGGGAATGAAAAATGTACACCCAGCAGGGTAAGACTTCTGGCATACCAAGACCACAGCCTCCGCCAAGGTTGGCCGATTGCCATTTGCATGCGGGCAGACGCCGTGTTGCCAAGTGTGGGATTGTTTTTATTATTATTATTTTTAAAGATCCTTCCCTTTCTTGTAAAACGATATCCAGGTCTTCCTTTCCCCTCTCCCTCCCCTGCTCGGAAAAAAATATCCTCATCTAACCAAGTATTTCAACAAAAAATGTAGGGAATTCAGAAGGCAACAGCCAAGCTGTGTACATAAACTTTGCCTGATTTCACTTATGAAAAGAAAAAAGGGATTTATACAAGTTTTATACAACTTGTATAAGTCTTGGAAGACTCGCTTTTTCAAGAAAACAACAACACGAGGTTTCTGTAACTGTTTGCACATCATATAAGAATTGTATTTATTACTGTATTTACTGTATTTATTAAGTGTGTTTTAAAATGTTCTAAGTGCTTCATGTAGACTATATAGTTACCCACGTACAGGACCTTAGTAATGCATACAACCACCCTGTAAGGTAAGATTTCACTTCATGTCTGCTAGCCATGAAGACCTTGGAGGAAAGGCAGGATATAAATGTAATAAATAAAAAGAAATAAACTGCACCTTTGCTTTTATTAATTTATTATTTTTTAGGAACATCAATAAATGTCAATCCTGTTAGAAAGAACCTGTTCCTCTCTTGGGCCAGTTACTTCCAGGAAACAGTGAGGCATAGTCAACAATTTATTTATTTATTTATTACATTTCTATACCGCCCAATAGCCGAAGCTCTCTGGGCGGTTCACAAAAATTAAAATCATAGTAAAACAATCAACAGGTTAAAAGCACAAATACACAATACAATATAAAAAGCACTTTGGAAAGCATTTGCTTGGACTTATGGGATGAAAGACCCATGTGAACCGCCCAGAGAGCTTCGGCTATTGGGCGGTATAAAAATGTAATAAATAAATAAATAAATAAAGACACGGCAGAAGGAAATGGTTGTGAGATACTGCTGATTGCCCTCCATGAACTCTGTAGATATTTACTCCTCTTTGTACATAAAAGGGTGGAAGGCATGTGAAGAGATTACCTATTCCAAAATCATCCTTACGCAAGTACCTGGGGCTATGCACTTTTGCTAGCGTGTTTGGGAACACACCCTAAGCACACCATCCTGAAGCAGCTAGAAAATCCCTGTCCTGCACAAGTAGACCTGAACCTTTTTCTGAGAAGGGAAGGGCGGAGTGCACAGATTTAGCCCACCAGTACTTCACAACACTCCTGCAAGACAGAAGCTGAGCAACCCACTCATGGCATAGCCTAATTCTGAAGACAGGTCTGCATGGTTCAAATCCAGCTAGAGAACCAGTGCAGGGGAGAGTAAATACAAGAACAACAGGAGAGAGGTTGGGTAGAGAAGAAAGCAAACTGGGATATTCTCTCTCTCTCTCTGGGCTCATCTACACCAAGCAGGATATTCCACTATGAAAGAGGTATGAAAGCGGTATATAAAAGGCAGGAGCCACACTACTGCTTTATAGTTGTAATGAAGTGCACTGTTGGGGCCCATTGACACATCTACACCAAGCAGGATATAACACTACGAAAGTGGTATGAAAGCGTTATATGGTATGTGTCAATGGGCTCCAACAGTTGTCAGTGTGCTTCAATACCACTATAAAGCAGTAACGTGGCTCCTGCATTTTATATACCACTTTCATACCACTTTCATAGTGGAATATCTGCTTGGTGTAGATGGGCCCTCTTTCTCCCATTTCTGATGATTCACAGCCAGAGCTGAAATGCAAATTAAGCTTGTGATATTATGAATATTAATTTAAATGTAAATGCTAACGGGCCCCTATGCAAGTGCACGGCAAATACGCTTTCCTTCTTAAGTAGCTCTCCGAGACCATTTTCCAGTGGTTCCCAGTAATGTCTCCTATTTCCCACCACTATCCAGTCTTGTGGTAAATTCTCCTCTTCTTTACCAAACCAACTTAATAAAAAAGAGGAAGAGGATGGGATAGGGGAGAACGGCAGCCACTTCAGTGAGGAGGAACCCACGGGAAGGGGGAAAAGTGTCATAACAGCAGGCATCAAAATACTGAATGGTTTACTTTTGTTCCTGATAATTAAACCATAATTAGAAGCTTTCTGGATGATATTTTTTTTAACCTGCTAAGGACTTATTTAAAGCTTTTTATTCACACTGCCGTTCCGGGTGCGAAGAATCCCAAGCAATTATCTCTCTTTGCTTTAAACTCAAGTTGGTATACAACTGCTGCCGCTTGCATAGCATTTGGAAAGGTTGCCACAGCCACAGAATGATATTTAACCCAAATTCATTTCAAGGACAACCCCATCCTTCCATGTTTCCATTCTATGATGAGGATTCTTCGAGGTTCTCCAGAATTAACATCCCTTTAGCTTCCGTTGGCAGTGTTGCTCAGTGATGGTGGCGGGTGGGGTTATTCTTTAGAACATAATACTTGGACCAAAGTATAAATAAATAATCAAATTATTTATTTATTGTTCATTAACTTATTTGATTTGCACCCCACCTTTCTACCAAGCAAAACGGCACTCCAGGCAGAAATAAGCTTTAAAAGATCTGCCAATGAACTGTCCTTCTATCAACTGCTTGACTGAGGCGACTGGTTAAAACTGGGAAGGCAGAAAGTAGATCAAGATCTATTAGTACAGCAGTTCTCAACCTGTGGGTCGGGACCCCTTTGGGGGTCGAACGACTCTTTCACAGGGGTCGCCTAAGACCATCGGAAAACACATATTTCCGATGGTCTTAGGAAACTGTTTTGACTGAACTATGTCATGTATCATCTTTTGTATTATTAAAGCCATTGTTATGTATTATTTTCATTAGCAAACCATCCAATGACAATGGATCGTGTAGAGAAGAACGAAAATAATTTTATGGTTGGGGGTCACCACAACATGAGGAACTGTATTAAAGGGTCTGCATTAGGAAGGTTGAGAACCACTGTATTAGTAGATCCTCTGGCTGATCTGCAGTAGAATGGGAAGGATGTCCAACTCCCAACGGTTTATCAGCCAAAAAAAAAAAAAGGGGGGGGGAGGCCCTTTCCCCTCCTAAATTAGGTTGCTAAAATCAGGGAAGCCTGGGGTGGGATAGGAGTCATTTCTGGGCATGAGATCCAGTTTTGGTACTGAAAACGAATTCCTGGGCTAAGTACGTGCTCAGAGACATCTTGTTCCTCAATTCTATGGCCCCGTTCAGACAACACGCTAAACCATGCTTAACCACAAAATGGTTAATGGAATGCATAATGCATTTTGTTAACCATTTTGTGGTTAAGCAGCATGGTTTAGAATGCATTCCATTAACCATTTTGTGGATAAGCAGCATGGTTTAGCGTGTTGTCTGAACGGGCCTATGTCTACCTTCCTAAACCACTATTTTGTACCTGGCTCCAGTTGCTCTCCAGTTCAACCCTGGGTTCTAGTGGAAAACAAAGTAGACCCCTTGCAAACCTAAAGCATGTCACTCCTGAGTTAAAATGCCAACTTACTGCAGATTTTCAACAAGACACACACAACCCAAATATTTTATCTAAATTCTCGTAACTGGACAGCTAAAAGTGGCTTGCCGGTCTAGCAAAGATTTCATTCAAACATCTAAACTACTATCATTAAACTGAACCAAAATGCCTTAAGAGATACGCTACTTCAGAACATCACATTGCTGTATTTTATGAGGCAAAAATAAACTGCTCATTTAGTTTATTCAAACACAAAATGCTATTTTTCATTATTTTGAATTCAAGTATGTGGGGGGTATGCTGTGATACGTTTTATAGAATCGTGTACTGCTTAAAATGCATTTAATGGATGCTTTTCAGCATTCGCTTATGAAAAAATATAAATACATACATTAAAAATAGGCTGCTCAAGTTAAAGAAGTTAACATGAAGCAACACTTGAAATATTTATTTTTTTTAAAAAAAGGACTGTCCACAATGTTTGCACAGACAAATTCCTCATACAGGGTAAAGAAATCTCATTGTAGATTTCAGCAAGCCACAGTTTTGCATATATTGCTTAGCAAAATGTTTTTGCTAAAAATAAAACATCCATCAAAGTTTTAAAAGCAAAAGTATCTTTTGTTGTTAGTTCAGTGGCAGATGCTTGGAGTTCTTTGCGGGGATAAATACAGGTGGACTGTTTAAAATTTAAAAGGGTAGATGGTTTTCATTAAACAAAATCCAGAAACGCGTTTTTTCCTTCCCACCTGCCCCAATTAAAAGTCCATCACCAGCATGAATTAGTGTGAGGATTTGACTCTAGGTGGGTTAATTCACCCAAAACAGACTATGGAAATGTTCTTGTCACAGACCACATCACGGTAACTCTCTCGTGTCTGGAGAGAAACAGAGGAAGCTGGAAGGCCTCCAGGCTGCATTAAAAAATGGCAGGCAGAAATTGAGTTCATTGAGATGACCAGAGCACCTGAGGACACTGACTGGCATTTTGAGGAGGGGTTGAAAAGAGTCTGTTTCACAAAGTCATACCTTAATGCTTTTGGGTATTGCTTTTTAAGCAGGTGCAAGAGAGAGTAGTGCAACGGCGATAATGCGCCGGTTTTTCATCATTCACACTATCAAGGGCCCCTTCTACACCTAAGGATTATCCCAGGAAAATGGAGGGATCATCCCGCCTGCTCCTGGGATCCCCTGTGTGTCATCCCTGCCTCCTCCCATATATACCTGCCCGGACCTTAAGATCATCCACAGGGGCCCTTCTCCGTGAGCCCCTGCCAAAGGAAGTGAGGCAGGTGGCTACTAGGAGGGCTTTCTCTGCTGTGGCACCCCGGTTGTGGAATGAGCTCCCCAGAGAGGTCCGCCTGGCGCCTACACTATACTGCTTTTGTCGCCAGGTGAAGACCTTTTTATTCTCTCAGTATTTTAACACTTAATTTTAACTTAAATTTAAATTTTACTGTTTTAACTTTGTATTTTAATCTTATATCAATTTTGCTGCATGGTTTTATCCTGGTTGTGCTTTTTATACTGTATTTTGTAATTGTGCTTTTAACCTGTTGGTTGTTTTATTGTGGTTTTAATTTTTGTGAACCGCCCAGAGAGCTTCGGCTATTGGGCGGTATAAAAATGTAATAAATAAATAAAAATAAATAAATAAATAAATAAATAAATCTGCATGCACAGGGATGTTCCCAGGACGATCCCTGGAAAAAAAGGCAGGTGTAGAAATGGCCAATGTAAGCAATTCCTTTGAGAATGTTCTGTGGTGAATGCTTTTGGCAATTTTCTACACAGTGCTTTTGGCAATTTTCTACACAGACACACAAACACGGCTATTTCCAAATTCTCTTTTTGAGGGGGCTGGGAGAGAGATATTTCTGCTTACTTATTACATGTCCAACCTCTGATGAGAATAGTCCCACGTGGCAAATAAATACATGGATCTTGTCAGCTCCAGCTACACAGGGAGCCAAACATTATGGCCGGCTTCATTCCAATAACTCTTCTAGAGATGACAGATACGTGGTTCTCCATCCAGTTAGAAGCCTTCACAGGAAATGCTGGAGTAGCAGCCACATCACAAAAAGGTTATTTTTGGTGAACTTTAAAACTCTCTGAACAGGTTTCTCCTTGACTATGGAATAGATACTGGGACCTTTTCCCATTGGATGTAGCAAGGGAGACGCATATCGGAGGTGAACTACTTGCAACATGTGACAGGATGACTATTTCCCCAAAGGAATACGCTGTTTCTTCTTCAACTATCAGCAGCAGCCTCAATTGAACAGGCTGTGAAGGGGGAGATGCATGTGAAACAGGGTCAATGCACCAGCCCTGGTGAATTCCTACCTAATTTTTTCCTCTTCCCTTCCCTTCTTCCTTGTGGGTCATGCCTTTTTAGATTGTAACCCTGCAGGCTATTAACCTGGGGCTGGCGTATCATTCGATCCGACTAAATATGCACAAAATTGTGGGCAAGCTTTCGACATCTCCAGATCTCTTCATCAAGCAGGATTTTCCAAAAAGGGGGGGGGGGGAGAACGAGAGGGGAAGCAGATAATGTCATGAAAATCTCATCGTCGGATTCTTAAGATTTTTTTTTGGGGGGGGGGGAGAGGCACAGCCCTAAATGTGTTAGATTCTAACTAGGTGTTATGTAATGCAGGTTTCAGGTTATTTATTTATTTGAACCTTTTTACCCTGTTCTTCAGCCGAAGCGGTTTCCAGGTATTCTATATTTAATCACTCATTGGGGCTGTTTATATCGATAGCCCCATTTCCACATTTTGTTGCTGTGTACAGTGCTATGTGAGGTATTGTGGGCTCACAAAGTTTGCAGATTTCCTAACAAGGAAGGTTTGCGTCCACGAGAGGAACAAGTAGAAGCCAAATTCTGCGCTCAAATACACAAAGAGGCTTTGGGCAGTCTCTCTCAAACCTGGTACCAGATATTATTTATGTGTAAATTTCATGCCTCATATATAATTCCACACCAAAATGCCCGATACATAATTCCTTCACCATTTCGTTCAATTCTCTCTCTCTCCCTCCCCCTCTCTCTCTCTCTCTCTCTCTCTCTCTCTCTCTCTGTGTGTGTGTGTGTGTTTTGGTAACTTACATTGTAGGATTTAGGTAGGATTTCTGTTTAACATAAGGTTAAATAAAGGATTAACGAATATATCTGTAGTAATACTAAAACCAAATAATCAGGAATAGGCAACTGGAGAACTGAGATGCTCAACCAGGCCACTAGGAACATCTAATCCTGGGGCCTTCAGTGTGGTGACTGCAGGTAACAATGTGGTCACAGACACCTCTCTCTGGCCAGGCTCCCTGTGCCTGGTTTTTATTTATTTAATATTTATTTGACTTAAGAAGAAAAGTTACTGGGAGACTGGCAAGTGACAAAGTGAAGTGTGTCCCTCTAGCACCATCTTAAATTTGGCTTCAAAGGAGTTGGTTTTGGAGGCCTGCCCCCATCCCCTCCCTCTGCCTTGTACTTCAGTTCTTAGACAAGTTATCTTTCTTTTAATCTCACCAGCATGCCTTTTGGGAAATGAGTATTTCATGACTGGCAATGCCCACCGTGGTAGCCTTTTAATGAATAGGCAAACCCCTCTATTGCAGCCATTTTGTGAGAGTGCCCACAGGATATTCTCAAAATTCAAAATGGGCCCACCTAAAAAGATTGGGGATCACTGACTTCTAATCAAATCTTCAGCATGGCCCCCAATTTAAGGGACTCCTATTAGGCTTGTTTACCACCCTGAGCAACCCCAAAACATACCGTGGATTTTCAAAGTGACTGGTTCAAGAAAAATAAGCCACACTGCATGGTTAACAAGCCATCCTGTGGAAAATGTCCTGGGTTCAGACAACACACGAACCCACCGTTCAACAAACAACCGATGGTTCAACAACAACCCACACTCAACCACTGAGTGTGGGTTAGCTTGTTGTGCAAACCCAGCCATTCTTTGCAGATCCAATCTATGGTCTCAAGAGCACATGATACAGCCCCCCTGCTGGAGCAAATCAGGTGTGGGTCTCATCAGTGCCTGGATGATGGTGCCTTGAGGCCCATGATGAAGACAGCAAGGTCCCTTCAGTTCCTGGCATCTCCAGGGAAAGGATCAGGAAGCAGGTGGTAAGAAAGACGATGGAGAGCCACTACCAGTCAGCCAGCTGGAGACAGTGGGAGTTGGCAGTCCAACTCATCAAGAGGCTGTCAAATTGGGGGAGGCTGGAGCAGAAATTACTGCGGACTAGGCAGGCAAATAGTCTGATAAAGCAGTTTCTTCAGGCTAGGTTAGGACTCTTCTTCCTGTTGTGGGAATTTCTACATGCAGGGAGTTGTTTTCTTGTTCATGTGTAAGCGCCTTCAGTTATGTAACCACCCACCGGCAGATGAAGTTATACAGCTGGGGGAACATGAATCACCTCGTCTGTGTGAACTAGGCCTTGGTGCCGTGGGATACGTGCAGGCTGTTTCCCTAGCTGCTTGATTATAATGATCCCTCCCCAACTTGCCTTCAAGACAGCTACCATTTCAAAGAAAATTTGTGTGGTGTAGTGGACCCGGCCTTGGGAGATCCACCTTCTAGTCCCTGCTTGGACATGAAGTTCACTTGGTGACCATGGGCCAGCCACTGACCCTCAGCCTAACCTACTTCACAGGGCTGTTTTGAGGATAAAATAGAGAGGAGGACCATCTAAGCCACCTTCTGTTCCTTGAAAACAGAATAGAAATGTAATAAGTTAAAGATAACTGGACTGAAACAGTCCTAGTACAGTTTTACCGATTCGTTAACCGCTTGGTTTCAGCTCTCCCTGCCCCATCCACCCTAGCTCCCTGTGCCCTCTAACAATCCTTACCTAAAAAAAGAAAGAAAGCAAAAGAGTTCAAATGCACTCGCGTCTGTGGGATTTGGAAAAGAAAGGGGAGAAACACACCAAACTCTAAAACAGCTCAGAGCAAGTACTGGCAAGTGTCGCCAACCTCAGAACACGTTTTGCAAACAATTAGGAATCCCTAACACAAAACAAAATGAAAAACCACAGGCTGATGTCATCACAGCGATAATTAGCGCTAAAGTCCTACCAGTCCTATTTTGCTTGTAAATTCAGTTCCTGTTAAAAAGACATCGCTGAACACACCCTCCCTTTCATCCCAGGATTAAGGCAATTGTTCCCTAGTAGAGATGAGTATTGTAGAAATATATGTGAGAGGGCTGGGTGGCAACCGAGAAGCAGCATCTCTTGTGCAGGCATGGGGAGGAGGATAGAGGGGGGAAACTCGACAGTCCATGCACTCTTCCCTGGCTGGATCAAACCACGAGTGAAACATGCAGCAGGATAGAATTGATGGATTACTGTTGGCAAGACAGGCAAATGTACAGAATGTAAAGCAACTCATTTGGAACTGCAGGAATGCAGTGGATGAATTTGCATGCTTAATTTACAAAAAAAAACAACCCCACCCATCTTCTAAAGCCAAACCGCACTTACCTTTCCCAAAAAGCCCTAAACCCAAGTGCCTGAAGGGAAAATAAAAAGCACATACCTATCTTACTGTTGTAGATATGAAACCCAGGTGAGATCTCTTGATCCATGGAGTGCCCTTCCCAAGGAAGCAGGTGTACCACTCTCTCATAAATGAGAACTCACTGAACTTTATACTGGCTATTTCTTCAGGTAATCTCTCCCACGAAGAAGCAAATGTGGCTCATTCTAAATGAGACAGTCTGTTACAGAAAATCCAGTGTAATCCATTGGCACCTCACAAACGAGGGTCGGAGATGTGGTGCCCCCATGCGCTAGTGTGCCCCTGGAGACCTTTCTTGACACTCACAGAGCTGCCCTAACCCACCCACCTTCTTTTTTTAAATTTATTTTCTTACCAACAATTGGTTCAACAGTACTCACATCTTTTATAAGGTCCTGGGCAGCGCCACTTAGGATTAAATCCAGGTTCTCCTCTCTTTTGGTCAGTTCCATGACCAACTGTTCTGGGACACAGTCATTTAGGGTGTCAAGGAACTGAGGGCGCAATGCTATTGATTGTGCCTTCGATGATCGCAACTCCCCAAACTCGGGGGCTTACAATCATCCTATGCAAGCCAGGAGGAGAGGTGGAGGCAATCTTCAACTCCCTGTCCTCCTGCCCAGCTAGACAGGAAAATTTTGCCTGTCTAGCTGAGGCGCTGCAGAGGAGGAGGAAAGGAGGTGGGAGAGGCCTCAGGATAGCTCATATCCTGGCCTCTCCAGTCTACTCCCTTCCCCACCCACCAAAAGACCTTTTCCTCTCTCTGAGGTCAAGTCCCCAACCTCGGAGGCCAACCAGTGCTGTTCTTTTCGTAATGACTGCGAAGGGGTGGGAGAGGGTTGTTGGATCTCTGACTGCCCCTTCCAAGGTTGGATCATTCTCTCCAACCTTGGAGGGCAAACTCCAAACAATCCTACATCCCCTCAGACCCTCGGGTTCTGGTCTGCAAGTGATGCATTGGAACTCCATCGCTGAAATGTACTCAGTACTGTAGCCTCAAACAAATGGCTAGCCTACAGGATCAGTTCCCCCATCTGTGAGACGGGGATAATTATGGAGTTCCCTCCTTCACAGGGCTGTTGCAATAGCAAAATGGACTCAAATGCAGGCAATAAATGGGGGCAGCCATTAGCCAGTTTACTGCTGCTATGTAAGCTTCCGTGGACTGATGAACAGGGGGTCGTTTTCACTTGCCACATCTGGATGAGCTGCTTCCACACCCAGGCAAACCTCAGTCTTCTTTCCAGCTTCCGATCTGCAGAGTTCCCTGCAGTTCACTTAATTTCTATCCTGCGTTTCTGACATGCCCCCCCCCCACAAAAGGGTGCTCAAGGCAGCTAACAATAAAATTGAGATTAAAACCAAAACCTTAATTAAAACATAGCGTAAGAACAAATATAATGTTGTTGCGTGGAGGTTCCCACCCTCGCCCCTGTTCCAAAATGGAAAGGAAGTGGTTTGGCTGCTGTGTTGCCTTGGCAACCGAAGCAGCTGCACAGGGCCAAATGAGCAACCCTCCCAGATCCTTTTTCTGAGCTCCGTGAGTTTTTTGGGGGGAGCTTCTCTGGCCAAACTGGCCGAGGCAGTCAACTAAGGCCGGCCAAGAATTGTAGACCCCAACTGATGAAAGTAGGCTCGATTCCATGAAGGCTTATGACACAATAAAGCTGTTTGTTAAGGAGCAAACACCCTTGTGTTTGCCAAAGATGTCTGTATCTGTTAAGAGTTTTGGAAGGGAACGAAGACGTTCCCCTTTGGGGGAAAGGTTTCTGATTTGTAATGGATGGGCTGCTAGTACCAGTCAGGGCTCTGTAAACTCAACACTGGAAAGATGTTCAAGTTCTGTTAAACAGTAATCCAAAGTTTTCTCCGAAGGAAATCCAGTTGTGTGTCCCCTGAATAATGTATACAGAAATCAAGAACTGGATAATTCTGCCATTCCTACCATTTTGTGTACTTTCCTTCTAGCGTTTTGTTGAGTCCAAGGGAGGGGAAAGGGACAAAATGGGGATTTGGAACCCCGTATCCTTTATTGGCTTCTGGGATTTCAGACAGCCACTGCCCACATACCTGCAAGCGTATATTTGTCGCCATAAGGACTAGCACCCTAAAGTTTAAAATAAATAAATAACGAAATCTGGAAGCTGAATTCTGCGCCCACTATTGCATTTCGTGGGGAGTTAAGTGCTCCCGCGGAATCATGGCGTAAACAGCCCTGGTTTTAATGTTGTTTGTAGCACTTTCACGTTCTTTCAGTTGCAACTCCTTTGTCATTGCTTTTGTTATTGTTTTCCTTTCGATTGTTCACTGCTTTAAGTTTTCGTAAATAAAGCTATGTAGAGTAGCAAGCGTCATACAGGTGGTCACTGCTGGCAGGACGTTAAGAGGAAGCTGCCATCTTATACTCCCTGATTGGCATGGAACAGAGACCATGGTTTGAGTCGGGGATGAGAAAGATGAGGCAGGAGTTTAGGGTGGGACTATGCCGCGTTTTTATCCAGGTGTATTTTTCAGGTGAGAAGAAGAAAAGGTGGGGAACAAAAATCCCCCAAACCCCCTTCCTTGCTTCTTCTTTTAAAATCAGGCCAGTTTGCGGCTTTATTCCAACAATCTGCCGCTGCCTCAAATGCTATTTTTGGAAGGGTGTTTTCTACTTCACAATGTGATCCCAGGATTGTGTTGTGAAAGTGGAATTCGTTGTGCCAAACAGCCACACCAGTGTGGGCTACATGACAATGCTTGTGTGGCTTTTCTTGAGTGGTGGTGAGGAGGGTATATGATAACCCACTCCTAAAGTTGGAGGCTTAAATCTGACTTTTTTTTAAAAAAAAAAAAAGGTGGTGGGGGGAGATGACTTTCCCAAAAGTGAAAAGAGACTAAGGTGTATATGGTGCATTTTCTGCAGTTCTCCGCAACTTCACAATTTATACCTCTCTACTTGCACGTGCTTAAAATGGACCCACTAGAGAGATGAAAGTAGGTGTATTAAAAGGAAACACCAGCGCGGATGTTTTGATACTCAACCCTACGAGCCCTTTCAAGCCTAATTTCTTTATCTGCATCATTAACTGTGCTTTACAGAAAGTCCTCCAGGTTGTAACAGCCTGCAGGTAGAGTTACAAGTGGTATTGTGGCTTGCATATTTCACCAAAGACTGACAAGAAATCAGACTGGGTATAGCTGAGTGCAACTGCTGGTACAAAAGCCTGCTGACTTCTCAGGACACCCCCCCCTCCCTGTTACCATGTTAGATAGGTCAGATTACAACAACAAAAAAGTCTTGCTGATCATCTTCTATTCAGGCTCAGTGTTTAAACAAACAAACGAAAACCTACCATGCAAGCTTTTGCAGCTAAAATACAGGGACAAGGAATATGTATAATTAGAGAGGGTGTGTGCAGGGAACACTTGGTTGTTGTGTTGGGGAACTGGCCCCAGAAAACGGACATGAGCATCACTTCGATGGCCGAGAGAAGAGCCCAGCGGAGAATACGGGTTTCTTTCGTATTCTTTTACGCTGACGCTTTGAAGGTCTGGACAGACCACATGACATGGTTGTTTATGAGTCTGGAGCAGGGTCACATGATACTCTGCCGCCACCTCCTCCTTCTCTCCACTACACAAGGGCTTTACAGCTTTGCCAACACAAACAGCAATGACCTGCTTATAAGGAGACGGGTAGGGATTCCAGGGGCAATGGCGCTGTCTCAACACATCCATCAGGAGGCATCACGGGGGAGGTCTACTGCAAACCAAGGTTAAAGCAACGTAGGCTCTTCACCGCCTCGCTCCCCACTTCCTATTTTCTATCCCACAAATGTGCATCGTATTTGTACGTTTAAGCCAAACCTTGAATCTTGGGATTTACTTCAGCAGGAGGAGGGAGAGGAGGAAGCACACACAGAACTGGTTCTGTCTGTGTAGCACACACCTTCCGTGAGAGCATTCCCAAACGTGTGTGCATAGTGTTAGGTTTAAAGACACAAGGCACATGCATGCATGCTCACACAAGGTACGTTTACGTGTGCAAAGCTGTTACGTGCGCCCAACGATGCACATGCAAGGTATATATTTCTTAAAAATGAAATTGCCAGGAATATCTAGCAAGGTATTTGACAACAGCTAGGACAAAGAGAGAACGTTTTGCACAAAGAGGCAAAACAAGGATGACAATCCAAAAGCAGAACAGTGGATTAATGTGGCGAGCGGAGGGGGTCTTTAGTGTTTGGAAAGTATTTGGAAGAAGAAGATGCCTTCCTTTAAACCTGCAGCCTACATAAGGGGAGCAATTCACTAACCAACAACATCTTTTCATTCCAATAAGGTTCATGAGGCACCCTGGCGGATGCCCCTAGACCGTGAGCAATTTATTGACTTATTTATTAAAGCATCTGTATCTCGCCCTATATCAATGGGATCTCACGGTGGCGTACAGGTAAAATCGTACAAACAATACAGAACAATAAATATACACAGCTCAAAACAAATTAAACCATTAATCAAGCAAAAAAAAACAGTAAAGAATTTAAAAGCAGCAAAAACCTATTAAAACAATTAAAACTATGTGCAAGCTTGGTGAAGTTAGCCATTGGTTTAAAAGCTATGTTTTAACTTGGTGCCGAGATGAAGCCAGTGCCGGCGCCAGTCGGGCCTCCAAGGGGAGGGCATTCCACAGCCAGGGTGCCTCCACAGAGAAAGCCCTCTCCCATGTCCCACCATAGCGTATGTCTTGCTGGTTTTACTAGTTTTAACTTTTTGAAATAAAACAGCTGCTTGCAATGAACAAAAATAAAATAAAAACCTCAGCCATTTTAAATCCTTTCAGGTTTGTTACTTTTGTCCATGAACATGTACGAACACCTATCTGTGATCAACAACAAACAAAACAGCCAGCTAACTAAGCACAGCGCAAACTAATATATGATACAGGTCTGGGCATAGAACACATAAAACAATGTAGATACATCCCAGTTGATAGACCAGGAAAACTGCTTGCACAGGAGTACTGATGACCGGAGGGAGAACGAACATCGTAATTTGGCTGATAAGGTGTGGTGCTGCAGAAGACAGGTAACAGGCCATACCTGGAAACCCAGAAGACTTGGGTTCAAGTCCCGTCTCTGCATTGCACTCACTTCTGCAGCTATCAGTGAAACAGGAATCACATCAGCCTCTCTTGCGCGATTTCTGTGACAGCACTGAAGACAACCGTCTGATGACTGATAAATATGAGCCCACAAATCTGGTTGCCAAAAATTAAATTCTAGCCACCAACAAAGACACCTTCCAGTATACGTGGCCATAGAGGTAGCACTTTCTTATGCCACTATCAGCAAGATATGGAAGGAGAATACCTCTCTTTCAAAACAGGGGCAGATTGAGCCTTCTGCTAAGATTAGATTTAAATTCTGAAGGTTTAACAAACTCACAGCCTGCTATTAGAATCACCTAGCCAAGAAGTTTTGTTTTATGCTTGTTTGTATTTTTTATATTTTATGGGTTTTATTTTTCTTGTACACCCCCCACAGAACCTATTGTTAATGGGTGGCATAAAAACGCAGTTAACAACAACAAAAATAAACACAAAAGCAACACATCTAGTTTACCCTTTTGGAGCAGGAAACAAGATGCAGAACTACTAGAAACGTTACCTAGAAAATCTGTGGACTCCCGAGGACAAAGTTTTGACAGCATGACTACCTATGTAACATAACTGCGAGGTTCTTTTTATAAGCTTTCATAATTTGCATGGAGAGATATTAGTTAATCCACAAATTTTAAAAATTATCTACTTGTTACCAAAGGAATATGGAGTTTAAGAATGCTTTAATGAAACAGATTTTGCATTTCACAATGGAAAGCTGGTGCAGCATACTAGCTGAGAGGCTGAACTACAAATCATCGAGTCCCCAGTTCAAATTCTGCCTCTTCCATGAACTCGTTACGTGGCCTTAGGCAAGCCTGCCACCCTCTTCTCTCTCTCCCTCTCTCAGCCTCAATCCCTCCATCTCCAATATGGAAAATAATAACCTTACAGGGTTGTTCTAAGGATTACAATTCAATAATTCATGTGAAGGAGTTTAAACGCTTAAAAGCAATATGCAAAACCAATACTAATACCCCACCAACAAAACTATTCCTGATATGCTTGTTCCACATCTTCAGTGTTCTAAATTAGAGTAAGAGACTGCTGAATTACAATTCATCAGCAGGTTCAATTCTATTACCAGAGGCTTGAATCAGGATAAAGGATTTTTATCACACTAGTACAATTGGCTTACCTAATGCCAGGATGTTTGTGTTATCAGTAGCAACTGTACTGTGAATGACCACTGCTAATAATGTGACTGCCACTGTCAGGACTTTCTGCATTAATTTCATTCTGACTTCACCGTTTACATGTATCCCTCCCACCCACCATATGTACTGCATCTAAACCTGAAACTCTCTGTAACTCTCTATGCATCTCATGAATCCACAACGGCTTACGCTAAAATAAATGTGTTGGTTTTAAGGTGCCACAAGACTCTTTGTTATCTTTAACTACTCATCCAGAGGTCCTGCCTGCTTTCTTCTTCTTTTCTCAATTCATGATTGAGGGAAACCTTATAGGGATGTGAAAAAATAGTTAAACGCTAAGCAATTTGCAGACATTGAGTTTCTATTGTTGTTGTTGTTTAAAAAAAGAAAAGAAAAGAACCCCAGCCACTCAGAAATGAATGCTGTATAGAAAGGAAATCCTTACAGATATTTTTATGCCTTCATAATCCATTCAACACATATTGGACTCCAATTCCAAAAAGGTTATTTTCCAGCCAACATTGTTTCATATTCATAAAAAAATTTCAATGACAAGGAGCAGCAAAACCCATAAACAACCTTGAACTGCCTGGAACACACAGAAATACTGCAGTATTTTTTCCCCTCTTTCTCTCCTGCTATTGTTGCATGAGGTTATCAGGCTGCTTTTTTAATCCACCAGATTTTCTTGCCTCGTTTATTGTCAACATTGTTCTTAAAAAGTCTAGACAGAACAAAAAGTTCCATTAGCTTGCTTTTGCCACGCACATCCCTACTGTGATGTCTGTCTGGTTAAAGCCAAACCTTGGAAGGGTGGGGTGGGAAAAGACTAGAAGTAAAACGCAGATATGCAGCAAAACGCTTTTTAAAGAAAACTAGGTGCGACTCAAAGTGGTCTTGCATTGGCCATGCTGGCTGCATGCTGGGAATTGCAGGCCTTTTTTTTTTTGGTCAAAACATGCACAGGATTGTGATTTAAGGGGCTTGCAATTTCTGCATTTTGCAACGTACTCAGCCCACGTTGTAATTCAACCTCTTTAATGATTCTGAGCATTCATAATAGCTTATGTTAAGCACCACCAAGCTCCACATACACAATAAGCCTTGCAACAGCCTTGTAAGGTAGACCAGTTCAGTATCAACACCTCCATACTGCAGATGGAGAAATCTAAGGCCATCTTTAGACCATGCTATTAATCACTAGCTCAAAGAGGCTGGATAGGGAGGAACAGAGAGAGGTTTCTTATGAATTTCCCCCTCTATTTTTAAAATATCTGTGCAAATGAGCCTTCCTAAAGGGGAGCAGGCAAAGAATCCTCTTCTGGCAGCTCAAAATATAACAGTTTGGCTGCCAGATACTTTTACTGTGGATGCTGGAACGCAGAGACTAGCTAGGTGCAATACCACAAACACCCATGACATTAGAGAATGAAAACAAAGCTAACTAATTTGCCCAAAGCAATCAATCGAGAATGCAAATAAGGAAGGAAGGAACTAGCAGGCCCACATAAGTGCATCTCCACTAAGAGGGGAAGGCATGCCAGCTTTTCCTCTAGCTCCTAGCTTCTTCCTCTCAGATACCAACATATTCTAGATGAGTTTGTGGGCTCTTCCAGAGCTGACGCCCACAGGAACCCAACAAGAGCTCCCTGGAGCCGCTCTTCCACTTCACCGTTCCAACCTGCTGGCTGACCTCCCCTCTCACTCTGACCCTGACAATGGTCACTGGTTCTTTGCCTGCCAAGCAAAGAAGTGATAGCCATGGTGACAAAGAAAGGAGGAGCAATAGAAGGTGGTGACAATGGTGGTCAGGAGATAGGCTCACTGAGGGAGGGGAACCATTGAAGGCACCTTGCCCAACAACCCACAAAAAGCTGGAGCCAGCACTGGGTTTTCCGTACATTTTATCGTGAAGATCATTTCACTCATTAAAAGCAGGTGGAGACCCAGGGATGCCACAAAATTCACTCTACCATGACTTGCGGTCAAATCCTAGCTTCTCAATTGTGTGCCCATATGGTATATATACCTCATTTGCAAAACCAGGTGAGTAACTTGACACCCAAGTGTGGAGGGAATATATTTTTCGTGCTGAAACTTGAAAAGGTAGCATGAAATAACCTTTAACTGTCTCCTCCAATCAGTTCATTTTTTAAAAGAAGAAAGAAGCAAAGTTAAGGAAGTCAATGGCTATGCCCTCACTCTGCTCTTGGTAGGGTTATTGTTTTCAGAACAGGATCTACAAGTAGTAAGAATGCAAAATTTCTTTCCTAATAACCCTCACAAAAAACCCTTCATACTCCTGCTTAACCTAAGATAGACCAGTTTATCACATTTGTTACAAATAGGCTAGCTGGTGTTTGATAGAACATGCCATAGTATACAAGGTGTATAAAAGATGCAACTGATTTGATCAGCAAATAGAAATTTAGGACAAAAACAGACACAAATCTGATGTTACTTTGAAGGTATAGCTGCATCTTTCTTTCATTTTTTTTTACTCTAACACACTCTGGATCAGAACCTAGGAGCTTTAATATACACACATATCCCACTTTGGACCAGTTCCTGATTGGGTTTTTTTCCCCCCTGCGCCTGCAATTTCTATTGCAAAATAGTGATCTGTTTATTTTATGGATTGCTGGTGGTTCCACATGGACAATGGTCTGATTGGAGTTCATCAGGAGAAGAGCCTTCAGTGTGGTGACCCCCTTCCTACGGAATTCCGTGCCTTTGGAGGTCAGGGAGGTGCCCACATTGTGTGGCTTCCAGCGCCTCCTGAAAACATTGCTATTTCAGGAAGCTTTCCTAGCAGCTAAACCTTTAAAGAAAGATTTGTTTTGGGCTTGAGTATCCTTCACAACAACCCTGTGAGTGAGGGCAGTGGTATTGTGTATTAAGACACAGCAGTTTGCCTATGGCCACCTGAGAGTTTCAGGCAAGGCTGAAATTTGAACCCGGAATATAATGCACCACAGTTTCCGCTATAACTGAACTGTCACAAATTTGTTTTATTACAATTTTATCAAGTTACTGAAGAGCAATCTTGAGCATTAAGTGACAAACTTGGGGAAATAGTTTCCCTGTTTTCTCTCTACCACCCGCCCACTCAGTAGCGTTGAAGAATTCTGAAGAACTCACTATTTTGTGACATTTTACTTGGTCCTAGCAGATTGAGTATTTTTTTTCTAGCGGCCCAACACAGCTGCCTATGCTTTTTTGTGAAACAAGGGCAGGATGTACACTACTGCTTTAAAGCGCTTTATAACAGTTATAAAGCGCTTTAACTGCTTTAAAGCGCTATAAAGCTGTTATAAAGCGCTTTAAAGCAGTAGTGTAGATCCGGCCAAGAACGATGCCATTTAAACCACAGGATAAAATTCAACCCCTGACTGTGGCTCATCATGATGTGCGAACCCGGCCAGCAGGGAGTCTGCGTGGGTTAAATAACCCTCGCATAACCCTGGAACAGCCCATTAAATAAGCCACAAAGAGCTGTGACGTCTCATGTAAAGCCACTCAATAGGGGAAATCCAGAAAACCAGCCCCATGGTGGCTTTCATTACTTCATTGATCTCCCACAACGAATTAAATCAATCCACCAATTTCTGTTATAAATCAACGCCTGATACTGATGCAAGGCGTTTCTTAGAGCCTCTCTTAGTTTGACTCACAGATTTAACACAGCCAAGGAGGTATCTGAAAATCAACAACTCAAGTTTTCCAAAATAAACCAAATTGAAACACAGCCATACACTGCATTTTTCTTAACAGAAAGAACAAACGCAACACAGAAGCCAGCCCCTAACACTGGAGTAATTCCGTTCTGCATTAAAAAAAAACCAAAAAAAACTCCATTCCGCATGTTACAGGCAGCCTTGTCACAAATAATTCATATCCACTACTTCGTCTGTCACACTGAATACAGGCGCATTGTGCCGTGAAGAAATACGAAACCTAATTCTGGTCATAGCAAAAAAGCTTTTTTAAACGCACACACCACAACATTGATTTGAACACAATACCACCTCCTACTTTTCCACCGCGATCTGCAAATGCAAAAATTTGTAGAGGAAAGCGGTGAAACCTAAAACTGGATTGGGGGAGGGTGTAACACAAACAGCCCAAGGCTTTGTTTCCCCCTAGCTGCAACCCAAAATGGTTCTATGTGCATTTTTAGCAGCCATGCCTGTTTGATGTGCCTTTACTAATAACCAGATGAGGCTTCCAGTCTATTCTCAGGAACTCCTCTTGTTAGCATTAGCTGGCAGGCGAACAGATAAAGGAGATGCAAATGAGACCAAAAAATAAAAACAAAAGCCTCTTCCCATTTCCCTCTCCTCCCCGCCCCTCCCAAAAGTAAAACCTTCCAGTTAACCTGCAATTTCTCTATCACAACAGCTCACATATCAGTGAGAACAGTGCATTTAGAACTGAAGGCAAAACATAAAAATAAAACAGGGGAGAGATGGGGTGTAGGTCACTACATTCTCCAAAGCGGAATCGCTTTGCCATATTTCTTTTTTTTAAAAAAAATCCTTTCTCGGAGGGTGGGCTGGGTGCGCTTGTGTGGGTTTAAGGCTGCGTCTTGCCTCCCTGGAATCATTCCAATTTTGCTGTACGCACTGATACCCCCTCCCGTATGTATAGGAAGGAATCCTTTGATTGCACCCCAGCTACCAACAGTGGTCTCCTACAATACTATGGCTGCGACATCAGTGGGCGATGCCCGCTTGGTCCATTTGCAGAAGTCTCAGCCAGCCAGCTTTGTACAGGTGGAATTTGTACAGCTTTGTAAAGGTGGAATTTCCGAAGGAACCAATTGGATGGCACGGAGGGCGGTTCCAGATGACTGGCGTGTTATTTGGAGTAGAAAGTAGTAAACAACCTCTCTCTTGGCTGGCAGGAGACGGAGGTGAGCACAAAAGGCGCCGTGATCCCCGCCCCCCCTTTAACCTTCTCCCTCTGAGTGGCTCACTACAAGACAAAAGGAAGGAAGGAAGGAAGAGCCGCTTGGAGGTGGAGCTGAAGTCCCAAGAAAACAGGGATGGGGAGACGTATTTTCACACAGCAAAGGATTTTGAAGAAGGCTTTGGAAGTCAGATCTTTTCTTCCCACTGCACGATTTCAGAGGCTTTTTAGAAACTACATCCCATACTTTAAAAAGGACCATTTTTGTAAGATTGCTGATTCTCCTCCACACCCCTGCACCATAAATCTTTTAGGGTCTGTATAATTTCTATTCAAGTGCAATACCCTATTCCCTTCTCTCAACTGCATATTCTCATATGTTTAGACATTACTGCTCCTTTTTTATATAAAAATAAATAAATCACTGTCATCCTAAATATTTTCACACATAAAACTGTTAGAAAAACGCAC
This sequence comes from Elgaria multicarinata webbii, assembly GCF_023053635.1. Taxonomy (NCBI): domain Eukaryota; kingdom Metazoa; phylum Chordata; class Lepidosauria; order Squamata; family Anguidae; genus Elgaria; species Elgaria multicarinata. Next base: position 23,528,279 of record NC_086186.1, on the reverse strand, counting down.
ACACTTCATCTTGTTGCTGATAAAATAAAAGCATCCAACAATCCGTAAAGAAAGTAAAACAGAAATAGCCTTTTGCAATACAATCGTTTTATAGCATTTGAGCTGCTTATGCATATCCTCTTTTCTCTCTCGCACGCACGCACGCACCAGGGTATTATTCAATATAAAAGTAGGAATTCCTCTTAGGAACATAGAAATAATGAATGAATCTGCCTTATACAGAATCAGACCTTGCTCAGCATTGTCTAATCTACAGTGGTTTTGCAGGGTTTCAGAAAGATCTCTTTTCCAGCCCTACCTGGAGATGGCAAGGTTTGAACAGGGGACCCTTTGCATGCAAAACAAGTGCTCAACCACTGAACTTTTTAGTCCTCCCCCTAAAGAATATATAGGAAAATAAGAGGCTGGCATTGCCTCTCAAATATGGACCCATGAATATGGGCCATGGATGCCCAACATCTTAAACTCAAGGCTGCAGTGAGACAAGTACTGTCGGAGCAAGAGGGGCAGGCAGAGTTGGAGGCAGAAACATCTGTGCAGTTTGCCACCCAGGTAAATTGCTCAGGGGCAGCTACTCATCACCACCGCTTGCGTGTGCCAAACCTAACAGCTGGTCAAAACGATAAATTGGAATAACAGAAGGAAACAAGGTCAGGTGCTATAGCTCATGCTCTTTGCACCCTAGCAAAAACCCCTGAACTGCTTTCTTCACTAGGGTGACCATATGGAAAGGAGAACAGGGCTCCTGTATCTTTAATGGTTGTATAGAAAAGGGAATATCAGCAGGTGTTACTTGTAGGCATGCAACATTCCCTCTTCATCACAACAGTTAAAGCTGCAAGAGCCCTGCTATCTTTTGTATCTGGTCATGAGGGCAGAGTTCCTGCAGCTTTAACTGTTATGATGAAGGGATAATTTCACCAGGTGCTGCATGCATACCAATGACACCTGCTGAAATTCCCTTTTCGATACAACTGTTAAAGATACAGGAGCCCTGTCCTCTTTTCTATATGGTCACCCTATCTTCACCCACCCTCCCAGTCACCAGAAAAGGCTCTCTAAGCCCTTCCACGTTTTCTGAAGCACCTCAAATGCTGCCTCCCATCCTGCCTACAACTCGCCTTGCTGCATTCAAAATATCCACGCCCCCCCCAAATTTAAAAATTAGCTAAGATCAGGGCAAAAAGCAGGAGGGAAAAAAGATGAATCAAAAACATTGTCACTGAAGCGCTGTTTAGGTTGTGGACACACTACGTATTCCAAAATGGAACTACATGTAACACACGCCTTGATCAAAATGATGAAATATACTAAAACCGTAGGAAGATGGCAGAAGTGATACCTTAGTTTATACCAGCTCATCTAGGAACTGGGGAGAGGAGAAGAAAAGACTCAAACCTTCCCCCACCTACATTAAACAAATAAATCAAACAAGTGTGTTTGTATTCAGAAGTCATACGGGTTTCCCCCACCTCCCAAAGGAAGGACATTATGTTCTGTGTCCCCAAGAGACAGTTTTATTGAAACCACAAGGCTGCAGAACTCCTAGGGTGCCTATGAGAAAGCTTTGATGGAGTTGTCTTATTCACATTGTATGGTTAATTTTTAACGCTTTTTATTTAGCCAATCCTGCATTCTTTGAAATGTCATTTCACATATTGCATGTAATCCTCCCCACACCCCAAAATTAGACTATGAAGCTATAGAATATAATAAGCCATTTTGGGGCTGCCTTTAGAGCCGGTTTGGAAGATTTTGCAGGATGGATGGATTTAAATCAAGGCGTTTTAAATCAGCATATATATTTTTATTTAAATCATTGTTTTCATTCAAGTTTCCCACTGATTTTTTTTCATGTTTACTGAACAATGGTGCAAATTTGACCACTAAGCCACCTTAATTTACGACTAAATAGAATATTATTTCCACTAAGTAATTCTTACAAGCAGACTTTGGATCTCTTTGTCTCACTGTATATATTTTGCACGCTTCCCTTTTTCACTTATAGCTAATGTCTTTAAAATATTCCCAAATAGGGTCCTTCATATGACAATCAACAGAGACAGTTTAACATTAGCAGCACTGTATGTCTCCTCAGAAATAAGTTCCATTGAGTTCAATGGGACTTACTCCCAAGTAAGTGGGTATAGGATTGCAGCCTTCGTATGAGAATACAGGAAAATGCGTACTGGACAATTTTGTCTGCTCTTTTTCTTTCCAGAGTTTCTCCTTTCTGTTTCATTCTGTCTTGGTGCAGCCTTGCTGTCACCAAAAAAAACCCAAACAAAAGCAAAATGTCCATGACTAACCAGTCAAAGCAACGTTTGGTCTTGGCCAAGTGGCTAGACGTGTAAAATACAGAGTGGACCTCTACAGGAAAGACATTCTACAAAGTTTTACTATTTTATTTTATTTATTATTACATTTCTATCCTGCCTTTTCCCCTCTCGCAAGGAGCCCAGGACAATTTTACCCTCCTCTCCATGTTACCCTCACAACAACCCTCTGAGTTAGCTTAGGCTGAGAGTCCGAGACTGGCCCAAAGTCAACCACAGGAGCTTCATGGCCCAGTGGAGACGAGAACCCAAATCTCCCAAGTTCTAGTCCAAGTCTCTAAACACTACAACACACTGGCTCTCAGTGCCACTCCTAAAAAAAAAACCTATACAGGTGAAAGACTTTGTAGTCCTTATCCTTCTAGGCCGAAAAATGTAGCATCACGGAGTATAGTTAGAATCTCCTCACCATCTGCAGGCAAGTAAGATCATCTTAAATTAAGGAGAACAACAAAATTGCAAGCTGACAAAGTTACTAACTGATGACAGTGCCTTATACCTCGTCCGACTATTTGCCCATGTGGTCTAGTATTGCCTTCTCTGACTTGCAGCCATACGTGCATCTTGTTGTCACCTCTAATACATTCCCTCCCTAACCTTCTTCCGCAGTAACACTAGCTTACTGACAAGCTTCTCCTAGCAACAGTAAACAGACATTTTAAACTTGCATACAAGTTTGCCGAGTTGACACGCTCCGAACAACTGGGTTGAAGCAGTCTCCGTGTCTGACACGACATCCCTGCCTCTGCCGAAACACCAGGCAAAGCAAAGTATCCAAATCCCAAAGAATTTTTGGGATGTTTCTTTAAAACAGCAAAAATAAGCAATCTTTCGCTTTCCTGTGGACTGGGGTAGTATGCAAATTCAGTGGAAATTCATCCACACCGAGCGAGCTCCTCTCTCCATGTTCTGGAAAATGCTTATGAAATTACACTTGACTCTCCCCACTTACTAATCTTGGAAGGATAACGGATTGGCCATTGCACAATGCCTACATGCCTTTTATCACATTGCTTTGAGCGCTAAACCACAATCCACTTGAGAGTCTTTTCGTTGCCGTTATACTTCCAAAATAAGAATCTATGACAACCCAGAGCGGTTTGTAACTCTGTCCCATACACACACACACACACACACACACACACACACACACACCAAACCAAGACTGTGATGTAAATACCCCTGCTGTTTCCAAGTACACTGCTCTCACTGAACTTCAACATGAGTTTTTTCGTTTAGCATCCTTAAAATGAACCAAAGAGCAAATCGGACTCCCAAAAAGTATAAAACAATCGTTTCCCCACCAGGGAACCCTTTGCCACATGATTTGGATATGGAGTAACCACAGCATACCCGCCAGTTTCCATAGAGGGAATCGCACCACCTCCCTTCACACATTCACCAATGCGTGAGGATGGAGCGGGACGGTGCCTGACAGCCACGCCCCCCTGCATATATATGCACCAGAAACACCTGCCCACCACTGGCCATATGTTCCTGGCCATTGTGAAGGGGCCATTTGTGCATACATTCCCAGGACTCACACAGAGGAATTCTATGAGCATCCAGGTGCTTTATACTGGTGAACAGCAGGCAGGCGGATGGTGGAGCAGGTGTGATCTCATCCTCCCTCGTGCATTTGTGAATGTGTGAACCCCCTCCTGTATGCTGCAAAGGTTTCTGGGGAAAGCATACAATTCATACAGGCTTACTACGCCTCCGGTAGGCACTAAAGGCACAAATACTCCCTCGCAGCTGTGCATTTTAGGTTGTGATTGGTGAACTCATTTATGAATGCATGAGGATGGAGTGGGACAGTGCCTGACAGACCCGCCCCCTGTATAGGCATGCACCAGAAACACCCGCCCAGTTCCCCAAAGCAGAGCTTGGAAAACAAACAGTACTTTAAAGGATATTGGTGGTGTGGGTTCCGAATCACCTTCATGGAGTTATAGAAACACCTATTGAAGAACCCAGCCTACTAATTAAAAATTATTTTAAAAAGGTCACACAGAAAATGTTTCAATGAATCTCTCATTAACCCAACACATTCTGAACGTCAAAACAAATCTTAATTTCTTCCTCCATATGCAATTACCACACAGTTAAGCCATTTCCTAACTCCCTTCCAACCTTGCATTAAGACAACATTACATTACAACATCAATTAAAACACACACACACAAAACCCCTCTATGTCCCAAAACCCATTCAAGTCAGTTTTATTTCCACACTGGCCATTGGTGATAGCAGAAGTGCAATGTATGTATGAAACCCTATCTTACAACGGACAAAAAGTAGGTCAACCAATTCATTTACGAATGAAGACAGGTTGCTTGTTCACACTTGAGAAATGTTTTCTTATTTACAACAGATAAAGGGGAGAATTACCTGCTATCCCCTTAATATAGAATCATTTTTTTTAAAAAAATTAATGTTTAACCCAAAACAAACAGACCCGTCTGTGACAAAGAAAGAAGGCCACTTGGCATAACGCTCATGGGAATTTCTTCAGTGTTCACTTTCTCTAACTGTAGGTAATGGACTTTCTCCCCATCCTATTATGACCACTACTTTAAAATGGCATTTGCTTTGAAGTTATACAGAATCCAAATTATGGAGTATACTTTTATGTCTTAACTGTAGACTACACCTTCCTGATAAACATAACCTTGTGGATTAAGGTTAATGCCCTCTACTACACCACCATCAAGATGTCACCCTGGGGTGCGGATGCTTTCTTACAGAAGAATCAACGCTTGTTAGGGGAATTGAACATGCTTCTCTCTCAGGCTTGTAAACAGCCATTCACCTGTAGACCTGCAGCAAGTAGAAGTCTAAGCCAGGCAGCTAAGCACAAGGTTGGGGATTTTTTAAAGTGTTTTGCTTGCTCCTCTTAAAGCCGCAAAATTCCCCGGCTAGGTGCACACACATACACTGTGCTTGGAAATATTTTTCTGGGCACTGCAGAACTTCTATCTGATTATTCCTGCGGATGCATCTTGAGAAATTATTACCCTAGGTTTAACCCAATCCCAGCCAATGGAGCACACAGAGGGTTGGGCTAATTTAGTGAGAGAAAGCGTGAGTCAAGTCAATTTCAGTGCAGCCATGAATGAAGTTCACTAGCTGGGCCTTAGGCAATTCGTTTTTTTAAATCCTGGTAATATGGTGATAATACTAGCCTCTCTTGAAGGACTGAAATTATGTATGCATAACGCTTTGAATGCTTAGAGCAGCTTTTGCCAACCTGGTGCCCTCCAGGTGTTTTGGACTACAACTCCCAGCATGCCTGACCATTGACCATGCTGGCTGAGGCTGATGGGAGTTTAAGTCCAGAACATCTGGAGAGCACCAATTGCCAGAAGCTAGCTTAGAGTTTACACAGAGTTTTCTTTCCAAATCAAATTTTAACAGCAACCTGAAAAACAAAGCAGTATTTTGAATTATCTGATAGATCAAAGCAGCTCTCAATAACAAAAGATACCAAAAGTCTTCCTGAGTAAAGCATTTCAGCCTCTAAATACATTTACCCAAGATGTCAGGAAATTTTAAAAAATCTTTCCAAACTGGTTCTTTATTAGTGGCAGTAGTTAAATTTTCACGATGCTATTCTTTTTCAGAGCTCAAGGAGGTAAAATGGGTCCTCCTACCCATTTTATGACCTACAACCCTGTAAGGTAGTTTAGGCTGAGAGGTAGTGACTGGCCCAAGATCGCCCAGATCAGCAGGGACTTTGACCCCAATCTAAGTCCACAAATTCCAGCCACTACACTACATTTTTTCAATTTGACTCACCAAAAGGGACCCTCAAAATTTTACATACTGGATTGCACATGTCCATATTAGGATGAAACCTCCACCCCTTCTTATTTTAGCCACTGTATGAATATGAGTGTGTTGTTTGTGTACTGATAAATTCATATTATTTATTATTTTATTATTTCCAAAAATTTCAGAAAACATTGGGCCTGAAGAAAGGATTTTGTTTTTTGTTCCAAAGGCCAGCTTCTGCGTGGAAAAGTCACAGGCAACTGTGGACCCACATAAGAGGTAGAAATCAGCAACTCCATATATTGTTTAAAATGTGTACAATACCCTTTGGATTTACATGACCACATGCTGTTCTGCAGGTAAAGAAATGCTGTCTGGGTGAAATCTACTGTGCTTATTTTGCTACGTACATTACTTTCTAGCAACTGGGATCACAGCCCAACAATAGCTCAATTGTTGTCTAAGGACTTGGCACCAGGGAAAACAATGATTGTCTCTTTCTTTCTTTCCTACCACCCAAAGTAAAACAGTCTCATTTCTTGCATTTCCAGGCAAGGCCCCGTTCCTTCCACCTATCATAGAGTTTGAGCTTCCTCTGCCCAGAAAGATTCCAGTTGAGTTGAGTTGAGTTTGTTTTTTAAAAGACTACTCTGTGCCCCCACAGCCCCTCCCCTGCTGAGGAAGAGATCAGCTCCCCCCCCACACACACACCCATACACACAGAAATGAAGTTACCAATTCTGAGAAATAAATCACCAAATGAGAAAAATGTGCATGATTTTTAGGGAGGCATTCAATGGCTGGGTTTGCACAACACAACAACCAACACTGAAGGCTCAGTGTGGGTTGTCGTTGAACCGTGAGTTGCTGTCTTGTATGAACCCAGCTGTGCAAACAAATCTCAAACAAGCCTCAGTTCAGAACCCAACAAACAGTGGGTTCTTCGTAGTTAACAAACCATGGTTTGTTAACTTAGCTAGGTTCACAGATCACAACAATCCACAGTTCAACAACAAGCCACGGTTCAACTACAACTCATGCTCAACCCATGGCCAACCATGAGTATGGGTTGTCGTGCTCTGTGAAGCCAGTCAGTGAGTGTACCACTTTAATTTGCTGTTCTAATCATTCTCTGTTGTGATTGCTGTGGTGTTGTGGTTTTCTACTGCTGACTTTGTGTTACATTCTAAATTGGAATGATGTCTTTAATAGTTAAATTATTGGCTTTTTGTATGCCACTCAGAACTCTTTGGAAACAAAGGTATAAATAAAAATAAACACATCTGCATTCTCAGTCTATGATCCATATTCTGCAGAGTTCAGAAATAAAAGCACAAATTTAATTTTGGAGAAAGTGGTTTGGGGTGGTGTCACCAAAACATTAACTTTCCTTTTTCTAAAAAAGTAACAATAAGAAATTTAAGTTCAAGAGGCATCAGGGCATGAAAGAAAAGCAAGGTCATCATTCGAAGGGGAAGTGTGTGAGTGTGTGTTAGAGAGAGAGAGAGTGTGTGTGTGTGTCATACTGCACAAGGATTAAGTATTTTTATAAAGAATCAGAACACCACTGTTGACATCCTCACTTCTGAGAGGACTGTTGTCAACTCTTTGCCCTCGCTGCATCTTCTTTCAGTTTACGCTTACAATATTTTGTTTTGCTTTCTTTAAGTCAAACAAGCACTCAAGCCAAGCTGATGAGGCTTTGCAAAGCTTCCCGGAGCTGATAGATGGAAGAGAGATTCTTCCTTCTGGCTGCCAAAGAGACGCTTCATGGTAAAGTTAGATAAACAGGACACCTCTGTAGGAATCCCAGCCTTGGTGAATTCCAAAAAAGCCAACCATTTCTATTTCCTTGATGAGGCATTCAGGAGACGAAGTCGTCACGCAGGAGCCCAGTATCTGCAACAGCTCATAAATAATCGGATGTTTGTTTCTTCACACACGCTTAAAATCACTTTCCTAGCGTCTGTGGGTCCAAGTTTAAACGCCTCCAGACTTGCTTTGTGGATGGGGCAGCATTCTCAGGGGCTCAAAAAATGCACATTCAGCCCAGATAGGAAGTTTTTAAAGACAGCATTTTCCTTGTACGTATTACCCCTTTCCTTGATTGCTAAATGTGTATGTTCTGTTTCCGCCACGTAGAGTTATGATGGGAAAAGGTATGGTCTTGTTGGCATCATCATACTGAATTTAGCTTAAGCTTGGTTTCGGCAGAACGGGAATTGAGTAGCCTAAAAGTATATGTGGCCAGGTTCAGCACTCTCCCACATGCCTTGGGCAAACTCTGACCCGTGCTCTTCTCAGATGTAACTGTTCCACATGTTCAGGTTGTCAAGTTACTCCTTTCACTCAACGATGTGGTGCAATCACATAAAAAAGTGTACCAAGTTTGCTAGGAACTTAAGTAGAAGGGCAGTGTCACGGGTAGGCAGTGGGCCTACTGAAGACCCCCCTGCAGTTGTCCCTCCTCTTCACCACTACAACCTCCTTTTCCACCTGCTGCTCGCTCTGGCCCAGACAACGGGGTGAGAAAGGGAGAAGTAGATGCCATGGCCTACTTACTCACTGTCTCTCTGCCTGTCAAGCAAGCAAGTGGTAGCAGTGAAGAGATAGAAGAGAAGGCGCAATAGTAGCTGGTAAAAAACGGCGGTGAAAAGGTAGACTTCTCACTGAGGGACAGGGCCCATTCAGGGTGTCTTGCACAACGGCCCTCAAAAACCTGCGTACGTATTTCAGCAGCTCCTTCAATTAATTCTTTAACTCGTAAAGGACCCTCCACTTTCCATAGCCTACAGTAGATACATACATCCTGGGTTGTTTTCGTCGTCGTCCCTCACCCCCAAGAGCATATTTAAACTAGCATTATAAATTTCAAGCCATCCGCTACAGCAACCCATTCTTCCCTCGGGTTCATTTAAGGACCCTCCTTGTTTGTGTTGGCTGCAACCGGCCACCATGTTTATGAAAAACAGGTTACGTTTTTGGCACCAAGTGCTTTCTGCAGAACCTCAGCCTTTGAAATTGTGCCCTTTTTGGAAAATGTTTTTCTACCTTGAGGCACTGCATCTTCTCTTCTGAGGGGCACACCACAGCCACACCGGACAGCCCTCACCAGCAACGCTCCTTTGGATTGTGATGCTTTTACAATCATGAACAAAACGGGTGAAATGGTCCCTTAAGTGTGGACAGTTAAGGTAGGGCTAGCCCGATGTTAAGCAAGCCATTTTAAGTACAAACGAGATGTGGCATTGGGGAGACACATGAAGATACACTCAGCCCCCCCCCCCCCCGGTTAGTTCCTTACTTTTTCCATTCAGAGGTCTTTCAAACCGATACAAACAGTCCTTTGCAACTTTTCAAGATCAGGCAACATGAAAGAAACGGAAAGGAAGCAACAGCAACCAGCCTTCCAAGACACCTTCAACATCTAAAAGACTTGGCCAAGGTGACGCAGCAAACATGCCAAAACGTAGCACGGATATTATGCATAAGTTTGCCAGATAGCTAATAGTTATTGTACTGATACTGATACTCCTTACAAGGGCAAATGCAGAACACAAAGAGTATCCGTTTAAACCCGGCCCAGAGACACATCACGTTTAAGGGCCAGTTCTGAAATGACATGATCGTATCTCAAAAAGCTCTGAAAAATTAACCTACCACCACAGAGTCTCATCGGGCCAACTTAGCTATGACCCATTCAATGAAATATGGTCTCCTTTTCTCGATTACATCAATGGTACAGATGTGGCATCCAACTCTGGTTTAACAAATCTTCCTCTGACCACAGTAAATTGAAGGAAACAAGCTCGGTTCGGCATCTACAGAAATCGTGTTTGTGTATTTATTAGAAACGCTGTCTGACTTGTATGTTTTTATATATATATTTAACTTTTATTAAAAGTTAATAAACTACGTTCGGGTCAGGCCTGGCGCGCGCCTCGCCTTGCGCATGGGGCCGGGGCGGATGGGCGGGCGCTGCAGGGCTCGCGGAGGGTTGTGCGAGGCGGGTGGGCGCCGCCGGCTTCTTGTGGCTGCTGGTTCTGTGCAGCAGAGGAGGAGCAGCAGTGCCGGCCGGGAAGACGGAGGCGACGCCCGGGAGGTGAGTTACTGGGCCGGGGAGCGGGCGGGACGCGCTCCGGGACTCGCACCTGTGCCTCGTGAACGACCCCCTCCCGCTCCCTGCGAGAAGTGGTGGCAACTGGTAAAGCCTCCAGGCCCTTGCACGTGCTCCCCGGTTGGCTCCCACCCACATCTCTTCCCTTACCTGCCTGCAGTCCGCTCCCCATGCATGGCAGAATATTTTCCCCCCATATAAACATCTCTAAAATGGGGTGCACCTTAGAATCGATGGTGTCTTAGAATCGAAGAAATACGGTACAGCTCCCATCATCTCCATCCAGCATGGCCAAGCTTGCTGAGGGTGACGAGAACTAGTGCAATGCAACTGGAGGGCACCAGGATGAAGTAATGCTGTGCCAGACAAGAGTTCCTGCATAACCCCATGCCTGTTGTGATTATAAGAATTCTGCTAGTCAATAGTTAAGAAACGGTAAGAGTCCCACATAAAGTGGTGTTGGGAGAGGAGAGAGAAAAAACTGTGTTTTTAAGCATTTTATTCTTCAGCATGTAAACATGCCGAATAAAATTTCAGGAGACAGGAAGGGGAAATGTATCGATATCACTGTTTCTTGAAGATCGAAATCGCTACATGTTAAAAGAGATGTAAAAGTCACAGGATGTTCCAAAACAGGAAGGAGTAAGAGAGACAACAATAGGGACAACAGTATCTTGCGGTCAAGGCAACGAGAATAAACTTTTAAACTTCATCCAGCAAAAACATCCATATACGTGAATACGGAAATCAGAGTTCTGTCTGTGCCAGTTAACAGTATTTACAGCCGAATGTTACTTTTTCTTTCCTCCTCCCTCGCCCTAAGAATTGCCATCATAGTTCAACAAGCAAACAAATGGTGTACATGTATACAATGCGAAAATGGGAGGACTTGGGCACCTGAGCAGAACCTGTTGCCACATACACAAACATACTAGTATTTCGCAGGAGCAGAGGGTGGAGGAGGTTTCCAGAAACCGATCGAGTCAATGGGTTTTTCAACCAAAATGGCTACTGCAAGATTAGACAACCTTTTTGAACTCTGTTGGCACATCTGGTGATTTGATCAATTCTCCTGGGCGCCGCCACAAAATGGCTGCCCTGGGAGGTATGGCAGAGGACAAGTTACCTACCCAAACAATTGAGTACATGGCAGAGGTGAGGTCTGAGCCCCAACACACTAAGCGACACCTTTGAACCCACAGTTTTCAACACAAACAGAAACCTCTTTCACAGCAATCCCATCAGCTGGTAAGAAACTGTGATAATTTTTATTTATTTATTAGGTGGGAGAGCTCGGACACCTTGACATGTGCCAAGGAATAAGTCTGAGGCACTTCACCTATGCCTTGGCTACGGCCTCTTTTTACTGTTCCCTATCCACCAACCAGACTACTAGAATGAGAGTAGTTTAAAGTGTACTTAGGGGTTACCCAAACATGCGTGCGAATGTGCACATATACACAAACACACCTTAGCAAGAACAGGAACAACAGCACCTGAAAAAGAGGCACAGCAAGGGAGAAGCAGCCAAATGTGTCACCAGCCACCCTCCATGTGAACTGAACATTCATCAAGGATCGCTATCCTGGGCAATTACTGGAAGCCACAAAATAGTTCACTGGCCCAGAAAAAGTTGGATGCACCAAGATCTACAAACAGCAGCTTTGAACCGCCTGATTTCTCACAATCGACTTGGTGGGCAAAAGCGAGACAACTTTGCCTGTCTCTCTCTTTCTCTCCTCTCGGAGGGCATGCAGAGCATGTCTCAACAGGGAAGCTAATACTGCCTTTCCTGATTGGTTAGCTGTGACATCACTTTATTATTGAGCTGTCTCGTGTTTAAATCTCAGGTCCCAGCTTTCCTGAGCTCCAAGACCTCACACAGCTCAATCCAAGCAGCTCGGAGGAGAAAAGGCGGTGGTTTCTCCATTGGCAAGGTTATATTACATGTGGGGGCTTAAAAGGAGATCTTTTAAGTAGAAGCCGAAAGTTACATTTCCCCTAAAACTACAAAAAGAGAAGGTAAACCTACAGAACTGAAAAGCCCAAGACAAAGTGTTATCGGGGAGAAAAGGAAATGATACACAATCTAGCAATGGTGATTGCCATAACCAAATGAGCTTGTGCAAACCACATGTTTCACAGTTGCACACGTTTTCGTTACAGGAATATACACAGGCTAAGCTTAGACAAGGAAGTGCCCCAAGAAGGCCTGCATTCATTCAACCCGTACATCATGATGAATAACCAAGAATAGCAGTGTTTTTGTCGGGGAAGCTGAAAATAGATTCAGCATATGATCTTACAGTTTCTACTTTTCCCCTTAAAGACTTTCCCTTGTTGTTCTAATATTGCCAGATGTTTTCTCCTTTCCCCAGTCACATGCTAAGCTATATATGCATGCATATATATATATATATATATATATATATATATATATATATATATATCCCTTAATCCAGGCCTGGGCAACTCCAGCTGGTTTGGCCTACAACTCCCATCACGCCTCACCATTGGCTGTGCTAACTAAGGCCTAGGAGAGTTCTAAACCATCCAGAAGGCCACAAGTTGTACACCTCTGCTTTAAACTGCTTGCTTTTTTCTCTTTTCTTTTTTACTTTGTTCCACAGAAATTTGCCAGGGGGAGGGGGGGAGACAGACCAAAAAATAGCAGCTCCATCTATTCCAGACATTCCCCATAAATATATGATCATGAGTTCCAACATGACATTCTTCCTGTAATGTCTCTTTCAATAGATGCTTTCCAATGATCCAAGGCACGAAAGGGCCACTGAGGCAGCCCACGTGAGGGAGTCATTTCCAAACCTGGCCCACAAAGAACTGAGAGGTTAGCCCTGACCAGTTCTTAATGGCCCAGCCACCCACAAGTTTCTAAGCTACTCATTCGTGGCCTGAAATGAAAAAATGTACCAACATTTGTACTTCCTTGCTTAGTAACCTGGAGGTGACACTTCCTTGCCACAGGCGACCAGCCATGAAATTATTCACAGGGCTGTTGTGGCTGTCACCACACTTGGAGAATATTACTTGCTGGACTTAGTGTGCCATAAAATTGATGGTAACACAAGAAGGAAAGTGGCAGATATTGCAACCAGCTAAAAATGTATCTTTTACATTTTAGATGCTAGGTGAAGGCATTTTTATTTGCTCACTCCTTTTAACATGAACTGTCTGCTTTTATTTCTTGTTTGCCAGCTTATTTGATGTTTCGACTCCTGTTTTATACTGCTTTCTTTCCATTTGAGTAAGTTGTTCAATCTGCTATTTTGTTATCGGCTGTCTATTTTCTTTTAATATTGTTAATTTTATTTTTTTAAATCAAGGTATTTGTAGAAGTATTAAGTAATGCCTTGGAAACTAAAGGACAAAGGAAAGGAAAGGTTTAATGTAGGTTTCATAATTGCATTACAAAAAAAAAATGGTAGCACTTACCTGCTCATGTGAACATGTCCTTGATTCAGGAAGCAAGTTTCCTTTCAAAAAGAGAGATCCCACTCACCACTGGAGAACAGAACTTTTCAATCCCACTCTCCCACTTTTGGTGCTCTCCACTTTCACAAGTCATTTATCCACTAAAGTGGAAGCAACATAAAAAAGCATTCTACTTGGGACTGCTCTTGAAGGCTGCTCAAAGGCTGCCATAAGCATGTGCAAAATATGGATGCCTGACTTACAAGCAAAGTGCATTTGGCAGCAACGTTTAATATTTCAGAAACTGCTTTTATGCTGGGCACAATTCAGAACAATATGCTCTGACCACTAGGTGACCTCAGCCATACATACTGTGGGTCAGCAACTAGTCCTATATTAGGGGTGGGGGCAGTAGATATGGGGGTCACTGGTCAATTTCTGGTGGCTACCTAGTGCTGGAATTCTTAAACATCTAGGTCATCCTTAATCCGATTTAGCAAGGCGTTTTTATGTTCCCCCTCCTAAATCATGAATCTTTTAGGCCTATGAGGCTTAGCTGGCACCTCTCTCATGGCATTTCACCATACGGCAAAATCGACCTGATTGGTGCATAAGCACTAGAAAGATGTGACATAAAATTTGCATGAGCAAACTAGTCACAGATTTAATGCCACCAATAGAACTTTTGCCGATGCATCAAGGAAACCAGTTCACAAACTAATAGACTAACGTTGCAGAATTTACCACTTCGGGTTGATCTGTTTTCCCTTTCTGGTTTGCTCCTTTTCCTTCCCAGCCAGTGCCAAAAGGCATAGATGGTAGAAAGCTAAGCTCTTGTGTTTGAGAAATACTTCACTAATGAGGAACGCGTGAGCAAATATCCCCTATTAGCTCATGGTGTTGCTTACAGGGCAAATGAAGTTTCAAACGTTGCTGTAGAGTGAAAACAAAATAAGATCGGTTGCTCTGAACTGTAATGCACTCCTAAAAAAAAAGGGGGGGTGAGACAGGAGAGAAAACTCCAGAGTTCAAAAGGGACATTTGGAGGGCAGAAAGGAATTCAAAAGGAGCTGTGTTTTTTGGTAGCAGTAGAAATCATGACAAAATAGCAGGGTGGATAAAAATCAATGATTTTTTTTAAAAAAAATAAACAAATGATTTTTTTTATTTAAATCGATTTTTTAATTCAAATTGGGTTTTTTTTTTAATAAAATGCTTTTTGAGAAAAAATCTATCTAAAGATAGTTTTCTATTTAAGATACATTATAGCCCAAAGGTTATTCATTATGAAATAAGGATTAGTTTTTAATTATGTAGCATGAGGCTGTTTACATTTTTTTGGTAAATGAATTCCATTAATCCATTCACAATGTCATGCTCTTCCAGAGGTTTCTGTAAGATTATTTTTCTCCTTCCAATAAAGTACAACAGAAAAGTTGTCCAAATATGAATGATTAATCTATTAAACTGGAGATAGTTCACCTCGCAATAATTTCATAATTATCTATGATGTGTTTCTAATATTATAACCAAATCAGTGTTTTCTTGACAGAACTGTAAAACTAATCTGAAAAGTTGCTATTCTAAAAATGAAACCTTCATCTGGTTGTAAATATTAAGATGATACCAGCAAGAATGAGTCTTTGGTAGTTGTGTAAAATATAGCGAGGAAGAGTGCACTTTTGGGAGGGGAAGTCACATGATTAAATCAAGTCTTTCTGAGTATTGATTTAAATTGCGATTTAAATCAAATCACCCTGCAAAATAGGAAGCCCCCCCCCCAAAAGTAACATGGGGTGACACCCACTTTTTCCAGAAAGGCATATACACACAGCACATCTTTCGGGAGTTCTGAGGAAAGAGCAGTAAGTGTGTATAAAATACATATATACCTATTTAGAATATAGAACACCAATGATTACGGAATAATAGCTAGAATTTTTTTTAAGCCAATGAGAAGTGCACTTCGAAACATCCACGTGTCTGGTCTTGGATACAGATTCCCTCCGGACAAGGAATCTTTCGAAAAGGTATTTCTTCGTCTGACACAAATCACTAGTGTGAATGGGCAAACCAACCCGCTAGTTAAACTTCCTGAATTTCTTTACAAAAGAAATATAAACAAAAAGGTAGGTGGAGGAGACAAGTCATTTTCAATAAGGGAGCCACCTAGTACCAACACTGTCATCCTTTTGGCACCAGGGTTAAAACTTTCCACTACACGTAGGCATTTGACAGCATACAATAAGATTCTAACTGGTCCTGGGATTTTTATTGGTCATTGTTTTAAATTGGTTTTGTATGTAAACGTTTTTTATATTATGTTTCATATTGTATTTTTAAGGTTTTAATCTTTTGTAAACCGCCCAGAGAGCTTTGGCTATTGGGCAGTACAACAAAAAACAACTATTACTACTACAACAAGGACATTTGAAGATATACTTAGGCCTGGGAACTGCAAAACAAGAACCTGGAGACGGATTGCCATTCTTTTGCCCAGGATCAGTTAGATGGATTAGGGATGACAACTATGTTGGAAAGATTTCCAGATGCATTTGCCAAACAGAAAATATCCTAAGAGGCTTATTTGACTGGGAACCAGACACACACACACAGAGAAAATATAGAGGAAGATCAGACAAGGTTGTACTGAAAAGATGTTTCTAGCATTGGAGCAAGTACACCATTTCCTAATGGAATGAAGATCAATCATGAAGAGGTTTCTACTGTAAGCCTATTTACACGAAACCTCTTGCCAGAACAGAGAATACACTTTTTTTTGGAATCTACCAGTTAAGTCACATGGAGGACAACTGGAACAAAACATAAATTTTTAACGCCTTGAACATTAATCCTTTCCTTTGGCAATGCCTTCTTTCTGGGATCGGTCTTCATCCTGTTCCTCTGATTCCACCTTTCACAAGATCGTCCAATGAGTGAGAAATGTTTAACTCCTCGAAAGAAAGAAAGAAAAAAGAGCAGCCATACTGGGTCAAACCAACAGCTAATCTAGTACAGGATTCTGGTCACACAGTGGCCAACTAGATGCATATGGGAAGCAAAGAAACAGGACATGAGTTCAATAGAACCTTCCCCACCAATGTTCCCCAGCAACTGATGTACATAGAGATACTGCCTCTGATACTAGAGGTAATATATCATAGACTCATAGGATAGTAGAGTTGGAAGGGGCCTATAAGGCCATTGAGTCCAAACCCCTGCTCAATGCAGGGATCCACCTTAAAGCATCTCTGTCAGATGGCTGTCCAGCTGCCTCTTGAAGACCAATACTGTTGGAGAGCCCACAACCACCCTAGGTAACAGATTCCATTGTCGTACTGCTCTAACAGTCAGGAAGTTTTTCCTGATGCCCAGCCAGAATCTGGCTTCCTGTAACTTGAGCCCATTAGTCTATGTCCTGCACTCTGGGATGATCGAGAAGACATCCTGGCCCTTCTCTGTGTGACAACCTTTCAAGTATTTGAAGAGTGCTATCATGTCTCCCCTCAGTCTTCTCTTCTGCAGGCTAAACATGCCCAGTTCTTCCAGTCTCTCCTCATGGGGCTTTGTTTCCAGATCCCTGATCATCCGCATTGCCCTCCTCTGAACCCCCTCCAGCTTGTCTGCATTGTTCTTCAAGTGTGGTGCCCAGAACTGGACAGAATATACTGGAGGTGGCATATACCCATCAGGTCGAATAACCACTGATGATCAGGGGTCTGGAAACAAAGCCCTACGAGGAGAGACTGAAACAACTGGGCATGTTTAGCCTGGAGAAGAGACGACTGAGAGGAGACATGATAGCACTCTTCAAATACTTGAAAGGTTGTCACACAGAGGAGGGCCAGGATCTCTTCTCAATCCTCCCAGAGTGCAGGACACGGAATAACGGGCTCAAGTTACAGGAAGCCAGATTCTGGCTGGACATCAGGAAAAACTTCTGACTGTTAGAGCTGTATGAAACATCAAATGCATAATGTATTTGAGCAATTGCTGAAAAGAGCTATGGATACCCTGTGTATTGAAGAGCTTGAGTAAATTAACTCAAAGCAAAGCTGACGTCTTCAGCCTCTACAAACCTCCATCTATTTACTGTTTTACTCTGTACAGCACCATGTACATTGATGGTGCTATATAAATAAATAATAATAATAATAATAAATAATAATAATTTGCATCATTTGTCGGAAGCATAAAGATAATAAAAGACACCACCCCGATCCCCTAGAAATTTTGTTCTTGGCCCTTCCCTATATCACTGCAGACATTTCTTCAAGTGATACACTTTCAAGCCTCTGCTTACAACCTTAAGGACTAGGAACTTTGGATTTGTTGTCGGCCCCTGAAAAAACCCTCTTCTCACTATGAAGTTTTCTAATTGCATGGAACAACTCTTGAGCCACAGAACACATACACTTCCAGCCAGCAGAAGGAATTTTATCAGGCTTGTAAACAGCTACTCAAGGGTCAGGGAAATTCTAGGTTCCCTACAGCCTTTTCACGCTACTGCTATCCCTAAATGGATGCTCTGGCAAGCTGGTTGATATACCAGTGTTTCGGTTTAGCTTGTGAAGCTGTCCTATACGAAAACAGCAGCTACATTTAATATAACTTTGGAATGGCGTGGACCTTCCCATACAATCCACAAGAGGGGTATTTTATAAAGTTTTCTTCTTTTTTTAAAAAAAAGAAATGGATAAAAGGGAACAGGAGCTTTCCCGCCCCTTAGAAAAACATCAAATATTTTGTTCCATAAATAATTGCAATAGGATGCTGTAGCTTTTCCCAAACAAACAATAGCTCGATTGTGTAATGTTTTGCCATGGGCAAAGCGGGTTGCCGGGACGGGGAGGGGGGAGAGAAGGGGGAGGGGGGAACACAAAGGATTGCTTTCAAAATTGGGGCTTCTCACTACTGAAATTTCCCCTCTCCAATCCCCTTCAAGACTACGGTCCTCCTCCCCAATTCCAGCTGTAACTGTTTTCCCCCTCTTTCTTCAGAACTACCAAAAGGAAGGTTCGCATAAGAACAATTTAAAAGAAATTGTTAGCCTTTACTCCGCACACAAAGCCAGAATTGCTTTGCCATTATTCCTACATAGCTGATATTCAAACCACAGCACTTTCCCTCACAACCACTACTCACAGTCCTGCTTTGCAATCAGATAAATCCATCGCCATCATCAGATTCATCAACATCACCGTCACGATTATATAACTGAAATGTTTTAAACCGCCCTTCATTCTTGTGAGGCCAGGGCGATGTACAAAATCATGACCAAAATTAGCCACACAGAACAAAAACAACAAGACGGCATTGTAATGAAACAGCTGCGAGACAGCTAAAACGTTAGAACAGGCTGACATTAAAATGGCTGAGCAAATAAAACAGTTTTTATTATCTGGCAGCAGAAAGGATCACGTTGGCCCCACGCGCAGCAGCAGCACCAGTCGGGCTTTTATGGGAAATGTATTGTACAATCAGGTCAGCATCCTAGAAAAAGTACTTCTTCACATAGTGCCTAGTTAAACAATGGGATTCTCTACCAGTAGACATAGTGATGGACAACCATTTGGATGGCTTTAAAAGGGGGTTGCATAAATTCCTGGAGGAGAAGGGCTACTAGTCCTGATGGCTATATGCTACCTCCCGTATCAGAGGCAGTATGCCTATATACACTAGTTGCTGGGAAACATGGGAGGGCGGGTGTCGTTGCGCTTGTGTCCTCTTTCTGGGTCCTTGGTCAACAGCTGTTTGGCCACTGTGTGAACAGAACGCTGGACTAGACAGACCTTTGGTCTGTCCCAGCATGGCTCTTCTTATGTTATTAAAAGGCTCTCCCTCCTGTTTTCAAATAATATACTTGCCCTATGGGGTTACCCAAAGAAGAACCTTCCTTGAGGATCTCAAGACATGGACAGGTTGATCTAGAGCAGCGGTTCTCAACCTGTGGGTCGGGACCCCTTTGGGGGTCGAATGACCCTTTCACAGGGGTCGCCTAAGGCCATCGGAAAACACATATTTCCGATGGTCTTAGGAAACTGTATTGACTGAACTATGTCATGTATCATCTTTTGTATTATTAAAGCTATTGTTATGTATTATTTTCATTAGCAAACCATCCCATGACAATGGATCATGTAGAGAAGAACGAAAATAATTTTGTGGTTGGGGGTCACCACAACATGAGGAACTGTTTTAAAGGGTCACGGCATTAGGAAGGTTGAGAACCACTGATCTAGAGGAACTTTCCCCAACCTGGTGTCCTCTAAATGTATTTGGATTGCATCCCCAGCCAGCATAGTCAATGGTCATGTGTACAAAAGCTGCATTAAGCAGCAGCTAATTGGCCGACCACAAGTCTAAGGATCGCCACAGCATATGAAGATCTGAAAACCTCTCAATTAGAAAGGGTTCAACTGATGCCAAGAAACCCGTCCAGGCCTACCCAGAATATGGCATAGGGTACGTTTTAGGGCATCCTCTCTCCACCTGGTGCCCTCCAGACTACAATCCCCATCAACCCCAACCAGCATTGCCAACAGACACTGGGAAAGGCTACTTTAGGGCATGTGTCTTCAATAGGTAGATGGCCAACTCAACCTTATGGTGTGTTACACCTACTGCATCAACCACGCTTTGAGGTGAACGAATCCTTTTTTAAAAACAAGATGCAAATGACTAAGGAACTACTTTAACAGCCCTCAGAAAAGTAATTCTGCTATCTGCGGTTTGTTACACAGTAAAAAAAATAATCTGTCATCAAAGTTCCCTCTTCAGAATGATCAACAGAGCTAGAGAAGCCCTCTTGTACTCTTTAGCACTTTGTCACCCTAACCAGAAGAGAAAGATGGACATATAGACCCAGTTCGCACACTGCCAACAACCCATTAACAAACAGTGGGTTGCTGGAATTGAAGAGGGAGTAAGCCCATTCCCTGGGTTGGTAGGTTCAAACTCTGGTTTGTTTGTGCCCCAAAACGACAGAGTTCCGAGTTTGGACGTCACAATAAACAACCCAGGGATGTCCTTGCATGGTTTATTACAGCAGGAACCAGCATGCTCGCTTGCACCTGCCTGTTCATGGCTACCCAGGCTTTGTTTAAATCCTGGGAAGCTGTGACATGCAAACCCGGTCACAGGGTAAAGAAAATGCAGGTCTCATATTGTAGTTTACAGTTAGCACAAGGATTCTGGACGTGAAGACAATGGAGACAATTGTTTGAAGGTACTCACACCATTCAATGAGAGAAGCGGCCTGGCCACTGTCCCAAAGTACACACCCAATTTCCCCCTCTGGCCCCACACCAGGGCAGGATTAGTAATAGTAGGGAAGCTTGTCATAGACTCATAGTCTCATTTCCCAGAACACTGTTTGGGAAAAAAAGTTGCCAATCACATTCCATGTCCCACCTACGTTTTGGGAGGAGGGCAGAAACGACAGCTCACGGGGGAAAACAGTGGGTTTCCAATGATGATATTTTGCTGATGTACCACCAACCACACTGGTTCCTGGTCAATTTCCGGGCCCAATTCAAAACTGACTTTTACAGGCCTTCACAGCTTGAAGAGCAAAGTACCTGGAGGACGGCCTCTCTCCACATGTGCCTGCCTGTATTGTCAGAATAGGCAACCCTTTTTTCTTTCTGTTCAGGACCACATTCCTCGGGGTGGGGGGTGGGATGGTAATCCATTCAGGGTCACATTGATTGGTTTCCAGTTTTTCTACCAATATTATAGCCTCTACAAAGCCTACTTCTTCTGGGTATCCATTTCCTTGATAACAAGTGTCCACATACTCAAAATGGCTGGGCCTTTGACAAGCTTCAGGCTTCTCTGATAGTAGCAAAGCTTCACGCCCTTCGCATTTGACTCAGTCCAGGAGGTAATATGAAGCTCTCCAACTATCTCAGTATTATCTAAACACTGGTTAAGGCGTGTGAGAGAAGTGCACAGCCACGAGAAGTAACCCACGGGGTAGAAAGCCAACCCCTATCCTAACATCAAGTCTTAGTGGGAGAAATGGGTTAACACTGATTTAGGAAAGAGCCACGCTGTGCCCCCTCCCATTCTATTCTCCCAAAGTTCTCATGTTACCCTGGCACTATGGGAAGGATTGGCACCTCTACAGCTCCCACAACACTGAAAAAACCCTAAGGACACAGTCTAATACTCTGGCTTAGTTAAACCAGAAAGCAAAACAGAAGTCTGGTTGCCACATAACAACAACCCATGGGTGATTATATCATAGGTTATCAGGGCCACAAGCGAAGAAATGAATGTGTGGACTCCTGGGCTTTCACCACTTCCATTTTGAATCACCTTTAATCAACAACCCAGGAACATCCCATTCCTTTATTGTTTGGTATGACATCCAAGCCTGGCATTCTGGGTTGTTTAGGTTTATAAACAACCCAGGGCATGTCTATACCAGCATCGTCCCGGGATCATTCCTGTGCATCCAGATGCCACACAGGGGATCCCGGGAGCAGGCAGGACAATCCCTCCATTTTCCTGGGATAACCCTTAGATGTAGAAAGGATGCCAGGTTGGGATGTCACATCAAAAAAAAACAATAAAGGGACATCCCTGGGTTGTTGATTAAAGTTGATTGAAAGTGAAATGATGAGCGAGCAGGAGGCGGTGTGTTCGCTTCCTCACTTGCGGCCCCACCAATTCATGGGTTAAACAACCCACAAATTGGCATTATCTGCAAAGCAGGTCAGAAAGTGGAAAGCGAGAGCACACTAGTCCCAGTCCAGGATACCAGATCTAGAGAACAAAGCAGGGCCACACATTTATTTATTTACAAACCATTCCTGCTCCCAAATAGAGTGCACTACACAGAAAGACGGTCACATTCCTGGCAAGAAGGCTAACAGAACTGCGATATCTTCACAAATATCTGGCGTTTTCATTCTAGGAGGGATTTTTCTAGGGAGTCGCCAACACACACACACACACACACACACACACTCAAGTGAAAGAGATGGAAACTGCTCATAAAACTTTTGACAACTCACAGCGGACTCCAATTACAATCTCGAATGCATGCGTGGACAGTCATTTCCACCACTTTCAAGCTAGCTCTCCCAAATTCTATTTTCCTGCCACACAAATCGGCCTACTTATTCACCAGCTCCCCTAGCTGTTATTTACCATTTTGCCCAAATGGCTGCCTTTATCCAGGCACTGCCACTTCAAGACATTCCTCTTCCCCCTCCCCACCCCACCCCCATTTTTATGGCCTTATTATTTCCTAAAACGTGCATACACTTGGAAACTAAAACAGCTGCAGACCAGGAGGGCCTCAAGTAAGATATTCCCTTCTCCAGGCCCCCCTGACAGGCAGGGCCATGTGAAGAGTAGCCATTTACAATCTCTGCCTTCGGTGCCTCTAGGGTTCCTCTGCAAACAGTGTGTTTATTGCACAGGATGGGGGACAGGTTTAACCCCTTCTCCTCCCCCAAATGCCCTATAAACGTCTTCCCAGTTTACCGGTAGGGAGGAACGAACGGCGATTACAGTAATTATGGGGTTCCTGAGAGTTTGGGTTTTTTTAAAAAATCATACATTACAGAACGTTTTCTATGGGTGTTAGTAAGCCCGCTGAATGAATTGATACCAGTGGAAATACGTCGAGAATAGATAGGCACACACAGAGCCAATCTGTTCCCCCTACAAGCATACCAGTTTGGATAGAACTGTTGGTCGCATTCTCATTTTCTGTAAATAGCTAGGCGTCACCCAAAGCCTACAAGGTTGAACCCATTTGCCAATACAGGCCATTTTCCTTCCCATATTTAAGATATCCAGATGGTCACTCTTGGATACAAGTACACAGATAGTAGCTGAAACTGCAAAATCAAATGCAGGAGGGAGAGTAAGGAGAGGAGATATATGTATTGCCTCTCTCTCTCTCTCTCTCTCTCTCTCACACACACACACACACACACACACACACACACACAGAACATCAAAGTTGAAGAAGTATAACGGCTTTACAAATATAAAGAAGCATGAGAGTTCCCCTTCATGGTCACATACCAGTAGAATAATAACACAAACTAGGTACTCCCAAAACATTTGGGAAGTATTTTAATTAGCAGCTTCCCTTTGAGCTCAGAATACACCGCGGCAATCCCATTGAACAGGACAAAGCAGAAAGGTGAAGAATTACATGTGCAGAATAGAAAACAGTGCTGGATCATCCATCCCAGACCTGCGTTATCCATTTCTAACAAGAGTTTCCAGACTATAATTCCACCTAAGCCAATCGTGTTCAAACCCTGGAAGGCTTTGGAGGTACTTACAGAGTAACCTGAATAAATCTACCCATATGATTAAAATGCCCATTTTAAAACTTCAACAGATCATTTCTGCCCACTCAAGCTTTTGGGGGCCGGGCAGAGAAGAAATACTACATTTAAATAGTACCTATTTCACCATCTCTCTCTCTTCCTTCCACCCCACACCCATTTGGTCATCCCTGCCTTCCGTCTCAATGCGATATTTCACATTCTGCAGCAAAGTCGGGAATGCTCTATACTAGATCATCCCAAAACAGGTGCAAAAGAGTGAACTGTGAAGTCTTCAGCATACCCTGAGAATGACTTCAGTATGGATAGTGCTGGTTAGCTTCAAACAGAAAATTTCCTCCACAGCAGCGCCTTACAGGAAGAATGTTTCTGAGCCCAAACAGTTCCACCATGATCGTTCACTCAGCAGTTCTTCTATTTTGTTCCTTCCAGGCAACTACCCTCCAACAGTTGCAACCAGCCTTTTTCGGAAACTCCCCCCAACTCAACTTTAAACATATGAGACTGTAAACACCTCCCTAACGCTCAACGCATATGGAGACCTCTCTTCCCTAACAGCTCCATTACCCCTGCAAATGGGGATCACGACCAGTAAGAGCCTAAGACATAAAAAAAGACCTAAAACTCCCAGGATTCCCCAACTAGCATGGCCAGCTGGGGAACGCTGGGAGCTGTAGAACTTTTTGCAGTCTAAACAACCATAGGATTACACTGCAAACCACACAGGAAGTGGGTCTGATCCCAGACAAGTTGCAAAGAAATCTCCCATCCTCATATCAACATTCCACTGCCTGGTTAACTCTCTTCAGCCATTGAATGTTAGGATTTAAAGAACAGGCAAGCGGTAAAAGAGAGGGTAAGAACCAGGGATCTATGATGTGCAGGGAGCCTACACAGCTGGGGAGGGGGGATGGTGGTGTATGCTGAATTCACACTCTGAACATGGCTCTAAAAACCAGTACTACGTTAGTTGGTTAAAAATTTAATGATGAAAAAACTACCCATTGCAGAAATGGAGTGGTGCTAAAATGCTCATCCTTGCTCTACCTGTAAACATATGTGTTAAACCCTAAAGTGGAATGCCTGAGCAGGGCTTGTAGGAACACCAAATACATTGGGCTGACGGCACGCAGAAATGACAGCCACGAAGTCCTGACCTACCACAATCGAGGAGGTTTCTGCACAGACATTGGCATCCCACAGGCTCAAAGCACACGTTACTTTTAATGGCGTAGATAGCAGTTAAAAACCTAGCAGGCAATGAGACCCTAGCTTGGGGGAGTAGGGGGCTTTTAACTGCCCCCCCCCCGCCCCACCCTACTATGGTCCAAAACTAGATTGGGGGCATTATGTTTGCAATATATACATTGCCAAATTTGGCAATATTGCAGATACTCAGCCCCGATCTGGATTGGGACCACAGCAGGGGGAAAGATTAAAGGCCTGCTACCCTCACAAGCTAGTGTTCTGATCCAAAGGCTCTGCACTTATTATAAACTAAAACAAAACAAAACAAAATGATGTAGCTGCTAGCTACTTCTCTTAAACTGTATGTGTGTTGGTCCTCAGAAAAAGGATCTGGGAATCCTCAACATCAGATCTGAAATCACCTCCATCAGTTTAGTCAGAAAAAAGGCGGCGGGCTACATCAGCCCATAAGTAGAATCCTTAATCCACCCTGGTAGCCTAGCCTTAATTAAACTGGCCATTCTTTTTTTTAATTAAAACCTCAATTACAGTTTAATTTGGTGGCTGATCTGCCACCAGAACAGACAATACTGGGGTCCATGGACAAATAATCCAACCAGACATGGCAGGCTATATGTCCTATGTGATAAATAATAATAAAATAATAACACAAGGTATAAAGCAGAGATAGGCAACTTTTTCCCACTATTGGCATGGTTGGCAATTCGAGAAATTGTCCTGACTGCCACTACAAAATGTCTGGTATGAGAGGTGTAGCAAAGGAAAAGCAACCTATCCCAAGGACTGAGTACAAGTCGGAGGTGAGGTCTGAGCCCCCCAACACACTAAACAACTCAAAGGACCCACAGTTTTCACCATCAACAGAAACCTATTTCACAGAAATCCCAGCTGCCAGTAAGAAAATGTGTTTGTTGTTTTTTTTACCAAAAAAAATGTGGGCAGGAAAGGCCTACCATTGATGACCCAAAAGACTTACATTGGCCATGAAACCTGGAGATGAAGAGGGAGAAACAGGCAGAGAGAGAGAGAGACAGAGACCAACCAACCAACCAACCACTTGACTGTCACGTTTACACTACTGCTGCACCAAGCAACTGTACAGACAAATCGGAAAGATTATCTCCTGC
The DNA here is from genome assembly GCF_023053635.1 of Elgaria multicarinata webbii. Taxonomy (NCBI): domain Eukaryota; kingdom Metazoa; phylum Chordata; class Lepidosauria; order Squamata; family Anguidae; genus Elgaria; species Elgaria multicarinata. The sequence continues at coordinate 23,501,965 of NC_086186.1, read as the reverse complement.
TTTGCTCGCTCAGCCACTCACATCATGGTGATATAAGCTACTCAACTCGCTCATCTAAGTTCAACTCCCAGATAAATAACCATCCGATTACAAACTGATCTGGCATTTAGTAGCAGCACCACATGCAAAATCTCATAACAAACATATTGTTACTCACCCTGAGCCCACGGGATGGAGAGGGCTATACTGAGGGTAAAAATTAATAAGCAAAGACACCATTAAGCAAGGGCTATAAGTAAGTGAAATCCTGGGCTTCCCTTTTTCTACTCTGGCTCTTTAAGGAGCTGGTTACAACAGCTCAGCGTCAACCCAAAACTGTAACAAAGCGATCAAATGTCCATTAAGGCTGAAGAGATAACACACGCGTAGGCAATCTGTGTCAACTACTGGAAAAAACTTTGTAGTAAGACAAAACAATGTCGCAAGCAACAGTGTGAAAATCAGTTAAATTCTTACTTACACTCAAAATATAAACTCAACAAGTCTTAAGAGGATAAAAACAAGGAAGCCAAGCTAGTAACTTTTACAAACAGCCCAGTGAAGAAGGGCAGTACTATTCCCTTTACTTACGTACTACAGATGGGCTGGCTAATGAAACAGATGCTTGCCTAAGGCCAACGAGTCAATTTGTGGCTGAGGCGAGATCTCACTAGGGACTTATTTACACTAGAAATGTCAGCAATGTTTTGGAAGAACCAGGATGAGAAATGAATGTTGGGGCACAGGACGGGGAACATGTGGCCCTCCAGATGTTATGGCCTACAGTCCAGATGTTTGTGCCTAAATCTCCCATCAACCCTTACCATTGGCTGTGCCAGCTAAGTGAGCTGCAGTCCACCAATATTTGGAGGGCTACACATTTTTACCCCTGCTGTATGGGCTTGTTAGAGCTGTTCTCAATGGAACCAATGGTGACTACTACTACTTCTTCTACTTCTACTTTACACACACACACACACACACTTTGTGTAGGGGTGGAATTTCGGGAGACAGAAAAGCTTAAGTCCCCCCCCCCCGGAGCACCAGGGTCCCAATCTGAATTAGGGATGTGTGTGCTTACAAAGAAGTAAATACTCCAATTACACATAGCTGTGCTAGGCGAGATTTGCAAACTTTTAGTTTATATTTATTTATTGCATTTCTATACCGTCCAATAGCCAAAGCTCTCTGGGTGGTTCACAAAAGTTAAAAGTTAGTTTAGCCTTCAGGTGAGATGTAGCAAGGTGAAGCTCTTCTCCAGCTCAGATTTTGATCCTTTGGGTCTAAGGTGGGGGGGGGGGAGGGGGAGGAACCAAAGGGGCAGACCTACAAGAACAGCAGGGGAGACTAGCTCCTGTAGATACCCTCCCTAACCCTCCAAATTTGTCCTTGTGGGTCCCTGATGCCCCGTCCCCACCTCCTAGAACCTAATGGAGCAAAACCTACCTTCCTTCCTTTCATAAGGTCTAGCTCACAGTAGAGAACCTGTGTCCCTTTGCATATTGGACTACAATTCCCATCATCCCCGACCATTGGTCATGCTAGTGGCATTGATGAGGGTGGGAGCTCAACATCTGATTTATTTATTTATCCATTACATTGATTTCCCACTGTTTTTCCTCCTTAAGGAACCCAAGGAAACATATACAATCCTCCTCCTTTCCTTTTTATCCTCACAACAACAACCCTGTGAGGTAGGTTGGGCTGGAAGTAAGTGACTGGCCCAAAGTCATCCAGTGAGCTTCCATGGCCGAGTGGGGACTAGAACCCAGATCTCCCAATTCTCTGTCCAACCACTCTAACCACTACACCACACTGATTGCCCAACTCTGGTCTAGCTCATCTCCTGCATCTGCCTAAGCAGCACCATCTTTCCTCTACTAATATGAAAACCCACATACTGGCATAGGCCAGACCTTTCGTGGCTTAGGATTCCCGTTCCTGCCTACAAAAGATGTAGAATGGGGTGACATTGTCCAGAGCCTACGAATCAGAAAATTATGCAGTTTCTTCTTCTGGTTTGGGGTGAGAAGAAACTCAGATCATTTCAGAGCCAGTCCAAGAGGAGAGCTGAGGAGAGCTCACCCATTCCTAATTGATACTTGGTCAAAGCCAAGCTTTAGATGAGACTATTCCTTCTTTACGTTCAAGGGAACGAGGATAAAAAATGATCTTGCCCAGAGAGTCTGTGGCAGAGACAGAACTTGAATACCAATATAGAACAATGCTGGTATTTCTCAAGGCTCACACATCCACCAAAACAGCCACTGAAAGAACAAGAGGAAAAAAGAACAAGAGGAAAAAAGAATTGTTTTTTGGTGGGGAGGAGTTTTTGAGCCCTATTCAGCCCTATTCAGGTACTGATTACCTGAACTGGGGTATTCCTGTTCCCTAAAATTAGCAGTGGCAACCCAATATTTCTGGCATGCCACAAAGGCAAACAGAAATATTTCCAAAATGCTGTGGGTGCGGACAGTTCTCTCTCTTCCTCCCTCTCTCTCTTTCTCTCAGTGATTGCCATGCAGGTCCTTATCTATAAAGGGGATACAGCACCAGCTTCAAAGAGTTTATTGTTGGTAATTAGGTTTCTCGCCCTATGCAGTCACCACTGTTAGGAGGCTCAAACAACCAGCTTTAAACTGGGCTGTCCATCTCTTTGTTTTTTTGTTTCGATAGAGGCTCAATTATGCCCGGGAACAATGGCTAGTCTCTTCATTCCTCCTCTGAATAGGAAGACGAGGGTGCCATTGTCGGGGGGGGGGGGGGAGAGAGCTGTAATTCAGTTGTGAACAACGGAAGGGACTGAAGTGCATAAACAACTAGCTTCCCAAAGTCGCTGGTAAGAAGGGGAGGGGGCTGGGGAAGAGAAACTCGACCACTCCCCATTTAGACAATCCCTCATCATCTGAGCTAAAAGGCAACACAGAAACATAAGAAACGGCCTTATACTGAGCGTTGGTTCATCTAGCCCAGTGTTGTCGACACTGGCTGGCAGCAGCTCTTGAGGGTTTCCTCAGCACTACTTGGAGAGGACGGAAATCGAACCTGGGACCATCTGCATGAAAAGCATGTGCTCTGCCTCTGAGCTATGGTCGCTGTCTTCTCTTTTAGGGCAGGTTAAAAAAAAAATTGTCTGCACCTACAAAGTCCAAATTATCTGCACCTAGGAAGTCAAAATACCTGTATGAATTTAGCAAATTGATGACATTTGCTTAACCTATTCTCAATTTGCTGAGATGTGTATGTGCGCTAAAAGGAGCAATCAAGGCACTTCGGCTCTATCCTCAACCAGCAGAGATATTATTCAGCCACCTCTCTGGTCGTCACACAGTTTCCAGAATATCTCTACAGCCAAAATATTGGGGTGGGGGGTGGGGGTAAACCAGTACTGTACTTTCAAGCAAGGGGCAGTTCTGGCAGGGAGAAGCCAAGGCAGGGCCAAACGTCTTCTTCAACCTACACACACAAACACAGTAATTTTGGATGTGGAGAGGTTTGACGAAAGCGCATGAAGAAGGAACAATTGTACCTCTAAAGAGGCACTCGGACTAAATGGCAGCATCGGGAATCCATTTAAAAAAATTAAATAAAGCAGCCGTTTACAAACCCCTGCATGAAACCGAGCGCGAGGCTGTTATTGTATCAGAAAGTCCCTTCCTCCTCTTAATGGTGCCTCACTTATAAATGGCTGTTCTGGATATTCAACTGCAGAAACCGAGAGTTAAAGAGAGAGGAAACACAGAAGAAACTAGAGAGTGTGGATGAGTTTCTCTTTTCAAAAAGCAAAACAGATTCGCTAAGGGGAACTTTATCCTCTAAATCTGATTCAGTTCACTGCCCCACTACAAGCTAGTCAAAAATCTGCAGCTTTTGTTATTCAACTTGAACATTTCAGGAAAGCTGAGCGCTTGACTTAAATTGGAGGAGGGGCAACAGGCGGGTACCAGGGCTACGCTGCAATTTGAGGTGCTTGTATGTCATTTGAGAGGAATTCTGGAGGGGCGTTTTTTTGCAAAACGCTTCCTATATTGTTTTTTTTAAAAAAAAAATTTCCAACAATTGCCTAAAGTCGTCGCGAAATACTGTGCATAACCGTACAAAAGCAAAACGGACAAGATTAAGATTTAAAGGGATTTACCAAAACGTTTTGAAACTGAAGAGGAGGTTAAAAGCAAATGTTACAACAACAACAACAACAACAACAACACATCACTACACAAGAGAATAAAAGGGATCCAGCAGAATCCACTACTGAGGAAGAAACAGGCCGTCCCACAACCCACACCGCAAAATCCAAAGTACAAAGACCCTGTTCCTCTGGCCCTCTAATGACACATGTGTAAAGTTTTAAAGCCTGTTGCTTTTATGCCTTTGTGTTATGATGTTGTTTTACTCTTATTATATTGTGTTTGTGAGTATCTTAATATTTCCATGACTCTTGTATAACTCTCCTATTATCCATTAGGATGAAGGCTGGTTAAAAAAAATACTTTAAGGATGAAATCCTATGCATATTTAGACCGAAAGAAGTCTTTGAAATGCTGGGAGTTGTAGGGTTTCTTTCTGTCTAAACATGCATAGGATTGTATCCTAAATAGATCCAACAAATAACACATAGGTGTTCTGGGTTTCTGTACTTGGTACTTGTGCTTTTCATTTACTTCTAAGATGGACAGGCTGACACATAGTTGTTAGCTAGGACACTTTCTCTCTGCTAGGGCAAGATGCAGGAGAAAACCAGGTGCAACAGTCTATTCAGGTGAGTTTCACCGTGGCCTCAATACTATACCTGCTCACCTGCAAACATTTTGTACGCTTGCCACAGACAGCCACATGCTCAGGTACAAGGTTGATTCAACAGCATGTTAGAACATAAGAGCCCTGATACTGTATTAGACCAAAAGTCCATTTAGTCCAGAATTCTGTTCATACAGTGGACAACCAAGCTGCCCACAGAAAACCCACAAGCAGGACATGAATGCAACAGCACCCTCCCACCCATGTTCCCCAGCAACTTGTGTACATAGACATACAGCCTCTGATACTGAAGGTAGCATAGAGGCATCAAGACTTCCAGGAATTTATCTAACCCCCCTTTTAAAGCCATCCAAATTGGTGGCCATCACTATGTCTCATGGCAGTGAATTCCATAGTTTTACTATATTACAGGTCCCAGGACACAAATAGGTGAAGACACACTCGTAAATATCCATTTGCCTAGTCGATTGTGGGAAGCAAAACTGGCATATTGTAGCTTAAAGCTGCCAGTAACTAAGGCTTAGGAAAGGCATTTCAAACTTTTAGAAAGGGTGAAAACAACTGCGCAAAAGCCAGTGGTCAGGGAAATGGGGGCCTGGCTGACTGGGGAGGGGGCAGATTAAGAACCAAGCAGGGCCACATTTAGCCCCCAGGTCTAAGGCTCTGCATCATGGTTTAAACCTATATCCCACTTTTCAACCCAAACTGGCTCCCATTGCAGCTTCAACGCTTCAAAAAAAAAAAATCAATGTACCAAAGAAGACAGTAAGAATACACCGGTGGGTAGGTTGGCTGCATTTTTTTTTTAATTGCATTGCCAGAAAAAGCTCAAAATATCATGAGGTTTGATACTAGCAAAACGAAGGCTCTTTTTTACTCCGAAAAGCCCTGCAAAAGCAAAAAGATACCTTTATTTCCTTATCAGGAAGCAAGATAAACTATTGCAATCTGGTGGGAGAAACTCCGTGTTCGTGGCATAAAATGCCTTTTCCACCAAATCCTAATCTACATGCCCCAAATATACTGGTTTAAAAAAAAAGCCAGCAAGGCAAAAGGAAGGAGGGACAGTTTATCAAGTTGGTAGAGAGTACTTTGAACTCCTTGAACGATGAAATATATGGACATTTTAAATTGTGTTACCAAAAATTCTTGCATGATCAGCAGATATTAACACTGAAATGAAAAGCATGGTTTGTCTAAGTTAGCTAGGTTGATTTGGCCTTCTCCTTACTCTGCCCCAACCTTGCAGCTTCTTTCATAAATACAAGGACTGTGTAATACTCACACCAAGGAACGCTTCAATATGGAAAACCCAAGGTTCTAAATTCAGCAGCTTATCAATGAACCAGACTCAACGGAGACATGGATATTTTTTTCTCTTTCAAATAAATCAACATGTTTGTTGGAGAAAATTTCCACTAGCAGCAGCGGCCGGGAGGTTGACAATTTTCATATCTGGGCTTGCGCTCCAAGGTTTGATCTCCCTGAAATATACGGATGACTCCCCCCACCCTCGCAAAACAAAATACAGCCATATCATTGAGTGTAACAGGCAAAACATTCTAAAGCACTAGTTTTTCGGTGGTAGGAAGGAAAAAGTGGGAAACCGCCCAAGGGTTGGAACCATGGCTTGTATTCTCCCCCTGCCTCCTGCCATAAACAACTTATGGGAGTTCAATTTTTAACCACGCTAAGGGTTGGGGGCAAATCTTAATTCAACCATGACTAGGATTTTAAGAGCTAGCTACATGTTTCCTCTCCCAGAGATCCACCCTCCCTTCACCTTTCAGAGATAACTGTAGTTCAAAGTTGCATCAAAGTTCATCAACCATGGTTAGCTTGAATCTTTTCTAAGTTCCAATGCCGTGGTGGAACTGGTTTCAGAATTGTGCTTGTTCACTTCCTGCCCCTTCTCATCTGCTCCAACTGCTTCTCTCCCTTCATGGTAGTCAGCTTGTACTTATTCTGAACTCAGACAAAACTATAATCTGCAGCCAAACCAGAATAAGAAACCCTGAATTGAAAGCAAGCCATGGTTTGAGATAACCATGGTTTGCCTAACTCATGGTTATCATGAACAAGTGACAGAAGGAGGGAGGACATGGTGAGAACATGGGAGCACACCTGTTTGTGATGGCTAAACTATTGGTCTGAACTGCACCAGTCTGTGCTTGCCCAGTTCAAACTATGGCTTGAAGCTAACCATGGTTAGCATTAATAGTGGTGCAGATGTGACAGTGCATCATAGTTGGCTCCAGAGGAACTGGAGAATTTACATATGAGGAGAGGAGGGAACAAGCAGGTTCATGTCTTGTTTTTCCATCTCTTTACCATATTTAGGAGGGTCAGGAGCACTGTGACTTCACCAGGCCAAACAAAGAGTTAAGATGCTACAAACCTGTGCTACTAAGTAAATGCACAGAGTCCAAACCCAACCATGTTTATGTCCCACTGATTTGCAACATATAGAACTACAACCCATACTCTTAACCCAGGTTAAGAGCATGACTAGGGCTGGGGAGGCCCAGGTTTAAATTTCTACCTTAGCCATGAAGCTTCACTAGGTGACTTTGGAACAGTCATGATCCCTCAGCCTAATCTACATCACAAGATTGCAGAAAGGATAAAATGGGGTGGGTGGGAGAGAACCATGTACACCCCCTTCCTCTGAGCCCCTAGGAGGCCAGACGGGATATAAATGGAAAATAAATAGGAACTCAATTTTCCTTGCTAGGTTTAGATGTAAAAAAAAATCTCCTCGAACCAAGCCTTTTCTCCAACAAAAACGATCCCAATGCACATGGTCATGGCCAAAAGAATCATGGACAGTTAACACTAGAAACACATCCTTAGCTTCTCAAAAAAAATGGGATATACATTTCTTTCTCCTCACCAGGAACACAAAACATGGAGGTGCTTGTGAATATCATTATTTTTGATCCCGAGCGGAATGGTTACACAAACTGTACAGAGGCGAAGTACTGGGTCAGTGAAGTTAATGTGGGGCACAGATTACTGCTCTATGAAGCGGCAAGTGCACTCTGCCCGTTACAGGAATTTACAACAAACATGGCAACTAAGGAGGGGGGAAACCCGGCTCTTCTTTGCTTTCTAACACAGTGGGTGAGGAGCAGGGGGGTGGGGGGAAATAAGCGCTGGAGAGGAACTATTAAGCATGTTCTGCTTCTGCCTGCTTCCTCCACACCCTCCCTCCACTTTCTCAGACAAGAACATACACAATTCACGACTGCAGCCACCGGTACCAAATGGAGAACCCCTTGACCAAATGGTCATGATGGATTACAATGTCCAAAACGGGGTTGGCATGCGAGGGGATGGCCAGAAGAACCAAGTGTTTGAGCAAATGGATGTGAGCAACTTGGGCAGTTTGAAATAAAGAGCCCTCCCCTTCTTCCCCAATACACAAAGGGCGGAAACAGACCACCCGTCATTTCTCCTCCACCACCCCTTTCTAGGTGCCTCAGTGACGCGCAAGGCTTCCAGTGCCTGGAGCAGCCTGAACAAGCAGAGGGCCTCAGCAAAGACGTGGAGGGGGCGGGGTGAGGGAGAGGCACCAGTTTCACCGTCCCCTTTCTCGGCTCCTCGAAACACACACCTCCGATCTTCTCAACGGCCTTCCTGCTTAAGCATTTTACGAAGGTCCCATTTTTCTCTTCTTGTTTTTACCTCTATGGGGCAAGTCAGCACAAGTGGAAGCTGCTCTGGATTGTACTTTAAAAAGTTAGTAAGACATTACAGAGCAGGATGAGGGATCCCGAAGCAGTTTCACAACCAGATGCACAAACGTAATGCACAATCGCTTATGCAAAAGTAACGCATAGTTACTTGCGCATAGTTCGGAACTTAAGTTTCGGCTAACGCAACGTTATTTGTGCTAAAGGAATGACAGTTGGATACTTCCTTTGGAGTTTACAAAAACACAACATTTTCCACACAGAAATTAGGAAAGCATGCAGATTCTATAGTCATCTTGTTAAGAGCTCAAAATATTTGTACCATTGGCTTCAGGGGAGGGGGGGAAATTGCATCTATTGCTTTTAAATTAGATATTGTTTTAACTTGGATTATGGTTTAATTTGTTTTTAACTGTGTATATTTATTGTTTTATACTGCATGTTTTTATCTGTACGCCGCCCTGAGATCTTAGTGATATAGGATGGGATAGAAATATTTTAAATAAATAAATAAAGTCGCACTGTTAAATTCAGGAGTAGTTGCTGTAGCCATTTCACCCCTTCCAGATCTAGCAAGATTTTTTAGCATAAAAAGCTGAAGAACTGTTTCCAAGTCACAGGTACTTGGAAACAGAAGGCCGGTGTAATCAAAACATATTCTCACAGGTAGGTAAGTTTCTTTTAAACCAATATGGCATGGGCCACCAAAAGACTAGCTAGGTAAGCATATATTTTAAGGCACAAGACAGATAAACTGTGTCAAGATCCCCCAGTGATCCATATGACTAACATGTGACCTTTGAGTTAACCAACCCCCTGTCATTAAAAAAAAGAAGAAGCATGTGGTACAGTCCCCTCTGGACTTTAAACATAGTGTATTGCATGGGGGGGGGAGAGAAAAGAAGGATTCCTAATCCAGACTCAAGCTACCTGACCCAGCTGTCTTCAGACCATTTACAAAATGGATGCCTGCCCCTTCCAGAAGTCCAAAGTCAGGTGAGTCGGGTGATGACAGACAGAAAGGTAAACCTCCAAGCACCAACAGCTGCCAGCTCATGCTTCTGACAGATGTGTGTTAAGTGGCATCCTGGCACACCAAGTAAAAAGGCATTGGAGAAGGCCTTGTGCTGCCATGCAAGCATTTTAAAGGGACAGCCTTCGACACGCTCCTGGGCTACCATGAAGGGATGCATTATCCAGCAAAATCATTTTGCAACACAGTAAAGGTCGCAAACACACAGCCAATACAGCTCTGGATTAACCTTTAAACAACATAAGCAGATGCTTAGGGCACCAAGGGAAGGGGGGCACCACAGAGTACCGGTACCATAGCTACAGCCATCTAATTTTAAGGAATTCCAGATTAAAAATCGTTTTCAATAAATTTTTGCATTTGTATTTCCCCCCTTATAACAGTTGTTTTTTTAAAAAATGCATAAAACAGTGATAAAAAAATGTATTTTTTTCCTGTTGCCCTAGTTATAAGTAATTGGCTTATATTGATTGCTGCTATTTACGGTTAAATAAATATAATAAAAAAAACAGTTTGCATTTAATATAGTTGTGTGTTCTGGTGTCGGGAATGGCCTTGAAGAAAACTGAGTTGTGAATGTCTTGTTTCTCCTTAAGCACTTGAGTCTTAATGTCTTTCCGGCTAAGCAATGGAAGGGCCAAGGGGGCACCATTATTGGGCTGTGCTTAGGGCATCAGCTGGCCTTAATCCGGCCCTGGCCAAATATCACTGGCGGCTTTGTTGTTGTCGTCGTCTTTAATTCCACCATGCAACACTGTCCAGTGATCCAATACAGCTTAAGTGGGCAGGAGCTAAGGTCTCTAAGAGGGACATGATGGTCTGAAGGCAGATGGGTCAGGCAGCTTGAGTCTGGATTAGGAATCCTCCTTTTCTTTCTCCCCCCCCCCAATACCCTATGTTTGAAGTCCAGAGGGGACTATACCATGTGCTTCCCTCTTCAACAAGATGAAGAAATAATGGGACACTTTGAACTTGCCAGGTTTGGCAGCTAATCTAATCTGTGTGTCATTTAAACCAGATTATTATAATTATTATTATTATTTCTATTATTATTATTATTATTAATTGCATTTGTATACCATCCCATAGCTGAAACTCTCTGGGCAGTTCACATAACTAATTTACTAATTTATTTATTGAGAACACCTCTAAACCACTTAATCCAATGGAATCGCTACGTAGTTCATACTAAAATGCACAAATACAATATAAAAAATAAAATCATTACAGCAAAGACAACAATAAACACAGCAGCACAGTCATGAGTGCAGGCAATTAAACAGCAGCATCTTTGAGAAGATGTCCCCAAATGTTAATGTTTTGAACTACCCAACTTTCTGTTGACATATGTTTTTTAATGTGTTAAAAAATTGTAATTTTGCATTGTTGTTTTATACTTTTGAATGTTTTTAATTTTTGTGAACCGCCCAGAGAGCTCCGGCTATTGGGCGGTATAGAAATGTAATAAATAAATAAATAAATAAATAATCCCTTACAGGTCAGGGAAATAACTTTTCATGCAGCGTTGGACGCTTGCCAGTTTCTGGCTCTCAAACCACATGTGGCAGAATGTTCCAGAGGGTCTGTGCCTGTACTAGAAGGCCCACTTCAGTGCTATCACCTGACGACATTCTGTTGGTCATGGAATAACCAAGTAGGCCAATATTTTTTTTTCCAAGTATACCTATCAAGATGCCTTATCAGTATACATATCAAGCTGCCAACTAGGCCTTCCCAACCTGATGCCTTCAGATGTTTTGGACTACAACTCCCACCATTCCTGACCACTGGCTGAGACTGATAGGGACTAAAGTCCCAAACATCTGAAGGGCAGCAAGTTGGGGAAGCCAAATCTACTCCAACCATCCGTGGTTTCCCCAATGTGTTAGCAAGAAGGCTGCTTTCAAGAGCCCTTTTTGAGATTTATTGATTATTGAAAGAGGGTTTTTTTAGGTAATTTTTTAAACCATGAAAAGAACCCCCTTCCCTCCTCCCCAATGATACAGTTCAGTATACAAGACATATATCCATAACTCTCCATTTCCACGCGTTTCCCTCACCGCCACCCTTTCCTTTAATGATATGTATTAAGTTCTGTGTCTTACATATTAAACTATTTACAATTATCGCTTTCACAACTGCTTAATATGTCTGTCATGGTATTATATTAAAAGAGAAAAGAAAAACTAACAAATGGGGGAAAGGGAGAATTTAACAAGAAAAAGTGATAAATAAACCAGAGCATCCTAGGGCTTTATGCCAGGGGGATTGTGGGAGAGTCACTGGGTGTGGCAAGACCAAGGTAAATCACTGTGGAAGGGGGCCTACTAGACTGCACCTTGTCTACCACAGCTGTTGTGTTCTTTGCTGTTCAATAAAAATTGTGAGGCAATTTAATTATAGTTTCCCTTTCTCTTTCTTTTCTTCAAAGGAAGTGTCAATTCTTATTTTACAAGTAGCTCGCCCAAGGCCACACAATGATTCCATGATGAAAGCAGGATTTGAACTGAGGTCTTCGAGATCCAGCATCTCTCTTATGCCAGCCTGCAAAAGCTACCGCCTTTGCCAAATTTCAGCTTCGGGGAGTGTTTCCATGGATTAAGCCTGACTTTCGCACACACAAGAAGGTTTCTTTTTGCAAAGACCAGGAGTCCCTATGATTCACCTCCTCTCCGGGTGGCTTTAAGAGGCTCTTAAAAATAAACAGTAATTATAAAACATAGACGAGTTGATGAACAGGGGATGTGGAATCCAACCGTGCATGGCTCATCGTGGGCAGAGTAGCAAACTCAGCGGCTGTTCTTAAAAAAACTTCTTTCATTGCCCCTTTCCCGAGAGTTAAAGGAACAACAAAAATACATAACCAATGTGAGCCAACAGCATGCTTAGAAGTCATGTAGTTAGCTTAATTTAAATACTAAAAAAAAAAATCACATCGAGGTGAGCACACCGATGAAAATATTTTTTACACATAACTTTCAAATTGTGCCTTCTAATAAACAATCTTTAGAAGGGGAAATGGCATAAGTAAGCATTTGTTATGGATGGGGGAAGAAGAGAACAACACCCAGCTTTTTAGGATACACTCTGCATCGCTCAGTGTGGATCGGCTACACCTTAACATCTTTTCACCTTCGAAGCACGCTAAATATGCATAGGCCCCATTCAGACAACACGCTAAACCATGCTGCTTAACCACAAAATGGTTAACGGAATGCATTAACCTTAATGCATTTCTTTAACCATTTTGTGGTTAAGCAGCATGGTTTAGCATGTTGTCTTAACAGGTTCATACACTCCTATGTATATTTCTGTAAACCGCCCAGAGAGCCCTGGCTATGGGAGCGGTATATAAGTGCAATAAATAAATAAATAAATAAATAGATAGATAGATAGATAGAAAGAAGAAAGTCCTACAACTTCCACTCTTCCCCAGCTGGTCTAAATGTGCATAGGATTGCAGCCTTAGTTAAAAAGGAGACTTTCCACCTTTAAAAACGCATGCTTCAGGGATTCCTAAATCTGCAATACTAATGGCAGGTATAGAACTAGGTGTGTGTGTGTGTGATTTGTCTAAGGCAGGAATAGGCAACCTGGTACCAGCCAAATGTTTGGCATTACAATTTTCATCAGCCCAAGCAAGCATGGTCAATGGTCAGGATTATGGGAGTTGCCATCCAAAATATCTGGAGGGCACTGACCCAGATTTGATCGCAAAATTTCCATAGGACAAGATTGGAGCTATGTGCAGTAACACCTCAGCACCATTTCCAGGCACAGAACAAAATAAAAAGGTACAACACACTAACAACTTGTGATTGTCAGTCATTTAACCAACAGAGAGCCAGAGTGGTATAGTGGCAATAAAGAGTGTTTGACTAGGATCAAGGAGTCCTGAGTTCAAATTCCCATTTATTTATTGCATTTATATCCCACCTTTTTTCCTCCAAGGAACCCAAGGAGGCATACATAATCCTCTTCCCCCTCTCTATTATATCCTCACAACAACAACCCTGCAAGGTAGGTTGGGCTGAGAGTCTGTGACTGGCCCAAAGTCACCCAGTGGGGTTCCATGGCTGAGTGGGGATTAGAACCCAGATCTCCCAACTCCCAGTCCAACACTTTAGCTATGCCACACTGGCTCTCATTTAGCCACGAAGCTCCCTAGATTAGCTTGGCCAGCCACTCTATTTCAGCCGTAACTACCTCACAGGGTTGTTGTGAGGATGAAATGGAGGGGCATGTACGAAGTCCTGGAGGAAGGGTAGGATAAAAATGCAATAAGCTGCTGAATAAAAACCAACTAGATTAAGAAGGCGAGGGAGTGTTTTATCTCAAAATATTTGTTTCACACAAGTCACTGGAGGTCTTCACTTCAAGGCAACAAGACTATCTGAGGTGGACTTCAGCCTCCAATTTCACAGACTCACAAAATATAACAAAAATCCAATGTTTGGGTGCACGAGAATAAATATTTTTAATATGAAAACCTTTGTTTGAAAGCAAATGGTATTCCTTCTGCAAGAAAAAAAAAGACTTGTAGAGAGTTTTCACACTTCGTAAGACAAATTCCATTATGTGTTTTTAAAAGGGGGATGAACACAGTGACTGGGTTCAAATGAGATGCCACAGTTCTTCATGGGGTATGTAACCCCGATGGGCCACGGGCATCAAATTGCATATACAACCCCATTCAGGGGTTGTGTTGTGTGAACCTGGCAAGCGTGGGTTATATGATAGTTAAACAACCGTCACATAACCCTAAAGCAGACCATATTCAAAATGGTGGCAGCATGTGCTGCAGTCTCACTGTGAGTTAAATAGCCCATGGTGGATTGTCGTGTTGTGCGAAAAGCCCCGGTACAATCCCATCATTAACTGCAGACACAGCAAAACCCACCCCAAATAAAAAGTTAATCTTTCTTCTTTTTCCTTGGGGAAAATAAGGCAACAGCTCTGTTTATGAAGACAGAACATCTCCGGATTCAGACTGCAAATTTACGACTAAAGCGTATTTCAAAAGCTGCAATATCCCTTTAACTTGTCACAGAAAACAGCTTCCTAAATAATCTGCGACACGCAACTCCTACTGAGAATGGCAAAGCAAAATTTTATCTGGACAAAAGGATATTCTGCATCCGAGTTATCTAAACCTGCCTCAAGTGGTGGGCAGGTTTCTTGGACAAATGCAACCTATCATTGTACGTTAGACTCTTGCTGCTGGGTCCACAAAGAGATAAATTCCCCCTTCTGAGAAGGAACAGCCTTGGCCAACTTGAAGGACCACGTTGAGAAACCCCGCCTGGAGAAGTCCTCCCTAGACCAAGATGGCTGTGTTAATTATTGAACAGCCACTAGCATCCCCTTCCTGGGTAAGGTGCTGGAGTGAGTGGTTGCTGCGCAACTCCAAAATCTCTTGGATAAGACAAAATCTGGCTCCTTCTCAATCAAGCATTAGCTCCCAATTTGGCAATGAAATTGCCTCTGACGCCCCGATGGATTACCTAAGCCAAGAGGCTGGTGGGGAGAGCACAACCCTGCTTATTCTTCATGGATCTCTCAGCAGCTTTCGGTGTCATCAACTACCACAGCAGTGGGGAGAAGGTTGAACTGGATCTACTGGTAGATCTCTGGGTGATTCACAGCAGATCACTAAGGGTTTCTGACTCCCAGTTGTTTTGCTTTCTCCTCCTGCTCCTTCTAAATTAGGCTGCTGAGATGCAAGGAAGTGTGGGGTGGAACCCTGGAGTAGATCTTTGTGTGGCAATACAGCGTGCTCAATTTTGGTGCAGAAAACAAATTCCTGGGCTGAGCATGTGCTCAGAGGCACCCTTGTTCCTTAATTCTAACACCCTCCCCCAGGCCACTGTTTGCACCATTGCCCGCCTTGCCCCTGAGCTATGGCATCCTCCAGAATAGGCTATTTGGGGAGGGAAGCAGAGGCACTGTTTTATGGTATTTCTGTTCCTATGCGGAAGGCCAATTCCAGAAGGTGGTGCTGGGGGACTACTGCTTAGCTGCATGGCATTTATGCGCTGGTATACTGCAAGGGTCCACCCTGTTCCTCATACTTAAGACCTTCATGAAACCCCTGAATGAGATCATCTGGGAATTTGGAGTCGAGTATCACCACATGCTGACACCAAGGTCTCTCTCTTTCACTTATGAGTCAGGTCACTGAACCAGTATCTGGCTTCTCTAATGGATTAGGTGAGGGTTAATAAACCAAAGCTCAATCCAGACAAAATGGAGGTGCTACTGGTTCTTCAGCGGAAAATGTTGGTATTCAACCAATCCTTTTTTATCCTGCTGTAACGGAAGTTTATTTTTTATATATATTTTTGTTTAATCAACTGGATTGTTTGATGTGTAAACTGCCCTGGGAAATTTTATTTGAAGAGCTGGGTGTAAATTTATGAATACAAAATTGATCCACAGAAAAGAGAAATCTAACTAATCATTTTTGCTGGGTGATTTTGTTTTGTTTTAATTCCGAAATAGCGTTGCAGTTATTATAACATGTGTCTTAAAATAATCAGAGCAGCCGTTTACTTTCTAGCAGACAAAATACTTGAATTTGTTAAGACTGGGAATATTCCTCTTTTTACAACAGTGGGCATCTGTGAGGTCTTTGTTGCCTGTGGTGCAACAGCATAATGCACGTTTACAGCAAATATTCATAGGAACCTAGGAAGCTGCCTTATACTGAGTCAGACCATTGATCCATCTAGCCCAGTATTGTCGGCACTGACTGGCAGCAATGGTTCTCCAGGGTTTCAGGCAGGATTGTTTTTTTTGCTCTGCCTGGAGAAACCGGGGATCGAACCTGGGATCTTCTGTATGCCAAGCATGTGCTCTATCAAACTGAGTAATGACCCCTTTCCAGGGTTTCAGGCAGGATTCATTGTACAAAGACACACAGGCCTGGTTCAGACAACACGCTAAACCACGCTGCTTAACCACAAAGCGGTTAAGGCAGTGCATTAACCTTAATGCATTCCCTTAACCATTTTGTGGCTAAGCAGCATGGTTTGGCATGTTGTCTGAAATAGGCTGCAGAAACATCCACTATGTTTGGTTATATCAGTGGTTCCCAAAGTGGGCGGTACTGCCCCCTTGGGGGCGGTGGGATTACATAGGGGGGCGCTAAGAGGCAAGGGGGCGGCAGGGGGGGCGCTAAGAGGCAAAGGGGGGGCAGGGGGGCACCTGAGGTGGTCTTTTCTGAGAAGCGCCTCTCCAGAAGGTATTAAAACCCAGGGACATTTTTATGGGGGAAGGTAGTTTGGTCCCAGGCCATATAGGGGAAGAATCCACACATGTATTAATACCATTTAAGAAGAGTCGTTTTAATGGTGAATTGAAATGTTTCAAATGCACCAAAACGCTAATGAAGAGACATACCCTGCGTGGTGTGCCCCGCCACGCTGGCTGCAAAACAGAGGCGTTCGCTCTCTTTTCCCTCCCTCGGCAAGCCTGCAGCGGGTGCTTTGGATTTTGAATAAATATTCCATTAATTGTTTCTGTTTTGAATGTTATTGTTATTATCGTCCTTAGGGGGTCGTTGAAAACCGCTATTCTGAATAATAATTTTTATAGTGTAAGGGTAGGGGGCACTGGGCATGAGTTTGTGGAACCAAGGGGGAGGTTACCTGAAAATGTTTGGGAACCACTGGGTTATATAAACAGATTGTGAAGTGGTGTGCTGGTGGTGCTGGTGCCTAAGTACGCAATACATCAGGAGAATTTTAACCCACTAAAATGTTATTTTCTAGGTATCTCCAAGTTTTAGCAATTACAGAAACAGGGGCAGAGAGAATAGAGACCATAAGGCTCACAGGAAAAGGGAAAACGTCAGGAAGGCTGACTCTTGTTCTCAGTTCTCTCAAAGACAATTTGATCTTGAAACAAACCACTTATTAACTCATGAACCTTCGTTCGTAAGCAGACACTTGCACCCAGACCTTCTGCCAGAGGTGTTGTCAACATGGAAAACTATCATGAAGCCAACAGCTGAATAGTAATGAAACTATAAAATTAGAATCATTTCAAATCTGCATGAAATCTGTATATGCATATGCTAATTTATATCTATAGCCACAAATTTAGAAATATATACTAGGATTTATTTAAATTCCACATGAAGCAAAGCCAATTCATTTCTCATCCAAACTACCTCAAATAAAATAAATTCTTCAATTAGTTTGCATCATAAACCCAGAACATCCCAAACCAATGGGAAAAGTTATTTTCATTGCTGTGCAATGGAATATTGGGATTGGGATGGGGGGGTTGGTTTTGCCCCCCTCCTGTATGGCAATTTAGCTGAGAAAATATATTGTTTTAAAAAGCCTTTCCTTTGGAACCAATGTACAATCAGGTAGAATAGATCTGTGGCCCTGGGAAAAAGTCCTGGGGCCAAGGATCCACATAGACAGGCCTAGCAACGCCCTTGATCATGAAGATACGGTTGATTCCTTTTCAGATATCTAAGCCTGAGTCATATCAAGATGCATCTTAAGGGCTTCTTTCTAGAAGGGAGAAGTGGTTGTTCATTTATTTACAATATTTATATACCGTTCCCCATCCAAAAGATTTCGGAGCGGTGAACCACAAACAGAATGAAACAATAAAAAACACCTATATTAAAAATATGAATTGTAAAAGAACAAAGTTTTATAAACCTCCATTACGGGTAAAACTGTGGCTGGGAAAGCATCCTGAAACAGCAAAGTTTTCAGGAGGCAACGGAAGCAATACAATGCTGGCACCTGCCTGACCTCTACAGGCAGGGAATTCCATGTGAAAGGGGCCACCACGCTGAGGGCTCTTCTCCTGGTGGACTCCAATAGGACCATGGGTCCGTGTGGAACCACCAGGAACATGCCCTCTGATGACCTCAGTGACTAGGCAGGTTCATAGAATCATAGAATAGTAGAGTTGAAGGGGCCTAAAAGGCCATTGAGTCCAAACCCCTGCTCAATGCAGGAATCCACCCTACCCCACATACCTGACAGTTGGTTGTCCAGCTGCCTCTTAAATGCCTCTAGTGTGGGAGAGCCCACAACCTCCCTAGGTAACTGGTTCCATTGTCGTACTGCTCTAACAGTCAGGAAGTTTTTCCTGATGTCCATCTGGAATCTGGCTTCCTGTAGCTTGAGCCCATTATTCTGTGTCCTGCATTCTGAGATGATTGAGAAGAGATCCTGGCCCTCCTCTGTGTGACAACCTTTCAAGTATTTGAAGAGTGCTATCATGTCTCCCCTCAATCTTCTCTTCATGCCCAGTTGTTTCAGTCTCTCTTCATAGGACTTTGTTTCCAGACCCCTGATCAACCTGGTTGCCCTGGTTGGTAAGGGAGAAAACACTCTCTCAGGTATCCTGGTCCCAAGTTGGTTAGGGCTTTGTACACTAGTACTAGAACTTTAAACCTGGCCTGGTAGCAAATATGTGTTGTAGGTCAAGCTTGCCTAAGAATTGCACCTCTTGAACTACAAGATGTCCACTTGTGCAAAAGCAGCTGCATTCACGCAGTGGTAAGGAAAAAGACACACCGCACATGGTCAGATCATGAACTCCAACTGCTTCACACTAAGCATTCTATATAATCTCCGCAGCTGAGAGGTGAGCACACCTGAAAACAGCAATTAACTTTGTCATAACACATTTAACAAACTGTGGCATGTGTTTTGTCGATTACAAGTGGCAAAATCTGTTCCGATTCTGCCTTTTAAATTGTTTCTGACAGTTCAAAGCAATAACGGCTGAAGTGTCTCCGTTCCTTGTGTGTTAAGGCTAGCCAGGGCGGGAAAAGCACCGGGCGCCATTCAGCTTTTACACAGCACTTCACACAGCTGAATTTTGACCGTAGTAAACATTTGTTTTATACCCAGTGTAATTAATTCTTATCAGGAGGGCCTAAAATTGCAGACCACCTCAATCAGCAGCTACTGGGAGAACGGTAAAAAGGAATGCCTGCACGGACCACTGGTGGTGTGACAATATCTGTTACAAGTTTTATTTGGGGGGGGGGGTTGGGACAAGATGCCCTGAAGAAACTCCCTTCCTGAGTTGCCCCACTGCTCGCCCTCTGAGTCTGGCCATATTCTGCACCGCTGCCCAGATGGGGAGAATGCAGAATAGCTTGGAGAGGGAAGTCAACAGGCAGCAATATTTTTCCACAGAAAATTTTCCGTTTCCTAAGTTCATTAATAAAAACGAATGTATGCCAATTGCCAACATAATATTCGGCAACCATGACAGTTTCCAAGTTTTAATTACGGTTTTTCAGGTGGTGATCCTTAACAATACATGAGACAACACATATATGTCATTGGGCCTGTTCACGCGACACGCTAAGCCACGGTGAGGCCACTAACCCTTTTGCAGCAAGTGATTAGTGAGCGTGTTTAAACCGTGGTTATGGAGCCACCGTGGTTAGGATTGGTTCACACAACATGCAAAGTCATGGTTCATGACACACTAAGCCATAATATTTAGCTCAAAATGCTCAACCACCGTGGCTTAGTGTGTCATCGGAATGGGGTTCAATGAAATGCCCCAACAATCTCAGTGAGAGAGAGTTGAACTCTGTTGAAACAGATGAGTGGTTGTCTTCATACCATGCACATTTCTTGGGGTTGGTAAAGTTCATTAGTGATACCTGAGAGAGCGCCTTCTCCCTTACCAACCTGCCCGGTCACTGAGGTCATCCGAGGGCCTGCTCCTGGTGGTTCCACCTAGATCCATCCTCCGATTGGCGTCCACCAGGGGAAGAGCCTTCAGCGTGGTGGCACCACTCCTGTGGAACTCCCTGCCTCTGGAGGTCAGGCAGGCACCAACCTGGTACTCCTTTCGGCGCCTCCTGAAAACATCTTTATTCCAAGAAGCCTTTCTCTAACATGCAGCCTTGGATTACTGTTATTGCTTCTTTTAAATTTTGTTTTAACTGTTTTTATTCTGTTTTTATTTTCATTTTATCTTGTACACCGCTCCGAAATTTTTCAATGGGGAGTGGTATATAAATATTCTAAATAAATAAATTAGTGTGTCAACAGTTTTCAGTACCTTTGTTTAAATTTAAACGGGGGGAGGGGAGAAAGAAGGGAAGTTCACACTATTGTCTTTAAATTTTTTACAAGTATTCCAATAAAAAATTCTACATAATAGAACATTTAAATCACATTAAGGGTGCTTTAAATGTTTTCGTCAAATCCTGCAGCTCAAATACTTGAAGTGTATTGGGACAGGGGGTATTTTTTTTAGCTTTGTTTACTAAACAATAATAATAAAAAACATGCTAAATTAAATCTCTCTAGAGCAGGGGTGGTCAAGGTGGTGGGGTTTTTTTGGGGGGGGCCTACAACTCCCATTAGCCCTAGCCAGCTTGGCCAATGGTGAAGGATCATGGGAGTTGTAGGCCTGGAGGGCCACAAGTTGCCCACACCTGCTCCAGGGCTTCAGAACTCTTTCCAATACAAAGGGAAATTTTCATATGCAAATAACCCTATGCAAATTAACTTAATTAGCATTAGAAAATTTTCCAATTCAATTCCCCCCCCCCCAAAAAAATCCACATCACTGGCTACAACACAAGCTATGGAAGAGGCCCCATAAAGCTGCCCTCTCCTGGTGCCATCCATATTACTTCGCAATCAGACATTTTATTTCAAAGTTTACTGAAAATTAATTCTTACACAGCAGCCCTACTGAAAGGCTGCCACTATCCGAGATGTGTTTGGTGGCGACCTGAGAGAGAGCCTTCTTGGTGGTGGCTCCCACGCTGTGAAATCCCCTCCCCAAGGGAGGCTAAGCTCACTCTTTCTCTGCTATCCTCCTGATGGCAGGCAAAGGCCCCTTTACTCAAGGAGGCCCATAAGTGGACCAAGATGAGATTTGAATGAATGTCCCTAACCTCCAAAAGAAACAGACTTGTGCACAAATATTAGTACATAACTCAACACTGGACCCTTTTCCAGAGCCCACAATTCATATTGTTCATGATCCAGAACCGGCTCTAGCCTTACATTCTGAAAGACCATTTCCAAATTAATTTAAATCACCGCTTTTTTAAAAAGTTTAAAAAAATAAACCATGTCTGTTTGAACCTCACATGCACAACAGGAATGCAAAAGCAGAGCAAATAGGGCTTGGCCACGAATAAAAACCCACACCCATAATTTGAAAAATAAACCATACAGATTAAATGAATGAGGAGGAGAAGGGGCAGATCAAAAATCCTAAACAGCTCAGTTTTCCCCCCTTATAGCTTGTGTTGCCGCCTCTCACTGAGGATCGAGACCTTTATGGCTCACAGCAGGTAGCACAGCAGCTATTACTACCTCTTTGCTCCTGGGTCCATCCTGTAATTCCAGTTCTCCAGGTCTCCTGCTCAACAAAAGCCGGGACTGCTGAGTGCAGGAGCAGCCATTGCTACCACTGTAGCAGGAGATATAAAGGTCTCAGTCCAGGTTAACAGATGGCAACCAACCTGCAAGCCCAATTCTCCAATAGATTTTTATGCCGGCAAAAAAGGTGGAGGCGTGTGGATGCAAAAGATGAGCAGTCATTTAGAAGCCATCTTGGCCTGGTATGTTTTTGGGAATGCTTTCTCTAAGAGGGTTTTTTCCTGTTCCTTTTTCATGCGCCTCAAAGCCTTTATATGTTTGAACTAGGAGACGGACCGAGTATTCCTTCTTGGGTGGATTGGATGGTTTCATTTTGCAACAGAAGAACTCACTTTTTCAAGTTACAAGGGCGCAAAGGAAGAAAGCAAAGAGATGGGTGACATCAGACAAAGTTCTACGCCATGACCAAACAGGGACCTAGACAATAATGCTGCATGCATGACCAGGGGTTATTTATTTAACCTTGTGCTTGTTAACCCACAGTGAAGCTACGGTGTGTGTGGCTGCCATTTTGAATATGCAATCCCCCGATCCACGGGAACTGGGCAAGTGTGGGTTATGCGAGGGTTAAACAACCCTCACATAACCATAATCTGGTTTAGGGTCATGTTTAACCCTAGCATAACCCACACTTACCAGGTTCGCACAACATGGCAATCCCCAAGCATGGGTTGCACATGCAACGTGGCACTAATGGGGTGCCACAGCTCATAACAGCTTAACTAACCCATAAACAGCTGCAGCCTGTCATCCAAACCTGGTAAATTACTGCAGCAAGGAGCAATGGGAACTATGGGCAGGAATTTCTGTCTATGTTGATTTAGTCAAGGTTCTTCTTTTTGCAGCAAGCTTGTTCTATCCCAGTTCTGTTCAAGGTTCCCCCATGTAGAAACTCATATTTTTGTACACATTTGGCAAATGTATGCATTTTTGTGCATATTTTTCAAATGTAAACAATTTTCTTTGCACATTTTTCAAATGTGTGCATGTTGTGTGTGTGTGTGTTTTGCTGAATGCATTTTAAGGTCAGAAATGTACAGATTTCCAACCAAAAATTACTTTTGAGCCAACATTCAGTTCTGGGCGGTACAAATTGGATAAATCAATAACAACAACAACTTAATGGAGCAAATTTCTCACCCATCCTAGTATTAAATCCATGCCTCTTTTCCTTTGCTGGAGGCAGAAAGAATCTGGCTGAAGATGGGACAATAGTTTTCAGAAAGTAGAAGCAAAGGCGTTTTGAAAAAAGGAGGAATTGCTTTTTGTGGTGCGTATGCTCTCTTCACTTCTGGTACAGACAGTTGCCAGGTTTCGATAATGTTTCAAGATGCTGCCAGACCTGTTTGGCTCCAGAAGCAGCTGTGGAACAGTAGTGTGTACAGTACACTGTGACAAGCAAAGCCTGTTTGTCCCAAGACACTAAAGTGAGTTGTCTCCATCGGCTAAGCTACAACATGCTGGAGACGGTTTGCACAAGTGTCACACCCCACCCTTCCTTTTAACATGGGCAGTAGTCGCCCATGATGGGCAGAAACTAAAAGAAGAAAAAAGGATTCATTATTTCAAAAACACCCCATGCAAACTGCAAGTAAATCAAGTGTAACTCATTTCATTGACAACATAATGTTTTTGTTTTTATGCAGCTTGCCAACACTGTAAAATGTGAAGGAAGTTTTGTTTGAAATGAGCAACCTTCGTACTTCTTTAAAAAAATAGAAAAACTCTTTGAAGCATAATCACAAAAAGGGGGAAGGTTACAGAACTTCCTACAGGTACCATATTTTACCACCTGACTTTGATCACAACATCAACATTCCCACCAAAGAAAGGGTGGGAGAGGTACTAACATATCAGGAACGTTCACCGGCAAAGCTCCTTTATTTACAAAATTTGCACGGCAGGGCAGTTTCTCTCTTGGATTATTTTCTATTTACAGGTAGCAAAGCTGTCCCTGAACAAACTGCGCTATTTCGTGACTATCTATAGCACATACTAGGCGGCAATTGATTTAATCCTAAATCCTCTTCCCTTTTCATTGTCTCCAAACCAACACCAATGGTCTTTCCTTGGTGGGAGAGGAAATATATAAATTACAATGCCTAGATTTATAAAAACTTATGGTACAACAGGAACAACCTTCCGTGAAGGGCAATGTCCGAAGCAGAAAATATCCCTCTGACTGTAGGAAGCCCTAAATATCCAGCCATTCTGTTGGCTCCTAAGATTGACCAGGCACTGACCTCACAATATGAACCGTATCAGCAAATATAAAGGCTACAAATTTGCTCTTGTTTAAATTAAAGTGCAGGTGCTTAAACATGAACCCTATACCCAATGCTATGTATTCTTTGCTTCTTAAGCTCCCCCAGAATTGTGCTAATGCATGCAACCAATTCTACCTGGCTGGTACCAAAAGCCAGTGTGTCCTATGAACAAAACCCAGTAAATCCAATTCAATCTATCTTCAGTTTTGTTTTTCATCTTCCTAGTAAACACTGCTCCTTGTAAATGGCTGGATGCCTCTGCAATTTAAAAGGCAAAACAGTTTCTACCTACTTTATCGCATTAGCATTTATTTATTTATTTATTTGGTATTTATTTGCCCATTTGCTGCTTACTCTACCAGCTAAACAGTAAGGTAAGGGGGGGAATTAAAAGGAGCCAAGGTTAAGGAATTCCTGGAATCTCTGTCCCTGCCAACATTCTTAATCCCCCCTAAAACCTACAAACAGCTTAAAATGCCACCCCATTTCAAAGACCACCCCCAAACGAAGGGGGGGGGGGAGAGGGGAAGTAGCTTTTTAGGCAATTTAAAAAGGCATCCAAAAAACCCCAACAGATTTGCATTTCAAAAATCCGTTCCTTTGCAGATGGTGGGCAATTCACTGGACTGAAGTGACAATGCCTCCTGGTCAGTGTAACTGCAACAAGCAAAGTAAGGATCTATTGCTGATAAATGTAGAGTTTGAGGCTTTGGAATGTTTCCACTGGGAAAGAAATGCAAGGTATAAAAGGAAGGGAGGAAAATAAAGAGAAAGCTCAAAAGTTTAAGGGAGTATTTTCCTTACCACTGTTACTGACCTAAGAAACACTTTTTTTGTTGTTCACAGGAAGGTAATTAAGCCTCATTTACCTTCCCATTACTCCAATTATTTATTGCAGTCCTTAACTGCAAACCATGGGTTAAACTTGGGGTTGTTGAACTCACAAACACCCCTAAGTACTCTGTTCGGACATCACAGAAACAACCTCTGAATACTGCAATCGTAGGTTGTCCCATGAAACCGGAAGTGGCCCTCAAATTGTCGCCCAACGCAGCCGTTATGTCCGGACAGGGTCAGAATCGATAAGTCCAACATGCATGCTAAAGGGACTAAGATTCAAAACAGGCTGCTGCATCAGCATGCTCAGTTTAATGCTGGGGCTGGGAAAGGTTTCCTACCCAAGAACAAGGTGCAGAAGACAAAGCAGAAGTTCATTAAAAAAGAGAGTCATATTTGCAAGGACAGATCTTCCACATTGCTATTAAATGGTTACCAGAAGTAATTTACAAAGCATAAGGAAATATTATAATAATGAATATAATAGTAGCATGCCACCCCCACATGTCTGTTTTGGTTGCCAAACATTTTTTTACAACAACAACAACAACAACAACAACTCCATCTATGTACTTTAGCCACTACTACTAGAGACTTCGTGAAGTCGTCCAAGTGTTTTAATTTCTCTGTTCTGGCAAACCCATTTGGCTGCCAGTTCTCAAAAGAAGAACTTCATGCTTACCCACTTCCTGACTTCCTTTGGAGCGTTTTTTTCACACGGTTAGGCACTTAACCCACATTGGCCTCCAATTTATTTAATAAAGTGAATGAAACCAGGCATCATGGATGGACCGGAGGCTTTTCACCTAGAGTAAGCTACCATTACATCGTGGGCCTGATTCTTCAAGCACACACTCTGGCATTCTGCCACAGGACACCAGTAAGACTTTTTTTTTTTTAATGGGAGCGAATCCCACAGTAAAAGCTTAATCGTTGCACACTTCAGAAATCATATAGCTGGTAGCAAATTAGCTACAGGCTCTATATAATTCCAGAACAGTTAAAAGCTAGTAACTATAACTGTGTACCAGTCGTCCTTAAGCAGACACACAAACAGCTCCAAACCAGGCTTGGCTCATATTATTTTATTTATTTATTTTAGAATGCCAGATGGGACTCTACGGGAAGTTGCAAACAAGGCCTCCCTTGAAGATCGTAGTGGTCTAACACCATAGTGGATACACCAAAAAAGCTCAAATGGAAAGACCCGTGGCTCAGTGATAGAGTACCTGCTTTGCATGAAGAAGGTCAAAGGCTTAATCCCCACCCCCGTATCTCCAGGTCGGACAGGAAAAAACCCTTTCTAAACCCTGGAGAGCTGCTGCCAGTCAGTGTTGACAATACTGGGCTAGATGAGTCAACCGTCTAGCTCAGTATACAGCAGCTTCCTATGTTCTATGTAGGAGGACACTGATCTGATCAGGCATGTTTGCCACCATCCAGACTTCCTACCTCAGCCACCAAAAATGTCTTGGGCCAAGTTCTGCCTGGTGTGTTTATTTTAAACAGGAGAGTCCAACACATGAGTAAGAACTATAATTCCAGTGCTCTAAAATTAGGGAAAATAATAATTTTCCTATGATACATCTCAACTTGGGCGGTGATATCTTCCCCCGGGGTGGGAGGGGAGGGGGGAGAAGAGTTAACATCCCCATAATAAAAGCCATATTTAATTAGAAGCCTCTTAAGTTAATTCAAAGAAGCTAATCATCATGCACTGAAAAAGGTGTAGGCAGGAGGGCAGGAGGGCGGGTGTTACATATGCAAATCAAGTATCTGTTCATTCCAAACTCCGCAGGAGTAATTTGTCATGTGGGAACAGTTCGGGGACATTTAATTCCTTGGAGGAAAGAAAGAAAGAAAGAAAGAAAGAAAGAAAGAAAGAAAGAGGGATAGAATATTTGTATCTTGCTTCCTCCAAGGAGCTCAGAACTACGATTAAGCCTTACAACAACCTTGTGAGGTAGCTTAAGCTGGGAGAAAATGCCTTGTTGAAGGCTACCAGTGAAATTCCTGGCTCAATCAGTCCCAAGCATAGCTCTGTGTCCACACACACACACTTGGTCCACACATTAACCATGAGGAAACCAGACAGAGAATCCATTGTTACTGGGTTGTAAACTCTGGGTTGTCTAAACTCTGGGTTATCTTTATGTGCGAACCCTCCCAATCTGCCATCCTTACCATGAGGTAAAACATGAGTGTATGCCTCCAGCAAGGTCTTTCAATACTTCCCTACAACATCTGATTTCTAAGGAGTTATAAAGTGTAATCCGAAGTGTACCTAAACTGTAATCCTATGTGCACTTCCAAAAGAGTAAGTCCCATTGAACTCTATGGGAGAAAAATGTAAGCCATTTTACCACTCCAGTTTTAAGGCTTCTAGATTTTGTACTGTAGTTGGATGTGTTTAACATCATGTGTTTAATATTGTATTTTAATATTGTGAACCGCTGAGAAATTGCATTATATTCAGCAGTACATAAACATCATAAATAAATAAATAAATAGCTATGCCCATCAACTGTCAAGCAATAGGCGTAAATAAAAAGCATTATTTATTACAGATAGAGCTGAAAAGAAATCTGTAACACTTATGAAAGACCCTTAGATGCCATAAGGATATTTTCATGTTCAGTGTGTATGTTTCAGAGATTTAGCTCCAACAATTATATTTGTAATGTATCACTATGCAAACTAACCTTAATGCTTCATTGAGATAGCGATAAATTAAAATGCAAGAAAAGTGGCCTTCTACTGCACTGTTGTACTGAACAACTTCACCCAAAACTTTGGCAACCAACCCATATAGGCATGTTCCTTACCCAAATCTACTTGCTTAATAAAGAAGGCGAGGGGTGATTTTAGTACTTTTCATCTCAGAACAGGCACAAAGATGGCCAGCATCCCCTTTATATCTGCATCCCTGTTAACATGAACAAGCCACAGCTAGGTTCTAGTCGGTTTAGGTCGCTAAATAAAAATCAACAATTACAGTCCACTTTTCTACTAAATGTACTCACAGAGCCATGCACTGTAACCATAATCAATAACCTTCTAATAATCAATAAAACTACAACAATTTCTATAAGCAACGTACACTTAAAAACAAAACACAAAAAGCTAAACGGAAGCTTTATTGCACCTTAAAACTGGCAGCAATAAAACTAGGTGTTACACATTAAAAGCTTGTTGAAACAAAAGTACCTTCAATTTTGGGCAAAACAAACAAAGGTATCTCTTCTTTGTTTTTCTCTGGTGTTTACTGACCTGCTCAGTCACTATGCTTAACAGGAAATACCCAGGATTTTATTTATTGAGTAAGCCAAGATGCAAACGAACTTTTTGCCTGTACTGCATTTGGGGTGCACTGCAATGCAATTCGGAAGTCTCTAACCAAAGTTTCCCATTTTTCCAAACTAGAAAACTATGTTTACCAGCGTCAGAACAAGTGAAATTCTTAAACCACAATGCAAAGTTGGTTTAACATCCCGCTTTGTTCTGAAGGTAGTAGCTATAGTTTCCCATTTTGGATATAAAACAGGAAACCACAGTCAGAGACTTCTTGGTTTAATTGTGGCTTGTGCAAAGGCAGGGCTGGAAAAATAGGCGGAAAAATCATTTGTGCAGCTCTTGGATTATTAAGCAGAGATATGATGACAGCATATGATGGGGCTTTTACAACATGCTTATTGTTTTATCAGGTCTGGCTATCTTATTGCAACCATTTTAGCTGTTCTAAATTGTTTTTAATTTGTGTTTATTATGTTAAAGATTTTATATTGTGTTTTATTATGTTGTATTTTGAGGTTATATTTTTGTGAATTGCTCAGAGACCTTTAGCTATTGAGCAGTATAAACATGAAATGAATAAATGAATGAAATCGACCAAACTCAGCCAATGTCACCAATTAGGTACAGGGTACCGCAATAAAGCAATTCATGCAGGAAAGGCAATGTTTTAATGTTCTCCTGTTTTTAATGTTCTTGTTTTTAATAGTTTTAAATTGCTGTTAATAAATTAAAAATGTAATTATAAGAAAATAGCCAATATTCCAGTCCAGTCCAAATTAGAGAGTTCATACGAGTACATATAGACTGCATTCACATGACATGCTAACCCACTCTCAGTGGTTGAGTGTGGACTGTTGTTGAACCACGGATTGGTGTGTTGTCTAAACCCAGGACATTTTCCACAGGCTTGCTAATCCTCAAAGACTCCTTGAGAATTTATGGTTTGTTGCTGGATTGTTTAGGCTGGGCAACAAGCCATCCGGAGGAAAATGCCCTGGTTCAGATAATATGCTAACCCCAGCTCAACAAACAACCCACGGTTCAAAAACAACGCACACTCAATTACAGAGTGTGGGTTAATGTGTTGTGTGAACAGCCCCATATATATCCCCATTCTCCACTGCCACTCCAAAATACACACACACACACACACACACACACACACACACACACACACTAGACTTAGGCCTTAGTTAGACCTAAGGATTATCCCAGGCAAATGGAGAGGTCATCCCTGCCTGCTCCCGGGATCCCCTGTGTGTCATTTGGATGCACAGAGGTGATCCTGGGACGATCCTGGGATATAGGCCTGGTCTAGCCATGGCCATAGAGCAAAATTATTGAGCCAAGGGAATAGGTACAATGTAGTACTGAAAAGGAGGGCTGACAAAGGACCAACTAAGCCTAATGGGATGCTAGACAATACCCATTCAGGATTTGCAGTAGCTCAAATGCTGGTCCCAGATTTGATCCCCTGACATCTCCAGGCAGGACTTGAAAAACTCCTGCCTGGAGAGCCATTGCTGCCAGTCAGTGTTGACAATACTGATCTAGATGGACAAAGGGCAGGACAACCTGGTAGACTCCAGCTAGATAAAATTTGCTCTTGGCTAGCGAGCGCCCAACTGGGTCCAAATGCTGGAATCCTTGCCTTTCATGTTAGATGAAAGCCAACAAGTGGAGAGATGTTTATGGTAAGGCAAGCTGTGTTGAGACACAACAACCATCATTCCTAGACAGCATGATAGGAGTTCTACTCCAACAGATCTGGAGAGCACCAGGTTGGAGAAAGCTGTGAGTTAAGGCATTTGAGGAGGGGTTACAACAAAGCCCGATTCCAAAAGGGAGAAAGGCATCAGCAGGTTGAGAGAGAGTTGAAGTTACACATTAACAGCAGGCAAGAATGTGCTATCTGTAAGGGGGTCATTCAAAGAGAGGGGGATGGGGGGTTTGCTACACCTTGACAAAAAGGGGCACCCTCCATTATCAGACAAGGAAAGCCAAGTGTAAACTTCAACACAGTCGAACACCCACCCACACCCTTTTTAAATGCCTGAAGTGGATGGAGAGGGGCTACTCTTCAAACGGAAGGAAAAACTTTCTTGCGAAAGGAAGAAATGAGTCTTGAGCCAGAAAAGGCCAAGCTAATAACCTAGACAAAGAGGAACTAGCAACATTGCATGCTTGCAAGCCAGGTTGGAGCACCCTTCTGAGCAAGAGGATACTGTTAGCATCTTCTAACAACTTTGGAGCACACCTTACACTGAACCAGACCCTTTGCCCATCTAGCTACTAGAAGGAGGGCTTTCTCTGCTGTGGCACCCCGGTTGTGGAATGAGCTCTCCAGAGAGGTCCGCCTGGCGCCTACACTGTACTGCTTTCGTCCCCAGCTGAAGACCTTTTTATTCTCTCAATATTTTAACACTTAATTTTAACCTAAATTTAAATCTTACTGTTTTAACTCTGTATTTTAATCTTATATCAATTTTGCTGTGTGGTTTTATCCTGGTTGTGCTTTTTATACTGTATTTTGTAATTGTGCTTTCAACCTGTTGGCTGTTTTATTGTGGTTTTAATTTTTGTGAACCGCCCAGAGAGCTTCGGCTATTGGGCGGTATAAAAATGTAATAAATAAATAAATGAATAGCTCAGTATTGTCAACACTGACTGGCAGCAATGGCTTCCAGGCAGGAGTTTTTCAAGTCCTGCCTGGAGATGCCGGGAGATCAAATCTGGGACCGTCAGCATTCAACGCATGTGCGCTACCACTGAGCTACAACCCCCTTACTATCATGGGGTAGAGCACATGGGTCAGACAGAGCCAGGAGTTAAATGCCTCGCAGCGGATGGTCTTCTTCACACCTAGTTGCTGAGCTGCTATCTGGCATGCCTCAACTCAACAGGAGCTTCTGGACTTGTCAAGTTCCCTTTCCAAGCTGGGCTCCCCTCTTGAGCAACACTTATGTTGGCCTCAAAAGTCCGTCGTGCAGGTGTAGCCCATTTGAGGCCCTCCAGGTGATGTCGGACTGCCACTTTCATTGGTCCTAGCCAGCATATCCAACGGTGAGAGTTGCAGTCCACATTGCAACAACATCTGGAGGACCAGAAGTTGCCCGTTCCTGTGCTACAGTCATACAAACTTCGGCCCCTTGATGAATAGGCCCTGAATGTGGGTAGCCAATTATCTGGACCAGCCTGTTTAGCTTAGGGGGGTCACAGGTGAGGGCTTTGTTCTGCTTGCTAGAACTTGCAGCCTTGTGTCTTAACTGCTTTTTCTGTGGGATAGGAGAACAGGATGCTCTGTGTTGCCTGGGAGCAAAAGGGTTCGCTAAACATTTCTTTGGTATTAGGCAGTGGCATTCTAAAAAGAGCAGCTTATCTGGTTGATCTTTGGTGTTTTTGTTGTGGTTGAAAACTTGCTCGGGGTATATAGGAAGGTTGTTTCAACACACAGTATAATCTCAGACTCATAGTTGTCAGCACCTAAAGTCACAGGGGCCCTGTGGTGGCACATTCCTTTCGGGCACACGGTGGAACACTGCAGAAAAACCCGTGGTGCTTTTACGGAGGGGTCTATTAGCTCAGGGTGGAATGCCGTGCTATTTAGAGTTGTTGAAAGATGGAGAATCTTAATAGGTTGGAGGGCACCTGCTTGTCACTGGATAGGGGGTCATTACTTGGTCAGTTACCTGTCTGATCTGCAGTTGTTCCCCACGACCTTTTGGGCTGTCAGTTTCTGGATGGTGCTCTCAGTCTTTTCCCTACTCACAATCTGTTGCCCGCCACTGGCCAGAAATACCTCTAGAAAATATCCTGAAAAGTATTGTCGTAGTTCAATATCACCCGATATGCTTTTGCTTGTTCGATTTACAAAGACTTCCCCCCTGAACGGAATTAGTGATACAAAAGTTCCACTAACCGCGTTATTTTTAGCTGCCGCTTTTCTGTTGCTTTTAATACGTCTCGCATCTCTCTCTGCCAACCCCAACCCCCGCTGCACCCCACCCAGCCTCCCCTCAATATTTCTGTATTTGGGCTGCAGTTGTGCTAACTTTCTTCTAGCAGTCGTAGTTGCTGCCACTCAAGCCTCCACTCTCTTTTTTTGTAACCCAAAGCGAGTCTGCAAAGCATCTCCATCGGAAGCAATCTGAAGGCGAAGGAACGCAACTTTTCAGCATTTTAATGAATATTAGGCAAGTTTATGACATTAAAAACCAGCCACCATCAAGGTTACCCACACACACATCCTGGTGTGTGTGTGTGTGTGTGTGTAACTTGTTCTGAGCGAGGCGCCTGATCATAGGAAAACAAAAGCAACTGCCAATTCCTGTTGAGAGTGATTTTGTGGCATCTCTGCCTTGAAAACTCCAGTCAGCTTCATTCAGAAGCATGGCAGTATTACCTGCTCCCCCGGTGGAGGTGGATCGGATGAAACCTAGGCCAGAGCAGTGAATCATGCAGGAAGACAACAAACATCCTCTCTTCTGTGGACGGGCAGCCTCTGTTTGTTTAATTTATTTCTCTGGCATACTAGCTTTCCTCTTGCGGCATGCAAGGGGGAAAGAGAAACCTGCAAGAGAAACCTGGCACTCAATTTGGAAATTACTTCATTAGTAGCTCCCCACGTGGCAATTACCATGTGAAGCAATTGCCAAAGCAGGATATGTTGTATTGCAATCGTTGGGGCTAAATGCCACCATCCTCCCGAGGGAAAGAGGGTTGGGATTCTTAATTAGCCTGCTGCAAACCTTTCTGTGAATTCATCTCATTTTGAGGCGGTTTGAAACACAATAAATCACCCTGGTTATTGATAGATTGCATGTTTGCCCCTCCTCGCCTCCATATTTTGCTGGCTTTGTTCAATACATGCTCAGAGACTGCTGCCTGACTGCAGCATTTTGCGTGCGAACATGAACTGGGTGTGGGCGTGCGTGCGTGTGTGCGTATGCTGTACGGCACAGCTGCACCGCCATCAGCAGCCAGACACCCAAACAAAGGTGCAGCGATAGCCTGGCTGATGGCAGTAAACAGAGAGGTGATGTGCTTGTGAGTTCAGAGCAAAGCTTACTGTAATTTCAGGTCACTCTGCCATTTCTCTTGAGCAAACAGGAACGGCCGTAATGTTCTCTGATGCAGAGTGCTCTGCAGCACAACACTTAGGAGGGGTTTACATCAGCTGCTTTCCCTCCTAAGCGTGCAGGAATCAAAACTCTTATAATTCATCTGTTTGTGTCATTGGTGAGCTAGGTCACCCTATTCTAACATGGCATGTTCTCATTTCTAAAAAAGAGCTTTGCCTTTTTTGTCTAAATGAGCTCACGTGTGAAATTGTGTTCTAAGGTTATAACAGCATCTCTGCACCTATTCATAAGAATCATAGCTGAAAGGCTCTTGAAGGTCATCTAGTCCAGCCCTGCTCAATGTAGAATGCATATATAGCATCCTTGACAGATGGCCATTCTACCTCTGCTTAAACACCTCCAGGGAAGGAGTTCCCACCACCTCCCGAAGCAGATTGTTCGACTGTCAAACAACTCTTACAGTTAGAATTTATCCTGATGTTCCATTTCCACCCATTGGTTCTAGTCCTGCCCTCCAGAGCAACAGAGAAGAAATTTGCTTCATCTTCTGCCTTGTCAGCCCTTGAGATATTTGAAGACTGCTGTCCTTACAATTTTATATGTTCCCCACCCAGGCATAAATACAAGAATCCAGTTTCTTCAAAGAAAATGCTACCACCTCCTGCACTCAATGAGTGTTCAAGGCGATCTACAGTAAAAATACAATGTTTAAAATATATAAAAGTACTGAAATATCCTCCAATATCACCTGTATGCCGATGATACACAATTATATCTCTCATCTCCGGAACTTTCTCCTGATGTCCGCGATCGTATCTCGGCATGTCTCTCAGATATCTCAGCCTGGCTGCTTCATCGTCGCTTGAAACTTAATATGGCAAAAACTGAACTGCTTGTTTTTCCTCCTAAA
This sequence comes from Elgaria multicarinata webbii, assembly GCF_023053635.1. Classification (NCBI taxonomy): domain Eukaryota; kingdom Metazoa; phylum Chordata; class Lepidosauria; order Squamata; family Anguidae; genus Elgaria; species Elgaria multicarinata. The sequence continues at coordinate 23,467,707 of NC_086186.1, read as the reverse complement.
CCTTCTCCTCACCTCTCATTCTCTCTTACTGTCAACGATGTCACGCTTACTCCGGTCAAGGAAGCTCGTAGTCTTGGCTTTATATTTGATTCCTCACTCTCCTTTATTCCTCATATCGAGGCAGTAGCTAAATCCTGTCGTTTCTTCCTGTATAATATTGCCAGGATTCGACCATTTTTGTCTGTCTCTTCTGCCAAGACTCTCGTTCACGCACTGGTTATTTCACGGTTGGACTACTGCAACCTTCTTCTCTCTGGTCTTCCTTTGTCTCACATCAGTCCGCTGGTCTCTGTCCACCACTCTGCCGCTAAGATCATCTTCTTGGCCCGCCGCTCTGACCATGTCACTCCACTTCTGAAATCTCTTCATTGGCTTCCAATTCACTCCAGAATCCAATATAAACTTCTCCTGCTGACCTTCAAAGCTCTTCACGGTCTAGCTCCTGCCTATCTCTCCTCTCTCATCTCACACTATTGCCCCGCTCGTGCTCTCCGCTCCTCTGATGCCATGCTTCTCGCCTGCCCAAGGACCTCCACTTCCCTTACTCGGCTCCGTCTTTTTCTTCTGCTGCCCCTTACGCCTGGAACGCTCTTCCAGAACACTTGAGAACTACCAACTCAATCACAGCTTTTAAAACTCAGCTAAAAACTTTTCTTTTCCCTATAGCTTTTAAATATTGAGTTTGTTCTGACTCTATACTGTTAGCCTCACCCTACCCGGTGCCTGTTTACACTTCCCTGTGCCTGTTTGCATTCTCTTTCCCTCCTTATTGTTTACTACAACTTTATTAGATTGTAAGCCTATGCGGCAGGGTCTTGCTATTTACTGTGTAATCTGTACAGCACCATGTACATTGATGGTGCTATATAAATAAATAATAATAATAATAATGAAACATAAAACAAACTTTAAAACTAGGGATTAATGATAAAAACAGAGAATGTCACTAACTATTAAAAGCTTGGAGTTTTAATAGTTTAACAGCCATCTAAGGAATAGGCCAGGCACTGTGGTGCTGTTCCACAAAAGACTCTCTTACGAGTACCGCCCAATGTCAACTCTCTAGGAGACAGGAACATATATAACAAGGTCTCAGATGGCAAGTACAAATTTTGGGCAGGAAGCATATCATCCAACTGATGGCTTATCCTTTACAACCCCCAAACCTATCCAATTTTCACTCTGGAGCTTAAATACTGGCTTCTACTCCTGTGTACAGACTTGTGTTTCAGCCCGAAACATTCATTTTATCAATACCTTCAAACCTTTACTTCCAGGTTGATTTAAAAGCTGTTTTTGGTATACATGCACAATCTCCTGTCCTGGCGCGCACACACACACACAATATCTTGTTTATTTTTGCAACTTGGACAACCCATTTTTGGAACCAATATCGTACATTTCTACTACGTTATGAGCAGAATAATAATAAAATTGGGTGGGATAGCTAATACCCTGGAAGAACAAAATAAACTTGAAAGTGATCTTGATAGGCTGGAGCACTAGGCTGAAAACAACAGAATGAAATTTAATAGGGAGTAATGCCAAGTTCTACTCCTAGGAAAAAGAAACCAAATGCACAGTTACAAGCTGGGGGATACTTAGCTCAGCAATAATACAAACGAGAAGGATATTGGAATTGTTGTAGATCACAAGCTGAATATGAGCCAACAGTGCGATGTGGCTGCAAAAAACGCAAATGCTATTTTGGGATGTATTAATAGCAGTATAGCTTCTAAATATCACAAGGTACTGGTTCCCCTCTATTTGGCCATGGTTAGGCCTCATCTTGAGTATTGTGTCCGGTTCTGGGCACCACACTTCAGGAAGGATGCAGACAAGCTGGAGGGGTTCAGAGGAGGGCAACCAGGATGATCAGGGGTCTGGAAACAAAGCCCTATGAAGAGAGACTGAAAGAACTGGGCATGTTTAGCCTGGAGAAGAGAAGATTGAGGGGAGATATGATAGCACTCTTCAAATACTTGAAAGGTTGTCACACAGAGGAGGGTCAGGATCTCTTCTCGATCATCCTAAAGTGCAGGACACAGAATGGGCTCAAGTTACAGGAAGCCAGATTCCAGATGGACATCAGGAAAAACTTCCTGACTGTTAGAGCAGTACAACAATGGAACCAATGACCTAGGGAGGTTGTGGGCTCTCCCCCACTAGAGGCCTTCAACATCTGTCAGGGATGCTTTAAGGTAGATTCCTGCAGGGGATTGGACTTGATGGCTTTATAGGCCCCTTCCAACTCTACTATTCTATGATTCAATGATGATGATAACAACAACAAAAACAAAAATAACGGAAGAGCAATGAAATCTCGGAAAATTTCATGTTCAATATAGGAACAAACTTATAGTTTCCTTCCCCCCTCCACACCACAGACATCTGAAGATGCTCAAGTGAAGTTCCCATTGGCTCTTTAAATTGTATTTTAAAAGATCACACGCCACAATCAAATTAAAGGCTTATGAATTAGGATAGGAACCATGTCTGTAGTAGACTGTTGGCTCCTGCTAACACTTCATACGGGAAGTGAATTTAGAGAGCCTTGTTCTTTTTAAAATATGTTTTAAAACCTAGGCAGTTTACAAAAAAATGACTTAACCAAGGGAGGATATTTCAAACATTATTAAACATTGCTCCTTTGAGCTCTTAGCCTTTGGAACATTTCTTGGACAGAGAACAGTCTTTTGTAAAGTGCATTTTCAAGGTAATATATTAAAAGACTCCGAAGCGGGAGGAAGGGGAGAGAAACTTTCTGGCTTATGAAATTCAGCTCTATAAAACTGTACGCTTCCCATAAATAGAGTGGTGGGGAGGGGGGAGAGAAAAGCGGTTTATAAATCTGTCATCTTATACCACATCAGGAAGCAGGACGCTCTAAAATGTTTTCATGTCTGCACGCAGAGCTTCCCTGACAAGAGGGCTATTTCCACAGTTCACACAGCTTGGAGCCTACGAAAGGATGTGAATCACGTCTAGTACTACAGAATTTTATTTCAGCTACTCAAGTCAGCCGAGGCCCATTAGAAGCATCCTGTCCCAGAATCCGTAGAGTGGGAAGGATTACACAGGTTATTTCCTTCCCCACTGCCACAGCCTTCAATTATCATCAGGATAGTGTAAAGGTCCCCATCTCAGACTCAAGAGCCATTTGCTTGTATAAATTCAAAAGCAGATTGTTGTTTTCCAGGATAAGTGGGGGTTGGCAAGTAATTTGGATTTATTTGCCATGCGGAGACATCACCTAGTCCGGTTTTCCGCTTTGAAACGGTGGCTAGACCGGGGATGTTGAACTCCTTTCAGCCTGAGGACCGGATTGGTGTAAGGTGTTTTGGTGTTGGGAAATCCGGGTTCTAGTCCCCACTTATTATTATTATTATTATTTATTTATATAGCACCATCAATGTACATGGTGCTGTACAGAGTAAAACAGTAAATAGCAAGACTCTGCCGCATAGGCTTACAATCTAATAAAATCATAGTAAAACAATAAGGAGGGGAAGAGAATGCAAACAGGCACAGGGTAGGGTAAGCAGGCACAGGGTAGGGTAAAACTAACAGTATAAAGTCTGCACAACATCAAGTTTTAAAAGCTTTAGGAAAAAGAAAAGTTTTTAGTTGAGCTTTAAAAGCTGCGATTGAACTTGTAGTTCTCAAATGTTCTGGAAGAGCGTTCCAGGCGTAAGGGGCAGCAGAAGAAAATGGACGGAGCCGAGCAAGGGAAGTAGAGGCCCTTGGGCAGGCGAGAAACATGGCATCAGAGGAGCGAAGAGCACGAGCGGGGCAATAGTGTGAGATGAGAGAGGAGAGATAGGAAGGAGCTAGACCGTGAAAAGCTTTGAAGGTTAGCAGGAGAAGTTTATATTGGATTCTGTAGTGAATTGGAAGCCAATGAAGAGATTTCAGAAGCGGAGTAACATGGTCATGGAAACCCACTGGGTTACTTTGGGCCAGTCAAAGACTCTCATCCCAACCTATCTCACAGGGTTGTTGTTGTTGTTGTGAGGATAACATGGAGAGGAGGATTATGTATGCCTCCTTGGAGGAAAAAAGGCGTAATAACAACAACAACAACAACGTTTTAGAGATGCTCTTGGTGGCCACATTGCAGCGGTGGCCAAAGGTGCAGGACCGGCGAAAATATTTTAGCTTAAAGCTCTTACTGACAGCAAAACTGAACAAAAGTCAAGAAGCCACCAAATGATAGGTGGGCGGGATGAGGGGAAGGGGGAATGTCCACCTGGAAAACCCTAGAGGGTTGGACTTCGACCACAAGCAGGTGAGATTTGGACTTTAGCCCCAAGGTTTTGCGCCCCTGGGACAGGCAAATGGAACTCACAAGCAAAGCCTGACTACAGTAGCCATGTCCTGCTTTCCTCAAGCACCTGTTAATCTATACTCCCTCTGAACACAGAGGGTCCATTTTGCTGCTACGCCAAGATAGATCTGCCCTACGTGGGATAAAGCCAAGGCGCGAACCTAACTCTTTAGGCATTTTGCTTCCTATTTAAAGGTCACGTAAACGTAAAATGACGCTGCTTTTTTGCTATTGTTTAGTTAGAAGTCAGAATGTGGTGAAATCTCATGTTATATAAAGGGGAGATTTGATTTTTAAAGTTGTTTTAGAATGTGGGATTCTACCACTGATAAGTACCTTGAATTTTGTGATAAGGAACAGGGTGCTGTCTATAAGATAGTATTCTTATTTTTATTGGTTTGATTTATAGCTCACCGAAACGCATAGAGCACAAATAAATGGTCTTTTCCTTCCCTTTTCTTTCCAGTCCACCATCCTTTTCCCCTCTTTATCCTTGCTTCCTATTTGATACCATGAGAGCAGGAGGCTGCTTTTATCTGATCTGGAGGTGTTTTGTATGTTTCTATAAGATATCTTGGGACAGCTTTTGCCCTGAAAGGTGGTGCATATATGTCTATTTAATGAATAAAATAAACAGCCCTTATATAGAGTCCAACCACTATTCTTTCAAGCTCTGTATTTATTGTGCTAAGTTGCAGCGGCTCTCCAGCGTTTCAGACATGAGGTCTTTCCCGGCCTTACCTGGCAATGCCAGGAATGGAACCTGGAAATTTCTATATGCAAAACATTACTCTAGCACTGAACTATGGTCATTGCCTTTGCACAAGTTACCGTATTTCTTCGATTGTAAGACACCATCGATTGTAAGACGCACACTAATTTCAGTACCACCAACAGAAAAAATGCTTTGATTCTAAGAAATAATAAATGACCTGCGATTCTAAGACGCACCCCGTTTTTAGAGATGTTTATATGGGGGGAAAAGTGCGTCTTAGAATAGAAGAAATACAGTACATTCCTCTGGGGATAGGACAGAGGCACACTGGTAGAGAGGACAGGAACAGACAGGTTATGGACTGCAAGGAGAAATGTATAATCCACTTTCCTTACTGGATAGAGAGAGTGTAATAGATTTCTGTATGCACCTGCATATCTGCATGGGGTAAAAAATACTTCAAATTCCGTAGCTCTTGGATAAAAGTTATTTGAGCCAGTATCACATTCAGCACTGTGGAAGGAAGGAAGGAAGGAGGGAGATCCCAGATGTCTAGGATTTTTCCTGCTCTGCCCATGCCCTAGGCTTTAGTGGGTGGGGTCTGGCTAGTTGGGTGGGAGAAGAGCCCACCCTGCCTCTCCATCACTTGGGAGTTCAGACAGATCAAGAATCAGCCACTCGCCTAGGGCAAGTCAAAATTCTTCATAGGTGAGTCAGCTCACCAGGTTATGTGCCAGCATGCAGGTGAGTCTTTTGGTGGGCTGGTAGGCTTTTCATATCTCTTTGGGATTCTGAAGCAACCCAAGGATTATATGGTGCATTCACATTCCTCAGGATGAGGTGTGTTACAAATCACAGAAAAGAAGTAATAATCAAACAAAAGGGAACATCTTTAACATAAGTTTAGGAGTGACTGTTGCTTCATTGCTAAGCTATGGCCCCTCCCAGACTTGGAGATAGGCGCTCACGCATAGCATGCAGGAATTCCCTGATTCAATCTCCAGCTTCTCCAAGTAAAAAGGACTTTTACTAATAAGGCTGGGAAGCACCAGCACCCTGAAAGCCGCTGCCAGATTGAACTGGACTAGATAGATTGATAGTGTATAGGTGCTGTGAGGAATCTAGTTAAGGAGCATGCAGAGAAGATGGCACTGGAAGAGTCTGGCACTTGTCTTAAGGAATTTTGGGAACGTATAGGATTGCGCCCTCGGATTTGTAAGTAGCTCTCGACCCTCCCCACCCCTGAGGAACAGTCCCTAAAATGGGATCAAAAGTAAATTTGGGGGAAATTCAGCTTAATAATTCAGTTGAACTAATTACTCAATGACAGTATAAATGGCGGTGACATGGACACCTGGTAGTTAAATTATGGAATTCACTAACACAAGATGTAGTGATGGCCACCAAACTGGATGGCTTTAAAAGGGGGGTTGGATAAATTCTCGGAAGCAAAGGCTATCAATGGCTGCTAACCTCCAGTATCCAAGGCAGTAAGCCTGTGCGCACCAGTTGCTGGGGAACATGGGTGGGAGGGTGCTGTTGCACCATGTCCTGCTTGTTCATCCCTGGCTGATAGCTGGTTGGCCACTGTATGAACAGAGTGCTGGACGAGATGGACCCTTAGTCTGATCCAGCAGAGCACTTATGTTCTTATGAATATGGAAATGCATTCTTAATGGCTACTGAGCCTCCCCACTAAGAACTTTATGTACACCTGTTTAACATTTTCACAAAGAAGCAGCGAAGAATGAAAAGATTCCTAAGTTCCAGCATGACAAGGGTTTTCTCCACTATAGACTCAGCTCTGATCACATTGGTTTGATCACTAACCAAAACAGCTCAACACAAGAATAGCTGCAGCAGGCTTTGCTATAGCATTGGTATGGTATTCAGAAATATTTTGGGGGTGCTGTGTGTGACAGGAAAAAATAAGCATAGAGAGAAAAGTAATTTTATCAACTCAAGGAAAGTTTGAAGTTCGACTTTAGTGCCATTTCATAAACTTTCTGAGCATTACAGATGCTTCATGCAATTTTCTTCATTCTATGTCTATTCTACTTTCCAGGATCCCAGGTAGCCATCTATCTGAAGGGGGAGTGAATGGATGCTTTGGAGCAGTTGTTTTCATTTCAGAATCCCTGAATTGGGTTGAATGGATAATATTTTAGGAGTACTGTCATCCCTGGCACTACAACTTTCCAGAGAACAAAAAAAAAAATACCACTGACCTAGTTGTTCTGTTTTTGCAACAACACCTAAGAAGTATTATTATTATTATTATTATTATTTATTTATTTATTTATTTATTTATATAGCACCATCTATGTACATGGTGCTGTACAGCGTAAAACAGTAAATAGCAAGACCCTGCCACATAGGCTTACATTCTATTAAAATCATAGTGGAGCGATAAGGAGGGGAAGAGAATGCAAACAGGCACTGGATAGGGTAAACAGGCGTAGGGTAGGGTAAAACTAACAGTATAACAGTATAAAGTCCAAACAGCATCAAGTTGTAAAAGCTTTAGGAGAAAGAAAAGTTTTTAGCTGAGCTTTAAAAGCTGCGATTGAACTTGTGGATCTCAGATGTTCTGGAAGAGCGTTCCAGGCGTAAGGGGCAGAAGAAGAAAATGGGCGAAGAGAGAGAGAGAGAGGACATTGGGGAAAATCTGTGAGCCTTAACTAAGAAAGTGCATTTGCTGTTTATTCTGGGCCAGGGCCACTTTGCAATGGGCAGGCACGCAACGTGTGTCTGCCGAGCATTTCCCTTGCATCATCTTCACTGAACAATTGCAGCTATAGCAGAATTATAATGCTGAAACTGTACCAATATAAGAGACTTAAATCCAGCTTTGAGGCTACCAACGTGCAGTTTAGTCACTTTAGGGTGGAATCTTAAGCTCCCAGGAATCCAGGGATGGAGATTATGGGGCTTGCTAGATGTTGATGAGCTCCAACTCCCACAACCCTTTGTGACTAGCTATGCTGGCTGTGGCTGGTGGGAGTTGCAGTCCAACAACTTCTGAGGGAAACAAGTTCCCCATCTCTGAAATAAGCAAACGCTTCTGTAAGCAGCTGTGGAGGAGAATGCAATGTCTGTGGTTTAAGCTTCAATGGAGTGTAACCAGTAATACCAGTACCAAAACTGTATGTTAAGTGGCCTGACACCTCAAGGCAAGGATGCCAGGTTACAGTAATTGATATCTAGAAACAAAGCCCTATAAGGAGAGACTGAAAGAACTGGGCATGTTTAGCCTTGAGAAGAGAAGACTGAGGAGAGAAATGATAGAAGTCTTCAAATACTTGAAAGGTTGTCACACAGAGGAGGGCCAGGATGTCTTCTCAATCATCTCAGAATGCAGGACACAGAATAATGGGCTCAAGTTACAGGAAGCCAGATTCCAGATGGACATCAGGAAAAACTTCCTGACTGTTAGAGCAGTACGACAATGGAACCAATGACCTAGGGAGGTCGTGGGCTCTCCCACACGAGAGGCCTTCAAGAGGCAGCTGGACAGCCGTCTGTCAGGGATGCTTTAAAGTAGATTCCTACATTGAGCAGGGGGTTGGACTCAATGGCCTTATAGGCCCCTTGCAACTCTACTATTCTATGATTCTATAATCAGTGTGCTTGCTTCTTTGCAGAAGATAAATAGAGAGAAGTCTCCCACACTCTGGGTCCAAACATGAAAAAATAAATGAAAGTTCAAGATGGATGGGCGCAAGGCAGATGAATTTCACCCCTCTGAAGTTTTTTTCATGCATACTGAATGCCCATGTTTGCTTAGTTTAATCTGCAAAATATTACTGTCTGCAGCAAGCAATTTTCCTCAACTCTGTTCATGCACAAATCAGTTCTTTGCTTAAAAAAAAGAAGCATGTAGCATTTTACAGAAAATAAAGCAAGCACAGGCCACCTTTGATATTCACCATTTCAGAGCTCAGCCAAATAAATTCAGGAGAGATTCAAAGAAATGCTGTGTACGAGCACGGCTTTGACATGATCCCCATGTAGAAACTATCCTCCATCCTTTTAAATTATGTTTCCCCTGCAATGGAGGTAATATTTTCTACTTGCAAAGCTATCATTATTCTCTGACTAATTTATACTTTCATAACAGGCACTCCAGAGCAGGGCTCAAATACTTAATAGACTTGCTGTCTGATCAGGGCAATAGTAATATCTTGCATTCATAAAATTCTTTTAATCTCACAAGATCTCAATGTGCCTTGCAAATTGTTTAGAAGTCTAGCTTGCTTCAACTACTCCTGGGAAGAGAAGCCATCTTCCACACACAGGAATTTTTTTTAGACTAGGCAGTAACAAAAAGCAATACAAATCTCAACTGGCCAAGCTTTAAAATGGGTAGATCTTTGGTTGACTACACTAGAGACCACTCTGCCTCCTCTAGAGTGTGGCCCAGTCAGATAACCCATCAGAATTGCCCCAGTTTGTACGGTGCATTTTGTTAACATAGAAAAAAAGGCAAATAAAAAAAAAGGGAGACACGACAGAGGTGTGCAAAATCTATATATTAATGCAGAGCACAAATGTTTGTTCACTCCATTTTGACCCCCTATATATCATCCGATCAACTTCATAACAGTCGCAAATTAAAGCTGCCAACGCCTAGATTTGCAGAAAAATAATCATACAGAATCGACACCCTCACAATTAATTGTTACAGTCCATCATAATTCAGTGCACAGTGAAATTATGGAATTCACTACAAGATGTAGTGATGGCCACCAATTTGGATGGCTTTAAAAGGGGGTTGGATACATTCCTGGAGGAGAAGGCTTTCAATGGCTACTAGCCCTGATGGTTATGTGCTAGTATCTGTATCTAGTATCTGAGGCAGTAAGCCTGTGAGCACCAGTTGCTGCGGAGCATGGGTTCCTTACACCATGTCCTGCTTTGTTGGTCCCTGGTCAACAGCTGGTGGGCCACTGTGTGAACAGAGTGCTGGACGAGATGGACCCTTGGTCTGATCCAGCATCAGGGCTCTTCTTATGTTCTTATGTATTGTGGAACTGAACAGGTATGCAATATAGTTTTAATACAAATTTAATACAAAGTTGTGAAATCTCAAGATTGCGTAAAGCCGCTGATTAATGAAGCTACTACATGCTTGCAAACATTTTCACAACAGGTATTATTATTATATTTATTTGTATCTCACCTTTTGCCCAATACTGGGCCTCAAGGCGGTATTACAAAGTTTAAAACATACATTTTAAAACATAGGAAAAGAAATGTAAAAAAAAAAAGTTTAAAATACACAACAAAATTGTAAAAACAAAACAAACAAGGGACAGGCCTTCGCCTTGGGGTCGCCTCCGAAGGGTGGCGGACCCGCCCCCAAGGGAGCCTGCCTCTTAAGCTCCCAGTCCCAAAAAGTTGTTGCAGCTGGGCGGGTGAGATGGTTTTGTGCTGGGAGCCTGAGTCTGCTAGGAGGCAGTTGGAAGGTTCTGCAGACTAGGCAAACCCCTCAAGGCAGGACAACAGCAGCCGCTGATACATCTAGTTATGAGGAATACGACAAAAGTGGATAGGAAAAAAGTCCCCCCTCCCCGCTCCTGTCGTGTATAAATAATACTAGAATCCAAGGTCAGCTGAGTGTTGGGAGACACAGGACAAATCAAGGGAAATACTTCTTCACACATAGTCAATGACCAACAACTTGAACCGCTTTAAAAGGGGATTACCAAATTCATTACAAGTAAGGCTATCAATAGCTGCTAGTCATGATAGCTACATATTACCTTCATTATCAGAGGCAATACCACTTATGTTGCGCTCATGTCCTATTGCAAGCATCTGGTGGTCACTGTGGGAAGAGAACGCTGGACTAGAAGGCCCTTTGCTCTCCTCATGTTATTCAAACGCAACACAAGAATTTAGTTTATACACTTACCACTTCTAAATGAAGGTGTCACATTATAACTGTCTTGCCTAATGGCTCCAAAAATGTTCCAAGAAGACAATTTTAATTGGCGTGGGCCTCATATTAAAGACACCCTTATTTTCTCAGAGACATCAATACTATTGACTTCCTGCAAATAGCAAAAGAAAACAAATGGAAATGGCCCTTGAGTTGCGTCAAGCCGCTATTTTGAATGTGCAACCTCCGCTCAGGAGTTGTTGTGTTGTGCGAACCCAGCAAACTGGGATTATGAGAGGGTGAAACAACATGGTCAGTTTTAGTGTTATGCGAGGGTTGTTTAACCCTTGCATTCCATACCCCACGCTCATCGGGTTCGAATGACATGAAAACCCTGAGTGGGGGTAGTATATTTAATATGTCGCCCACAGGCACCTCAGCTCATCATGGGTTATTTAACCCACAAGCTGTGGCATGTCATCCAAACCCGATCAACGACAAGCAGACAATATTTAGGCACTTCACTTAAGGATGCTTCTCTCAGCTGTAGTGGCTTATTACCAAAACATGTTTACAAGAAGTCCCATCACGGGAATTCAATACATACTTTCTCCCCAAAGTAAGGAAGGTCAGAAGGTTGTTACTTTTGAGTCCATCCGTAAACAGAAAACAAGAGATAAAAAAGGGAATACAATATACGCACTGAAGGATCCAAGAAGGTGACATGGGGAGTTATATCCTCTCTTCCCGCCCACCCAAAATCTCCTTTCAAGTTTGAATAGTTGATCTAGCTTGTAGGCATAATTCTAAAAGCCTTTGCCTGCTAAATCACAGGAAACAAAACACTGTATAAAATTCCTATAACTGATTTATAAATGATTTAAACCACAGGAAGTTTTACTATTATCAATTTCCCTGGACACTCGGGTTCCGTACGCAGCGTTCCAGTCATGCAGCTAAGCTGATAATACTAACCTCTCCTGCTGAGATGCTTTTTTTTAACTGATTTCAGAGAGCAAATGCAATTAGTTCACATTAGTTACTTAGTCGGCAGTAGGGAGTGAGCAATTTGAAATAACAGGATATGGATTAATGTAGTTAGAATATTATCTAAATGGAGCAAGTCTCCTGTATGTCAAACACGACTCATGCCTGTCTAGCATTTTTGCTGTTCCTCCAATTGAAATAACATTGAGATCAGGAGACATCTGATGGCCCACACTCCTTCAAACATATGGTTTAATAAGTCAGTACACGGAAGGAATTTTGGGCAAGTGAAAAATCGGTATTTTCCTGATGGTGAAGGTCTAGTTCGAACTGAATTTATGGTACTTTTTTGGAGAGCCAGTGTGTAGTGGGTAGAGTTTCAGACTGGGAGTTGGGAGATCCAGGTTCTAGTCCCCACTCAGCCATGGAAGCTCACTGGGTGACTTTGGGCCAGTCACAGACTCTCAGCCTAACGAACCTCACAGGGTTGTTGTTGTGAGGATAAAATGGAGAGTTTCTTGGAGGAAAAAAAGCACAATATAAATGTAATAAATAAATAAATGATAAGGAAGAAATCTACCATCCAAGTCGGTTAGTTTATGTGGTCTGAGCAAGCTTAATAGGGCTAGGATCCAGACATTTATGGATTTTCTCTCTTCCTGGAAGAGTGGCTGCCTCTTCGGGAACTTTAAAGAAAAAACTCAACATCCTTGTATCCTTGTTCAAGACTGCTTTTTATCAATTGCTGTGGATGCACTAACTGCTACTGCTATCAATGGCTACTAGCCCTGATGGTTGTGTGCTATCTCCAGTATTCGAGGCAGTAAGCCTGTGTGCGCCAATTGCTGGGGAACATGGGTAGGAGAGTGCTGTAGTACCATGTCCTGCTTTGTTGGCCCTAGCCGACGGCTGGTTGTCCACTATGTGAACAGAGTACTGGACTAGATGGACCTTTGGTCTGATCCAGCATGGGACTTATGTTTTTATGTTCTTATGCTCAATTTAAGTGAGGTGCAATTTGGTTTTAATTAGACAATCATTTTGCAATTATTACAGTATTTTTCTGAACTCTTGGTACAGTACCTTGAAGGGTCGCACTCTCCCTTTGCTGCAAAATGTGGGAAATGGAAAAACAAGCTAAATTTGTCCATTCTAAGCCTCTGTAGCAGTTTGATGCCAAATTGCAGAAGCAAACCAAGACTTATTACAAAACAACAGGAACAGTGGCACGTGGCCATTGAGTTCCCTACCACCACAGCTATAAACACAATGCAGACCTCTTACAAAACCAAGGAGGGATTCAGTTTAGCATGGTTCTTGATGCTTGCATGCGCCAGTATGCCACTAAATATCTGTTAAGGCCTCGGGCATATTGCTATGGATCCCAGCTCTTGCTTTCAGCATACCACCCATCTACAAAGTACAGATAAAAATAAAAAAAGACAACAGGCAGCCTCCATTTATTATTCCTGCACGAACAAGGCAGATCTGCTATAAAGCTACAGCCAGCCAAGCCCTGAGCTGATCGATTCAGGATGGTGAAGTTACAAACAACCCTCAAAAATGGACTGCTTTAATACATCAAGTTCCTCCGCGCACAATGTACAACAAGGTCATCTGGCTGAGTGACTCACACGTTTGCTATAGGATGGTTGTTTTCTTGCATGCTGCTGCTACAGACCAGCTAAAATGCAAGCAACTATAAAGTTATTGCAAGATATTGAGCAATGAGAAATATTTCCCCATCCATTGTAGCCCCAAGCTGTACTCTTGACAAACCCCATGGTACATGTGTATACCAATACAGAGCTACTGTCCAAAAGGGCAGGATAACCCATACATCAGAGAGAGAAACGAGTTGCTACTAGTAGGGTTACTAGAGTTTGCATCCAACCTGTGGAGTTAAAAGATTTCTCTAAAACTGGCTTGCTTAACAGGAGCGCTCAGTCCCTGTTGAACTAGTTCTCCATTTGCCTCTGGGATTGGCCGGGTAGCTCACACATTCTGCAGAGCCAGAAGCCAAGAGCTATAGCTGGTGCCTTTCCAATTATTCCAAAAATCATTCTAGAACTGCAATATAGGGAAAGACATTTATGGCATCAGATGCTGAGAAGGGCAGGCAGAACATCCGTGTTTTACAAGCGGGGAAGCCGACTTGGGAGCTGCAAAATCCTTAAACATACTTTTTTTTAGGATTGAAGCAGGAGAACACCCAACACGGGCATCTACAAAGGAGCCCCAAACTTAAGCATAGTGGCTATGGTAACAGGAAGCCTGGAGTCCCCAATTCAAATCTCATCTTGGCCAAGTCTCATTTGTCCTACACACAACTGGTGCTTCCAAACTAATGCATCATAAACCCTAAATGTATTGCCAATGCAGTCTTAAACATCCTTAAGTGAGCATATCCACAAGTAATGCTTCTAAGTATCAGTGGCAGGAATGTGTGGCAGCTAGCGCAGTTGAAAAAAGCCAGAGAAAGAAAAGGTGTTTAAGAGAAATTAACATTCTCATACATAACAGCTACTTGATGTAGCCATCTTATGATATTTATCCAGAACACAAGTGAAATCAAATACAATTCCTTCACCTGCCCCAGTCCATTTAACGGCTGCGTTTGCACATAACAATAAACCTGCTGGTTTACTGTCGATGAACATGCTGACGAATTCTGCACATTCACTCTCCCTTTGCTCCTTGCTTTGCATGAGAGTGTGAAACAGAACAGAAATTAGGAACTTCAGGAGACACCCAAACTTGGGCTCCTGGTTTGTGCATCTTCCCCCAACAAGCCTGGCTTGTTAAGCCAAGAATAAACCAAGGTTTGTGGCCAACTTACAAATCCTGGTTTGTTTGGGAGCAACAAAGCAGAAGCCTGGGTTCAGATGTCACATAAAATTGCAAGGAGCAAACTAGATGCATGCACCAGCGTGTTACTCATTCACAGCAAACCAGTATAAACCAGCAATTCTTACTTATGTGCGAACACTCCATATGTCAGTTTCTACTTTACTTTCCAGTATTTATCATACACACACAAAACTTACTCTTACCAATCTATTCTATCACTTCAGTAGTACTGTCAAGAATGCCTAATGAAATTTAGGGTATTTCCTATATTAGCATATCTTATACCATCTGATCAGTTTGGGTAAATCCTAACGTAAGGGGCGGAGCACTCAATTTCCAGCAGTAATATGGATTTACCTTATATATTAATTTTCTTGGTATCAAAATAACACGTATTATTTAAATTATTTTTACACTGCCTTTTAATGTGCAACATTTTTGTAAGTGTAAACACAATATCACATTTAAAAACACAGCTATCTATTCTTCTTTGTCCGAATGCTCTATGCCACTGTTCTTTAAATCTATCCTCATTTTGATTCAATTCCAATAAAACTTGATATAATGATGCTATAATCCTTCCTTGTTCTGCTTCTGTTAATATTTTTTCTCCCTTTGTCATCTCCTAAGGCCCAACTGTTCTGGCACATTACTAATAAGCTATCATACTTTAAATATTGAAAGAACTGAAGCCTCTGGGCTAGACTTCCTTCTTTAGTAAGTCAGTCCTGCAAAACAATATTTCATTACAAGTTAAATCCGTACTTTTCCAATTCTAAAAGTGATCGAAATTGATATCCCAGGTTCAATTCACTATGGTGTAACCCCTGTTCCAGTGGTGAGATACCTGGACTAATAAACATGTTATATTTCTCATCTCTCCATAATTTCATTTAATCTAGAATTAATTAGCACAGAAGAGAATCTCTACTGGGAGATTTGGCCCCTCCAGTTTATGCAAACTTTCTAGGCCAGGAAAATATTTTGTGACGATAGGACACCATCCTGTTCTTTTGGATTATTGGATGGGTAAACCATCGCCCCTGACAAACAATTTCTCTTTTAACAGCCTTTTTAGATACATTTAGCAACCAAAATAGAGCACAATTATGCAACTGTCTTTATGGTCATTTTAATGAATTGTGTTTATATTCCTTTTTAAACTATGGATATGTATCCAAGGCATGGCACTTAATGCATTCCAGAGTTCCACATCTTTAATGCCCTTAATTGCTGGCTCATAATTTTTATAGCCTACTCAGGATTCCTCATAAAAAATATTCCTAATATTTAACTGGCTTTTTGCAGTCTCTAATACCAGACTCATTTTAGTCCTCATTGAAGTGGAGCCTCATCTATTGAGATTTATCCGTACTTACCTTGTTATCTTGAAAATTTACTGTATTTCAGTCATTTCGAGTAAACTTGTTCTGCGAACATTTTTCTCCCTCTCTCAAAATACTAGAACCCGGGGTCATCCCATGAAACTGATTGGTGGGAGATCCAGGACAAATAAAAGGAAGTACTTCTTCACACAGAGCATAGTTAAATTATGGAATTCACTACCACAAGGTGTAGTGATGGCCACCAATCTGGGTGGCTTTAAAAGAGGGGTGGATAAATTCCTGCAAGAGAAGGCTATCAATGGCTACTAGCCCTGATGGTTGTGTGCTATCTCCAGTATTCGAGGCAATAAGCCTGTGTGCACCAGTTGCTGGGGAACATGGGTGGGAGGGTGCTGTTGCACCATGTCCTGCTTGTTCATCCCTGGCCGATGGCTGGTCAGCCACTGTGTGAACAGAGTGCTGGACTAGATGGACCCTTGGTCTGATCCAGCAGCGCACTTCTTCTGTTCTTATGCCTTATAGTGAGTGGGCCAGTTGGCACAACAGCCCATGGGTTAATTAAGCCATTGTGGTTGGGTGGGGGGCTTATCATGATTTTTTATCTTACATTGAAATAAGGTTAACAAAACGATGGCAACAAACAGAAGAAGAGCTTACATAATAATAAATCAAAATAAAGAAATTCACTAATTATAAACTTTAGTCTATAACTGATATGATTATGGAACATCTACAATAAAACGGCCTACGTAGGAGCTCAATACCTAATGAAAGTAAAGTACAAGTTCTACATTGTATAAAAGTGGAGCGTGCAAGTGTATGCCATTTTATGCATTTGTGTGTACTCTGGTGAGTGTGGCGTTCTCCTAGCCATCACAGTTCTTAGGAGATCTTGTAGCAGGCAGTACTGTAAAAGTGGCTACAGAGTGAAGTAAAAGTGGCTACGGAGTGGACAAGTCCAGAGGTAGCTGTCAGCCCACCAATTCCCATGCCCGGAGATCCAGATGGCATCGAGCTTGTCCTTAGATTACTACTACTGCTTCTGTTTACTAAGGGTGGCGGGATGTATCACAAGGATTCTCCAAGCATACGACATTGGGGAGGGGTGTGGTATAGGTAGAGAAGTGGGGTTGCTTTGGGACATTCTGGGATGCAGACACAGCTAAACGTGGAGGCATGGCCACCTTCCTCCAAGGTCGCTTGCTGCAGATAAGGGCACATGCAAAAAAGACATCCTGCATGCAAACAACACCGTGCCACTATCATGGGAAGCGGTTTCCTGGAAAGCGTCAAAGTGCAAGAAGGAGCAGGAAGGTGGGATGAACCCTCTCAGAGAGTATAGCCACCTTCCTCCAAGGTCACTCAGTGCCGATAAGAGCACATGCAAAAAACATCCTGTGTGCAAAAAACATCCTGCCGCTATCATGGGACCGCGTGCAAAAAAATTCCTGCCGCTATCATGGGAAGCAGTTTCCTGTAAAGCATCAAAATGCAAGATGGAACAGAGAGGCAGGATGAACCCTCTGTCAGCTTTTGCCAGCCGAACTTGGACAACTGGAAAATGATTGGTGAGTTCATGAGGCAAGAGGAGCGGTCAGCTTTTTTGCCACTCTTGCCAAACTACTTTGTAGTCTTTTGGAACAAGCCATGCACAACCCATGGTCCTGGGTTCATATGACAAACCAGACCACGATTTAAACAAGCCACAGCCAACAATCAAACAACAAGCCATGGGTTATAATAATAATAATAATCAGCATGGTTAAAACACTCATTTAAGCCACTGTGCTGGATCCACATGACCCAACTGTAGCTTGTTTAATCATGGTTTGTTGTGTTGTGAAATATAGGCCAGTGAATTAGACCACTGGTATATCTGGCCCAGTACTGTAGACACTGACTGGCAATGGTTCTCCAAGGTTTCGAGCAAAAAAATAATTCCAGCTCTACCTCGAGAGGCTGAGGATGGAACTTGGGACTTTCTGCATGCAACACATGTGCTCCACCACTGAGAAAGGGTCCTGTCATGCTATTATGGCACAACCGTTCGTATTGTCTGCATGTAGTGAAATCTTCTCTTCCTTCTACACATCTATCACCTCTTACTGAAGATCCCCAACACACGTTGCTGGGAGGTTGTATTTTTGAACCAAAGGAAATGGTTAGAAATGTACCTCTATCTTGTATCATAATGTTCCATTTCCGATTTTGGTTTTGCAATTAACCTATCCCCATAATTCCGTTGAGTAACTAGTTTTGGTTGCTCAAGTCTATTCTGCTGGTGGGCCAAAGTTCTATAAGACCTGCAAGGTTCTCTCCACTCTTCCATAGGCCCCTTTTACAGCAGTATGTGCTCGTGTGCAACGAGGAAGCAAAGGCTAAGGAGGGAACTGATTATGGTTAAAATTCCACCTCGACATCTGACTTCCCCCGCCCATTTCCAGTAAGCGCAACACACCCATACCCTGCATCGATGTGAGCCATGCTGAAAGCCCTGACTGGGACGACTATTCCACGACAAGCAACTTCCATTTTAGTGAAACAATCCATCTGGCTCCATGTGACTCAGAGCCATGCTCTAAGAATGCATCACTGTTCAGGCCAACGGTTGCAGCCGCGCGCGTACAGCGTGTTTTGTTCACATGCATTCCTTAGGGATGACACATCTCTATCCAAGGCCCTCTAACGGTTGGGGCTTGTGGCTTCTTCCCCCACCCCCCCTTCATCCGCCCAGTACTAGAATGACTAAGCTGACAAAAATTCCTAGCCAATTATAAACCCACTTAAAGGGACAGGCAACCCCACCTCCACCCCCAACACACACACACACACACACACACACACCCTACAAAATCGTTTGCCCTCCTATACTGGAAGTTTCTATTCATAGAAGGGAAGGGGGTGGGAACTCCACCCTGTCTCCAAAATCTTGCCCACATAGTGGATATGCAATGCATCCTTTCTCCAGAATCCAATTCATCATTTATGCTTTTTTTTTTTTTTTTTTAAAAAAAAGTAATAATGATAATTATTATTAATAATAATAATTTGCATTTATTCACTTAACTAGGAAAGGCAAGAAAGATCAGCTCCTTAATGTAAACTAGCAAATAAAAAATGAGTTCAGTTAACAACAAAAACAAGACATAAAGACGCTCCCACCAAGGCGGAAGAGGTGCAGGCCTTTAACAAAGCTGCAGCAGAATTGGATCGAAAAGGAGAAATATCTATGGCTGCCCCTAAAAACCTTTTGCCAATTACATATTCTGCACTGAACAGGGGCAGGAGAGAATGGCCCAAACTGAAAAGGTCATTTTTCTCAGATAAAAGTTTGTGCAAGCTTTTTGCAAAATGACAAAGTACCTGGGAAGGACATGTTGAACTTTAAGAGGGAGACCATTGCAAGACACCAAGAATTCTCCTGAAATTTAAATGCATTTTTATTAGAAGGTCAAAGCGTTCTAATCCAGAGCTGGTGGGGCGGGGGGAGAAAGTGAAGAAAGATTTGTTTAGGACATCTAAATACAGAGCCACTTCACACAAAAACAACTGTAACTTCTAAATGTACCACACTGGACTGCAGGAAGAGGTTTGCCAGGCTGAATGCTTGACCATGCCACAAATGCCCTGTCTGTAGAAAGCTAGCACAAGTAGGGCAAGAGGTCTTGTCTAGTCTTCTTCTTGACAGGCTAGTTTTAGGGTTACGTGCAACGGAATTTTACCCTATTCCTACAAGAGAGCATTCAGCATTCCTGACCAGTGGCCATGCTGGCTATGGCTGGTGGAAATTGAGGTCTAAAGCATTTGCAGGGCAGTTGGCTGAAAAAGAGCTGCTGTGTGGCGCAGAGCGGTAAAGCAGCAGTTTCTGCAGCTGAAACTCTCCCCACGGCCTGAGTTCGATCCCAGCGGAAGCTGGTTCTCAGGCAGCCAGCTCGGGTCGACTCAGCCTTCCATCCTCCCGAGGTTGGTAAAATGAGAAGGTAATCACGGCCGGGGAAGGCAACGGCAAACCACCCCGCTATAAGGCCTGCCAAGAAAACGTCAGCGAAAGCTGGCGTCCCTCCAAGAGTCAGTCATGACTCAGTGCTTGCACGAGAGGTTCCTTTCCTTTCCTTCCTGGCTGGAAAACGCGATCTTAAAAATTTGGGACCAGGGTATTCTGTAGCAGATGGCAGATGTGGATCTACTGGTAGATCTCTGGGGGATCTGCAGTAGATTGGCAAGGATTTCTCACTCCTTTTTTTAAGGAGTAGCATTGGAAAAATGACTCCCTTGTTGCATCCTAAATAATAATGCTAAAAACTAGGTAAGTTTAGGGGATCAGATAGCCAGGTGTGCGTGTGTGTGTGTAAGGGTCAACGAGCTCCACTCCATTTTGGTTCTAAATAAGAACAAACAAAACCAACCCAAATTCCTGGCATCCAAATTCTTTAATTCTAAATGTGTGTCTTTTGCGGTTGGTGGTTCTTCCCACATGGCCCATCTACCAAGCAAGGTCATCAGTTGCTCCATGACCCTCTACCATAAAAGGTACAGTCAGCAGGAGAGGGCCTTCCCAGTTTCAGCACCCATGGTCTGGAAATCTTTCCCTTAGGGCAGGAATATCTAGGCCTTTCCTTATTCCCCTTGGCATGGAGACAGTATTATTTTGGAAGGTCTTTGGTATTGCTTACACGTCATCCTCCCCCTCCCGCTACCACGATCTGTGTATTGTGGTAGTGCTGCTATCCGGTTTTTGCTGGTTTTTATTTTGTCTATGATGATCATTTTTAAAAAATTATTATTATTATCTTCATTTTTACTGTGCAAAGAAATAACAACTGTGAAACTTTTAAATCCTTTGTTGTCTACTACTTGGATGTCCCTTTCAGGTAGGAAAGCGGTTTATAAAATCTAACATGGCAAAATAAATAAATAAATAAATAAGGCTGCCGATTTGGTAAACCCATCCTTCCTAGTTTTTTTTTTCTCCTAAACTTCTATAAGCCTAGTTGTTATGAGATGCCATATCTGCTCCCACCCAATGGTGAACAGAAATAAGTTGCAGGCAAGTTAAGAGAGGGGAAAAGTTGAAAATGGAAGGGAGAGAATGAACAACTGGAAAATGTCCTTTCCAACTGGCAACGAGGAAGAGGGCCTTTTCAATGGTGGCCCCCCAATTATGGAATAATCTCCCCGACGAGGCTGGCCTGGCGCCAACATTGTTATCTTTTCAGCACCAGGTCAAGACTTTTCTTTTCTTTTCTCCCAGGCAGTTAACGACGTGCGCTGAGTTTGTTTGTTTTTAACTGACCCCAGAATAGTTTTTTTTAAAGGATATGGTTGTTTTTATGCTTTTGATGGTTTTAAATTTTGTATATTTGCTTTTAAAGTTCACTGTTTTTAACTTTTGTAAGCTGCCCAGAGAGCTTCAGCTATGGGGCAGTATATAAATGTAATAAATAAATAAAAAAATAAATAAAAATGTTCTCCTGCAGCTGTTAGTTTTCCACAGAATGGACTCAAAACTGCTGGATGGTCTCCTTCCAGACTCTCAAAGGTGCTGTTTTCCCAGTGTTACATGTGTCCGAATGCCCTTGTTCTTCAATAGAGCACAGCTATTTAGTTTAAAGATTAAAAAGCGTTAAAATATGAGGGTTTCATATGCACAGGCTGAGGTCAGCAGTAGTACTTAGAACCAAATCGAAAACAAAACCCCACATCCGGGGAGGTATATACAGGAAGAATAGTTAACAAGGATGCTCCTTACAGCAGCACTATCAGCAATCTCCATATACAAAATCCATGCATTCCCCACATTTTTAAGGACCACAATGACTGGGTTGTAGTGTGGGTTGTTGCTGAACCATGGGTTGTTTGTTGAACTGTGGTTTAGTGTGTTTTCTGAACCTAGGGCATTTCCCACAGGGTGACTTGTTAACCATACAAATGTGGCTTATTTTTCTCAACCAACCCAATGGTGTGTTGCTGGGTCGTTCGGGTTGGTTAATAAGCCAGACTACATAGTTAACAAGCCACCCTGCAGAAAGTGTCCTGGGTTTAGACAACACGCTAACCTACGATTCAACAAAAAACCCACACTCAACCACTGAGTATGGATTAGCATATTGTGTGAACAGCCCCATTCTGAAACAGGCTTCAAACGTGCCTGGTCACCTGTAGTTAAGAACTAGCACCAGGCAAACACAGTCTGAGTCATTTTCTGTTGAAAGGAAGTGGAGAGAGATTGTCTTCAGTGCACTAATGTGCTAAAAAGCCAGCACGGTTGCATGTGGGCACACAGGTTAGGTAGTAAGTGGGCACGCTTATAGGTTTGTTAACATCTGAGGATTGGAAAGACTGTACTGAAACAATGCAAGGTTGACCTCACTACGTGCTCTTTAGGAGGAGGAAAGTCATAGCATTCCTAATTCCAAGACAGAGAAATGTACGGTCCCACTGACCATCCAAAGATAAGAAGCCATTCCAAGACATTGCAAGCACAGGAAGACACCACCACTATTTTACGATTGAAGCAGACTGCACCTGCAGATACACTTCCATCCAAGATGGGAACTTCAAGCCATCTCCGTTAATGGACTATTACCGGAGCATCGATCTATTACAAGATCATTCCCACAGCCATAAACAAAAGACTCAAGAGGAAGTCTTATTATTAGTTGAAGTGTAATAGTGTGTGTGTGTGTGTTTAAAAAAAAATTAAGTAATGGAAAATTATATAACGCCTGTTCTGAACCATGGGGAAATGGCCTGCACTGCAACTTAAGAGAAAGATTAACAGCAAAATCACAGAGAATATGGATTCCTTTCAATGCAGAAATTGGAAATACTTCACTGTTTTCACATATTGTTTTAAAAATATTAATCCTAAACTGAGCTTTTGTCACCCAGACAGTTGTAAGACATAGCATTCAGCTGGCTTCACACTTGACATTTCTCTGACATTTTTTCCCTCTATCCACCCTCCCCCACACACACCCCGCCTTGCTGGGAGCCATTTCTCACATTCCCAACCCTTATTGTCAAGTCTACCACGAAGTTAAAAACCCCACAACAGGGCTAAGCAACAAACAGCCCAGGCCCAAGAATAACCCCCTCCCTATTATATACCTCAGCTGCTTCCCCCCCCCCCGCTCCCCATCATGTCCCAAGATAGTAGTCACTCTTCCGCAGTGCCTAAAAAAATTGCCAAATTAGCACGGGGGGATCAAGCCACCAGAATTATAATTACCCAGTGAACAACATTTTAGGTAGGGTAACAGTTCCAGGTTATGACATGGCCAATAACGTCACTCCATTTAGCTTCTGAAATTCTGCATTGTAAATCTTATGCTTCCTTCTCACCCCCACCCCATACCCAAAATAGCAAGCATCAGGAGTATCCTAGGAATCCCAAGGCTGAGCTATATGATCAGGAGAATTCCATCCTGGAGCAGTTCTTGCTCGGCCACTTGACTACGGATTTCAGGGGGAGGAGAGAAATCTCATCCGATTAGCTATTTTATGAGGTAGACCACTGTGACGCAAGCTTTCCATGGGCAAGAAGTTGTTCTAATACAGGGGACTAAACATGAGGTTCTACTTTCCTGAGCTGCACCATATGGTATGTATGTATTTATCCAAGCACTGACCAGATCTAAACCTGCTTAGCTTCAATAAGGTGGCTGCCTCATATGTCTTCAGACACATTGCACTTGTGTTACAGGGCTGTGGAGTCGGAGTCGGAAGCAATTCTTGGATTACTGGAGTCGGAGTCGGTAAAAATGTACCGACACCGACTCCGACTCCTAATAAATTTAAATTGTATATAGAGTTGCAATATGTCCCTGAAAACCAAGATTGTCCTGGATTCCAGCCAATTCCAAAATATTCCGGCTGGTTGGACAAAAATCTCGGATTCGCAGTCCAGCTGGCCAGAGAAATTCAGACCCCCTCAGCGGATCGGCAGCAGCAGAGAAAAAGATGGATCAATTTCCAGAGTGCCGCTGCTCCTTCACAGGCAGGCTCAGACGAGTCACCATGACTCAGGTGCTCCAAGCATGTGAGTTCCAAGCACAAGAAGGAGTTTGGTCATCATGGCTGGTTGCGGTAAGCGCTGGGCCCCGCTGGGTTGTTTGTGGGGGAAGAAAGAGTTTTTTGGGGTGTATGAGGGAGGGAGGGGGGAGGAAGGAAAGGAAGCACAAAAACAAACTCACTTTTAACTGAATAAAATACAGCTGTTACGAAGTAGCTCTCCTGTGAGTGAGCAGTACAGACTCCATTTTGAGGCAGCCAACAGTCAAGGTGTCTTCACCCCTCCATCTCCAAGAGAGATGAGGGGAAAAACACAGGAATGGGGCTGAGAGCAATCACAAGGCTAGGTCAAGCAATTCATTTAGATAAGAATCACCTTACTTAGCCACAGACGCTCTATGACCAATGTCTAAAGATTCCTTACAAGAGAGAGAGAGAGAGAGAGAGAGAGAGAGTGTCTCATTAAAACGTGTGCAAGTTGTACACGGGTCTAATGAGAGCATATCACATAACACAGTAAAGGAGATTTTTATTTGGGTTTTAGAAAATATAACCTCATTGTTTTCATTTTGGGGCTTCTTTAATAAATAATAATAAAAAAACAGAATGTCTTAGCTATAGCCTTTAGACCCGGGCTTTAACAGGGTAGGGTTCTAAAAAGTTGCGTGCTTGCAGTCGATGTAGGAAATATATAGAAAATTTATTTCCTATATCGATATATAATTAAAAGAGTCGGAGGTGCCATGAATAAAGGAGTTGGAGGTTTTATGTTTTAGGACTCCACAGCCCTGCTTGTGTAGCTCAGACCTAAACTTACAATTCTCCTTAAAGACTAAAACCTGCTTCAAGAAGTGGAGGGGGGATTAATTCCCCACCCTCAAGGAGTTCTCCTAAGAGCCTGACTGGAGAAGAAAAGGGTGTATGGCACCATAAGGCTTCTCCGAGCCTGGGACATTGGGGAGGGGTGTGACATGGGTAGAGAAAGCTGGGTTGCTTTGGGACGGTTTGGGATGCGGACACACCTAAACCTGGAGGCACGGCCACCTTCTTCCAAGTTCGCTTAGCGCAGAAAAGAAGAGCACATGCCGAAAAAAATCTTGCGTGCAAAAAACATCCTGCCGCTATCCAACTTCAGCTACTATTACAAGGCTGGCCCAAGACATTCCACTGCCTGAGAAAAAGGACAAGATGGCGCCCTCTTCCACTCTATGTACAGAAGCTAATTGGATTGTTCCTTCAGTACTGGCAATGGAACAGCATCTCCATTGCACCTGAAGGCAAGACAGCTAGATTAGCGGGCACTGGGCAGGTCCCTTGGCATACAACTCCCTCTTCTAACACCCCGCTGTTGCCTTCAAGCATCTGCCACCTGAGGTAACTGCTTCACTCTGCCTAACGGTTGGACCGGCCCTGGCCAGTTAAAAGGTTCAGGTGGCAGCCAATGGGAAAGAACTCTGCCGGAGACTCTAGAGTAACACTGTCAGTCACCACTGGCAATACTGAGCAAGCATGGACAAGTTGTCTGGGTTGGTACAAGGCAGATTCTTATGCTCCATGTGGGATCCTGCCTGTGAACCTTAGAAGTTTGGTATGCACCATATTATTATTATTATTATTATTATTATTATTATTATTACTACTACATTTATATCCTGCCTTTTTTCCTCCAAGGAACCCAAGGCGGCATACATAATCCTCCTCCTCTCGATTTTATCCTCACAACAACAACCTTGTGAGGTTGGCTGGGCTGACAGTCTGTGACTGGCCCAAAGTCACCCAGTGGGTTTCCATGGCCATGTAGGGACTAGAACCCGGATCTCCCGACTCCCAGTCCGACACTCTAGCCACTACACCACACTGGCTCTCATCCTTATCAGCCATCGGTAGACTTATCCAGAGGAGTTGCTAGGCCCTTAAAAGATTTGGAGCCAATCTTCCCTTTCGCATCAATGCTCTTCCCCCGCCCCTCCTAAGTCTAATGGCTATGTGAAGAGAGGACTTGGGGACCCCAGTGGACAGGAAAGAAAGGGTTAACCTTACTCTCCACAACCATGATTCCCTGGAAAACACCCCCACCGACCCACCCAGGCATGACAGCTACACTTAGTAAAAATCTCTCTGGCACCCATGGAAAGAGCGTCCCCCACAAGGTTAACATACCCAAGGTTAACCCTTCCTTCTCCAGCTGCAATTCCCCTTGAAAATTTCTTCCTGTGTGGCATCTGAGCAAAGAGGGGGGGGGAACTGCTATTGGCACCAATAGACGTGTAGGGATCTGGCGAATAGACCAGCGGCCTTGGGGAACAGATTCAGAGCCAAAGTCCCATAGGACAAGGGTTAGCAACACCCCTGGACTTAGCCTACAAGAACAGATTGTTGTGAACCGAAAGCACTGGGTTGTTTAGGGGCTGAACCACCAGCGTTTAACCGTGGTTTGCTGTTGGGTTAACCGCTGGGTAGTTTAGTATAGTCCCTAAACGACACAGCGTCATGCTCAACAGCGTATGATTTGACGATCGTATGTTGGCGATTAAAAGGGAAAGTGAGCATCATGCTCACTTGCTCCCACCCGTGCACAGAAAATATTGGGTAATGGTATCATGAGGGGTTATGTGGGTCTCACTATCACCACCCAGAAGCAAAAGGTTTTGGACAAAGGTCTTTCCATCATGCCGCATGAACGCTACGCTTGGCCAACTCCCAAATCCTTAAAGGTGTTCTACGGTTCTGCCACATAGTGACTGGGTTTAGTCAATTGAGTAGGAAGGAGGAGGCATTGTGGCTTCTCTCCTTGCTCTCAGGTTTGCCCACCATCTCCATAATCCCCTGCAATGCAGGGCGGGTTGGCGTGCCCTCTGAACCCGGAGCATGGTGGGGTGGCTTCATGTCTACCCTACGACCCATGACATGTTGCATGCTGGGTCTGGATGACATGCCAACACAGACGACTGGATTGGGACCCCAGGCAGGCAAGAACTGGCTCACGGGCCTGAGATTTGATACCCCTGTTTTAAGGAGACTGGCTAAGTGCCTCCTGCAACTATCACAGCCAGTAGCTTTACCAAGCTCAGCTTGACTGGCCTTCACCAGCTGCAATAAGCCAAGGAGACGTAGAACACGTAGTAGCCCTCACAACCCCACTTTACAGAGTTGTTGTAAGGATTACTTGATAATGTATGTGAGGCATTTTCAAACACTCCAGAGCACTATCAAAAGGCTAAGTAGCTTTCATTCAGGACAATTTATTCAATGACAAATGCTAACAAAGTATCCAGGAGGAGGAACCCAGATTTCAAGTCCAGATTTTGAAACTTCTTCCCCACACTTGTTCAAAGAGGCATTTTGCTTGGAGAGAAACAAAAACGGGAAGAGGGCCGCTGTTTTGCAACCTGCTCTCCACCACGCTGTCAAGGCACCTTTAATAGAGGGGTTTACCCAGAAAGCAGACGGCCCAGTTCAGCGACAATCCACATGCTCCCAATACAGGCTGATTACAGAGTTCAATTAAAATTACTGCCTTGCAAGTAATGCCTGACACTGGATGCATTCTGATCTCTGGAAGGCAACTCTAAGAGTGTCTCATTTAAAATAAGGCCCTTTTTATATAAACAAAAAGAAAAACAGATATGTTGATGGGTGACGGATATGGAACAAGGACGTTTAACCTCAAATCTTCCCTATTGGGATCTGCCAGGAAGCCCCACCCCCTTCCCATGGACCCACCCCCATTTCCCCAACAACCAATCTTTTGGTGTTTTCCCAGTTTTTACATGTTTTCCCTCCCCCTATATTCTAAAAAGTGGAAATGCTCCTCCTAACGCCTAGTTAATGTCAGTAAGAGCTTTTACGCTATGACATGCTGGTCTTTGGGGTATTCTGACTTCACCCCTTTTCCCTTTGGAGTCACCCACCACTGGAATGCAGTCCAGAAACTTCTCTGAAATTGAACTCAATGCCTAGCTGAAAGAGGTCTTCTGCCCATCCTAAAAAGACTGCAGTGTCCACCCATCTGCCATATTTATTTATTATATTTATATCCCACCTTTTTTTCCTCCAAGGAACCTAAGGCAGCGTACATAATCCTCCTCTTCATGTTATCTTCACAACAACAACCCTGTGTGGTGGGCTGGGCTGAGAGTCTGTGACTGGCCCAAAGTCACCCAGTGGGTTTCTATGGCTGAGTGGGGACTAGAACCCAGATCTCCCGACTCCCAGTCCAACACCTTAGCCACTACACCACACCATATGGAAGCCTCCTGTGAGAGAGGAGGTTGGAATGCCCAGTACACAGAGGGAAAAGGTTTTTCCTCTTCCTAACACCGTCCACCACTTTACTGTTCCTCCATAGGAATGAACGGAGACTCTCTCATTTATACGGGAGAACTGCAAGGCGGTGCACTCTAGTCATGTCCCACTGCTGTCATGTCCTCAGCCTGTCCCAATGCTAAAATCTAGCCTGCATTTGTGTGCAAACCCATCCTGATTTCTGGTTCTTCTTAACAATGATGGATCACAAGTGTTTAAGACTTATATTTGTGTATGTATGACCATCCCTATGTACGGTGCTTTCCTGAGTACAGGAGAACGGGCCCCTGACCAGAGAAGATTGCAATTTATACAGGGAAAAGCAAAGGGGAGGGCAAACAGGGAAGCTGGGAACTGACTCTGACATAGGGATACACATTAAGTTGCTCCTTTTAAGGTTCTTCCACGGGTTTCTGCAGCATTCCACCGGGCCGAAGACATATGCACGTTGCAGCTTATAAATAAAACAGAAGGAACCAATTCAGGGGCGAAGGCTCCCTTCCCTTTTCTAGACATGCCTGCATACTTTACATAGATTCAATATTTTCTAAAGGACAAAGAACATGCTCTGAGAGCCGAAAGAGAAGGAGGGAACCAGAGACCGGAGACTCCTGGTTCACTCAGCCGTCCTGCGAAGCTGACAGCGGAAGCCTTTCTACAGACGTAAATCGTTAGCACAAACGAAGGCCCACCTGATTGAGCTACACACCAACAGCAATGGGGCCATCTAATTTCCTCATCCGTTTTGTTTGCTTTTCTACTACGGCCATTAACTCCCAAGAATAAAAGCAGTTCCTGACCACAGCAGCAGCTGCTCTGCCAAATGGACAAAATCTTAAAAGGTGGAACCACATTATGGTGAGAATTCTGTTTTAGATGCCTTATTCAGGAGTGGACAAACGTTTAAACTTTTTTGCTATGTCAATCTGGGATCAAATACCGCCACGGATTTACTGTGTGGCCTTGGGCGAGTCACTCTCCATCTTAGCTTCCCATTTGAAACATAGGATAGTACAGGGTTGCCAACTATTTCAGTTCAGTGAGCACATTTGGATATGAGACTGTTGTGGGTGCTCTCACAAAATGGCTGCCATGGGCGGATAACTAACTTGTAGCCCTCCACATGTTTTGGCCTACAACTCGCATGATCCCTCACCATTGCCTATGCTGCTAGGAGTTGTAGAACTACAAGTTTCCCACCCCTGGACTAAGTCCATCAGGTCTATACAAAGAATACAACAATATAAGGCACAAGTCAGATCAAAACAGATCAGCAAGAATGTTTAAAACCTTGGGGAAATCAAGAGGTTGAAGTTAGGTGCTGGAGCCCACATAAAGAAGCCACTAAAGGGCTTAATAAAGCCCCCAGATTATATCTAACACTCATTCCTTCAGAGGCCCTATCTGGTCCAGAGAACACTAGCTGCCAATTCCTACCACACCGTAAAGTAGGCTTATCCTTACTATAGATGTTTGGATTTCACAAATTGTCAGGCGCCTTTCGTTTTTTCAAGAAAGCTATCAAGACTGATCTCTTCCGGCAGGCCTATCCAGTGGAATTTTAGGATACTTTTAGGATGTTTTTAGGATGTTTTTTTTAACGGTGTATACTATGTTTTTAATCAGTATTTTATGTTTTCTGTTGTTCCCCGCCTCGATCCGATCGGAGAGGCGGGTACGAAATAAATTATTATTATTGTTATATTATTTTTCTCAGTTTCCCAAACTTGTGTTCATCCACACTTGTGCAAATTTGCACTTCTGCAAATTCACAAGTTCCCCCAACGTGTGCATTTTCACACTTTAGCCTATGGGGGAAATGCTCATTTTCAGTGGGTGGTGTTTTTTTTTAATTTACTTTTGTAATTTTCAATGACAACATTTGTGCAAAATTCCAGAAAGTTAAAAACAAAACAAAAAGAATCCATGTGACTCAGAAAGGGCCGGTCTGCTGCAAAATCCACGGTTGGGATTCATAGAAATCCAAACATATTTGATTCTGTTGCAGATTTCTTTGACATTCCTAATCCGAACAGTGGCAAAGGAATCCTCAAGAACTAGTATAGTGTAAATAAAGCCTGGGTGGTTTTTAAAAGACGGGGAAGTGGGGTGAAGAACCCTCAAGAACTACAAAAGCTTATTGTTGTTTTTCAAAGACGGTCCCATTAACATTTTAACTCAGCATTGCAACACAGAAGTCTAATACTTGCTCTCCAGGAGAATTTACTCCGGTGCCAATTTTCCTCCAAAACGGTGTCCTAATTTTTCTTCCCCCTCTCCCCGCAAAAAAAAAAAAAGCGGGGGGGGAGGGAGAAGCGAACTATGCATCTCAGCAGCTGCTGGCAAAGATCCAAACACTTTGCTTTTCCGGAAATCCGGAATCGCAACATCATTCTCCAGTTCTACTGCCAAAAGGAGATGTAAGCGGAACGCATTTGGCATCCTCCCTGAAGCCCCAGAAGAAAGCAAAGAGTAAATATTGCAGGATCAACGCTACAAATGCCTGTGGGAACGAACGCGGATTTAAGGACTCAAACACTTAAAGGAAAGGGGTGAGGAAAGGCAGCGGGAGACACCCAATTTGTTGTCGTTGTTTTTAACTAAAACAAGGGGGGAGTTTCGCTTTTCCATCGAGTTTATTTATTGTTATAAAAGCCTCACAAAGCGCCGCTTGGCTGTTGGAAAATGCCCGCTTCCGAAATTGTTTCCATGAGAAAGTTATCCTGAAGGAAGCAAAGGCTTTTTTTTCCTCTCCTTTGTTTGCGATAACCAGCTTCTGCTCAGTGACAAAATTAAACAAGCCAGCTTGCTCAAAAAGAACCGAGTGTTCCCAACGCAGCTTTTTACCCACCCACCCACTTGATATCCTTTAATGGGAGGCCTCGAGGAGGACAAACTGATTCGAATACAGGCTTCCTGGGGGTGGAGGCACTAACAACCCCCACCCTGCTCCACCCCCGTCAAGCCAGCCAGTAGAAAGCATAAAAAAGGAAGCCGCCTGAAGGACGTAAAGGGCTGTGCTGGGTGAAACCAGCGGCCCATTTCATCCAGCATGCTGTTGCCACGAGCCTGCAAACAGGACACGCGTGCAAGCTGTCCTTTCAAAAATCACCCAAATGTACTTATTTATATAGCACGCCACTTGAAAGCGCTCAATACGACAACAAAAGGACAGGTTCCTGGCCACGTGGAGATTCCCGTTAGTGGAGGACTCGGAGGGCGAAGTATCAGGAGTAAATGCAGGTGTGCGTTCTCTGTAGGAAGGAATGGGCAGCCTGGAAGAGCTCAGTGCATAAAAGGCATCAAAGGCAAATGGCTGCAGAAGGCCAGGCCAGCAGGCGAAATCCAGCCCACCGGAACTTCCCAGACGACGACATCCCGTTACCCCCAACCACGGATCACTCGATTTCCTGGGTTTTGTGCAGATTTTCCCTTCGATTCTAAAAGGCTGGCATGCCTCTCAAAGGCTTACTTACAGGCAATCAGAGCTTTAAGCTAAACTAAGGTGGTGTTTTGGCCCCGCCCCTTTTGGCCTTTGGTCATGCCCACTACTGGAATTCGGGGCCCTGAGAGCTTTTCGGCCCACAGGCTGAAAGAGGTTCTGCAACCCCATTTAAGGGAATAGGAGGCTTTGGGGTGGCTCGTGGTGGTAAGACTGGAACACTGAAGGTCAGAGATTCAAATGTAAGTCCAGACGGATAGGGCAAATCACTTGGAAACCCAAATGTTTCTTTACATAGGATGCATTTTGGAATGTTATGCTAAGCATTGCTCCCCTTTTAGAAGGAAGCCAAGCCAAGCCCAGAAGCCATCTACCCTAGGTGCACACATTTAATAAACTTAAAATCTGGAAGATAAGGGTTCAAGTTACATCCCCCACCCTCTGCAGGAACTCTGAGAACATCAGCACTGGACCCATCTCTCAATATCTGCACTGAGCAGGGGATTGGACTCGATGGCCTTATAGGCCCCTTACAACTCTACTATTCCATGATTCTATGCATTAACTGGAACGGCTCACAATTTGTTACCAATACAGATGGAAGAACAAGGTCAAAGTGCCCGCTCAACATACTGCTACACCATCTAATCCCACAGATTGGTGGAACCTTCCCATATTGTTCATCCCCAGGATCTAAAATACAGGAGTATATTACCTCTGAACATGGAGGCTCCATTAGCTATCACAGTCTAAGCTAATACCCAACCTATAAAGAGGCCATCAGTGGGAGAGGAAGCATCTCTCCATTGTGCCTGGGTCCAGCTAAAAGCCCCCTCCCTCCTGCTACCAACTGTCACTGCTGAACTTTGCTACTAAAGACCTAGTGCCTGAATTTGCTTTTCTTTACCCCCTCCCCTCCCTCCCCATCCCCTTTTCTTTTGTGTCATGTTTTCTAGATTGTAAGCCTGTGGGCAGGGACTGTCTTAAGAAATGTTTTTGTAAGCCGCCTTGAGAGCGTTTTTGGCTAAAGGACGGGATAAAAATGCTAAAATAAATAAATCTATACAAATTCATGCTGCAAGATGGATGGGATGAGCATCACATTGTATTTTTGCTCTGCCACCAGGACCTGAATGCCCAATACCGTACTTTGCTTCCTTACCACAAAACCATTTAGCTGGCTCTGGGGAAATGTCGCAAATGGTTCCACCGGACTGAGATGCTTATGTGGAGTGTAAAGACTCCAAGTTAATTACTACCCCCAAATACCAAGCATTCGTTCTCTGCCCCCTCCTTCTGCTGTGCTGCTGTTGTGTTCCTTGTTCCTCCTCTGCTAATGTGCTCAAACAACCAAGCAGAGTAAACAGGAAGCTGTCTTTTAAACAATTGAACATTTATACTTCCCTTGTTTTCCCTGCAAAAGGGCAGTGGTTCCCCTCCAAGCACAGTGCTGGCAAAGACCAAGTTTCCCTTCTTGCAGTCCAGGCTCATTACCATCAGTCCTTTTAATAACATGGATCTAAAGATTATTCTCGAGGAACTTCAGTCATGAAATACGTAGAATGTTGAAGCGCATTGCTGTGATATTTCCTGCCTACAACACCATAATACTTTATATTTCATCCTCCATCATGACCTATAACTCTCTTAACGATTTCATTATTGGGTTGCCATTTTGCTGTTCCAATCCCTACCTGGTTCGGTTTGGTTTATAATGTTTCTAGGCCTCATGTATGCGTAGGAATCTTGACAAATGTGCAATCTTTGCTTAAGTTTGGGAAATACATTTGGTGTCCTATACAGCTCTGTCTCTTTCAACAAACCATTGCTAACAATGCTGCCCTTCCTCCTTTGGCAAAATCTTTGTACTGTAGGGAGAAGTCTTGCCACAAGAAACACATGTACGACAGGAGCAGGGAAAAGCTCCAACCTCTCGCTATCCAGACTGCACCAGCAGAAACATGAGAGCATGTCCCAGTCAGTGGCAACCAGACCAACACTCATAGGCTCAGTTCAGACAACAGTGGTTTTAGAAGTCCATGGTGGAGTTTTTACAACACCGTTGAGAATTGTATCGCCCGGCAGGAAAACTCCACGCAACGGCGGAGGCTTTTTGGAAAACACTCCATGCTGAGTATCTGCACTGTGTTCCTGGCACAACCGTTGTGTTGTGTATTGTGTGGCAGGCTCTGTGGAGTTTTCCACGGCACTGAGTTGGCTTTTCCCACTGGCTACAGAGTTCCCTGGCAAGAGTGGCGAAAGGAACAAGTGTCACTCTAGAAGAGCTGCCAGGATTGGTGGTGGTTGGGGGGGGGGGGGTTGTCTGGTTTTTTTTTTGCAGCAATGGCAGATGGGATACCATCAGAAGGACCAGGGGAGGACAGAGAGCGGAGGAACTGTCAATCAGATGCCACAAAGGATTTTACTCAACTCCACAGTAGCCCACAGTCACACAATGGTGGAGTTAGAACATGTTGTGTGGAGAGTACTGTGATGCCACCCTCCTTGGTTGTACTTTATTTCTTCTTATTCATTTATTTATTTATTTATTGCATAAATCAAAGGATCCTAATCAAGGGGCAAAGCCATCAGAATGCTCCTCACGGAGAGATTAATGAATAAATTGGACTGCACCATGTTTTGGACCAAGGGGTCTCCTCCAATCCACACAACCATCCCAGGAGTAGGGAGATACAAAGAGGATAGGGAGTTACCACATTCAGACAAAAATTGGCACAGTATAATGGCTAGGAATCAGCTGGGATTCTCCAATCCAATCGCTTCAGCCAAGAACCAACTTGATAGCCGTTGATAAAGCTACGTAGCTTCAGCTACCATCATCAACAATTCGTGGATAAGTTTGGTCTACCTCACAGAGTTGTTGGAAAGATTACTGATGTGGAATGCACTAGACTGAATAACTGAAGTTTATTCATTTTCACTATATTAAATAAATGAAATTTATTCATTGAAATTTCTCTCCAAAATGGAGGAGATGGAACCAGCCCATGTCTGCAAAGTTGAGAATCCTGGACAGAAACCTAGAAGGCCCAAAAGCCTAAATGCCTCACTATTACCAATAACATACCATATATAACAAGCTTCTACTCAAGACTTGTTGCTATCCACCAAACTAATTAAAGTTTACAGTACAGAATGTATACCGCTGCTCAAAAATGTTTATTTGTAGTGCTTCAAACACATTGTTGTAACAATGTTCTCAACACCGGATGAACACCTGAATGGATGAGATATCCATTATTATTTGCCCTAACTCAACCCCGCTCCAAACAAACAAAGAAAGAAAGCAGAAAGGCTCAGCCTAATTGTTTGTTTTGTTTTTATCGAAGACAAACTCAGCCACAGATAAGAACAAAACTGCAAACAGAAGTGACAAGAGTAACTTCACTGCAACTTCACCTATGCATTCGTTTGTAACGGTTACTAAAAAACCACGCTTTGTTACATGCGCTGCTCATCATATTGACTCAAGAAACGTCAATCAAAGTAGCTGTGGATAGTGACAAGCGAAAGATCATTGTGACAGATGGAAATATGGCCAAGAGGGAAGGAGCATTGCAGCTTAATAACAAAACACTGGAGTGTGGAAGTATTCCTCAACAACACTGGAGAAGCCATTTCTGCAAAAAGAATCCCTTAGAAGGCTGTATCCTTTTAAGGAAGCAAAGGGTAAAACAGTGGGGCTTATATTCTGTCCCTACTTCAAATTTCAGGTAATTTCATAGCTACTGCAGGCACAGAAATGCCTCTATTTATTATTTTATTATTATTATGGCATTTATATCCTGCCTTTTTTCCTCCAAGG
Source organism: Elgaria multicarinata webbii (assembly GCF_023053635.1). Taxonomy (NCBI): domain Eukaryota; kingdom Metazoa; phylum Chordata; class Lepidosauria; order Squamata; family Anguidae; genus Elgaria; species Elgaria multicarinata. Next base: position 23,432,012 of record NC_086186.1, on the reverse strand, counting down.
AACCCAAGGTGGTGTACATAATCCTCCTCCTCTCCATTTTTTATCCTCACAACAACAACCCTGTGCGGTAGGTTGGGCTGAGAGTCTGTGACTTGCCCAAAGTCACCCAGTGGGTTTCCATGGCCAAGTGGGGACTAGAACCCAGATCTCCCGACTCCCAGTCCAACACTTTAGCCGCTACACCACACTGGCTCTATGACAGCACACTACCCACAAAGTCAATCCGAGGAAAAAGGCAGTGATGAAATTCAGGATATTAGCAATAATGCTAGTAACATTGGCCGGACAAGATCCACAACATTCAACTGCCAGTCCAGAAAGACGTCCTTCACATATACTGAAGTACCTAAGGCTAGTTTTGCCAAAGTAACTTTATGATTATCTTTTCCTTGGACGATATCATTTGAGGAAGCTGTCTGAGGGAGAGGGATTGAATGCTTGTGTGTTTCTCCCCCCATGAAGAAAAAGCAGTCTGCTCAGCAAAAACTAGCTTAAAAAGAGGGAAAGGATACTGCCTGACTCCCCCAGCCCCCCCCCCCCCATGGTAAACTATTTTTTTCGTGGAGCATTCTAGGATGCAATCTCCCCACCTGCAGTCCAAAGTATACTAAGCAGGTATGGATGTTATCCATTCTCTGTCCTTCCCTAAAATTTGTTTCAATTAGAAGACACATAGAACATCTCTATGTGTCCGCCAATTGTGTCAAGAACATTTCTGCCCTTACAGATAATACAACACTAGTACATGGGGAATGCATGCTATTAGAGGGTAAGGATGGGGATGTATAGGAATTTTGTTTCAGGAGCATTTTCAGGAGAATTATTTTTTTTAGCATATTTCCAAATGTGCAATCACATTCACAAAAACTATACTTCTTTTAAAAATCGCATTATGAAATGCTCATTTTACAAAAAAATAATTTTTGAAATGTTCATTTTACATTTTTTTTCACACTTTAGTCAATGGGAGGGGGTAGTGCACACTTTTGAAAAATGTGTCCAGAAATGCATACTTTCCCTGTTCGAATGGATCAAAAAACAAGGCCCCAAATGAAAATGGAAGCAAGCCAAACCAAGCTTCAAAGAGAAGCTCGGAGAATTTCGGCAAGCTCAACCAGCCCTGGTTCTCCCATCCCTAGGTGAAGTATGTTGCTTCTAAAAAATGCCTTCATTTATAAGAAACAGGCTGAATTAAAACAAGGGCAGAATTTAACAATCCATCAATTCTTACTTTTCTGGCAGTGGTTGGAAGTCCAGCAGCGGTAGCTGTATTCATTGTTAATGGAAGTCTTCTCACACAGTGGCTTTTCCTCTGCTGTTCCTGGACACAAGTCCCCACATTCCTTGGGCGGTTTATTTCCTACAATGTAGTTGTTGGAGACAGCATCCAAGATTAGAGACCAGTCTATCGTGGAGAGGTAACACAGGTCAGAATTCTTCTCAATTCGGATGGCACCCCGGGTGATGTTCCTCAAGTTGTACAGCCCAAGTTCTTTGAGGTTTGTCATCTCAAAGACGACCAACGCATAGTTGTAGAAAAGGCTCTTGCCACGAATCACTGTGAGGTTGGGGAAAAGGTCACTCAGGGTCTCCAGGCCTGCCACACGGAACAGCAGCAGATAGCCTGTGATCATCGTGAGTTTTGGATAGCGGTAGTTGCTGAAGTCTTCTTCTTGGGGAATCAACAAAATTTGGAGAAACCCTTCAACCACTGTGCAACCTTCCAGTTGTTTCAGTTGGTCCACACTGTTGCGAATGTCGATGTTTGGCCCGCACACTGGATGAAAGGGGGGGGGGGGGAGAGGTAAAAAAAAACAAGATTAAGATATAAGTAAAGGTTTTCAGAACTATCAACAAACACCTGTTTTCTTTGAAAATGTACGTTAAACAAAACAATTTCTTGGTCCACACACACTCTTGAGTAGGTGTTAACACTCTCTCTGCATTCAGGGAGTGATTAAGATGCATTGTTTTGATTTGGCTTTTTACATTGTTATTTTTTAAGGTTGTTTTTAACCTTTTACTATGGTTGCATTAGTTTATATTCCTTGTTCTCTGAAGTTTTGTAAACCATCTTGTAAACAAATCCAAATCAATCAATAAATCTAATACCAGGCATTAGAAATCATTCTTCTTATAGACAACCAGTACAAACACCATCCAACGCTGCTGGCCGTGTGCTCCCAACTGCCAATGGACAGACAATGTGGTGTAATGGTTAGAGTGTTGAACTAGAACTTGAGGGATCTGGTTCTAGTTCCCACTCAGCCATGAAACTCCCTGGTGTCAACGATTCTCAGCCTAACTTACCTCACAGGGTTGTTGTGAGGATAAAGTGGAGAGGGGGAGGACCATGTAAACCTCCTTAAGTTCCTTGCAAGAGGAAAAGAGGCAAGATATAAGTGTAATAATAAATAAGTAAAATAAATGAATATGTTCACACTCCCATATTATAAAGGGCTAAAAGAGGCCCCAAGGGTAGGGCCCATTCTTTCTCCCTTTTCTAGAGTCTCAGATGGTTCTTCAAGGTCCCAAACACAGACAGAGGAGGCAGGCAAAGACAGCAATGGAGAACATCACACACACACACCCCGAAAAAACAGCCTGCCTGTTTGCTTCCCACCATGGGTCAATCTACCACTAATTGCTGTCTAACCGGAAAGAATCCTGGATGAAGGGCTATATTTTGATTATTATTTTATTTTGTAAGCCACCTTGGAAGCGACTGTATCCTTAAAGGCACAATATAAATGGTAATAAAGCGAAATCTTTCTACCCTAACATACATTTTGCACAACAGTAAACACAGCCTTAGTGGGGCCACACCCATAATTTCCATCACATTCCACTGAGTTAAATGATGCCTCCAAAACCTGAACATGCTAGAAACCTCACCAACTTTGGTATTGACAAAATCAAGAGCCCAGGCAACTCCTGAAGGATTCTAACAGGGTCTATTTTGCCAGCAACAAGGCGGGGTGCACCATGCTTACTGGGGGATAGGGGGGATTAGTACCACAAAAACGTGACTTTGTCCTCCCTTACAAATAAGCCCACTATCATGCAAAGGTTTATTTGGTTTTAACTAGACTGCTGCAACCTGGCAGAGAACTTCATCTTTCCTGCAGCAGCCTGCTCCATTTTCATGTTGGGCACAGAGGAGGGGCTTTCTTCTTCTGGAAGCCCCCACTTGGGTTTTATGCTGCGTGCTGAAGAAATATGAGCTCTCCGTCTCTCCTCCACCAGCTCACCTACTCATCTACATGCAACTTCTCCTCAAGTAAAGCTACCAGGTCAGTGCTGAAATGCAAGGCTAGTTTTTCCAGAGATGTTACCCAAACCAACAAGTGGAATTAGAATTTGTAATTCCACACAAAAAGGGCTGTGTTAGTTTCAAAAACCCATACAGGACAACCAATACCAAGCCTACCAAAACAATACCCTTAAAACTTTAGAAGGAAGGAATGAGTTGGATGGAACTTGCTTGGGCAGACGGGACTTCCTGCAACAAATAGTTGACTGCTGAGAGTGGGGATGAGAATGTAGGCTGGTCCCACCCCCACCCCCACTTTCCTGCTCCTACTGCAATAAACAACCCAGGGACACTTCATTCCAGAGTTGTTTATCGCGACACAGGAACCTGGAACGCTGGCTTGTTGGGGAGCCAACAACCCAGAGTTTGTACCCATGGTCTGTTAACCACGGTTTGTTACATGTAAACCACGTCAACAGCTGTGTTGAGCAGGTGCTCAGAGGTACCCCCTCCTTAATTCTTAGCATATGCCCACCCTCCTGAGCCACTATTTTGCACCTGGCTCTAGTTGGTGGACCTCATGGTTCTACTAAAACAATAAAGTAGACCCCCAAAGCCTAAGGTTATTCCAACCCTGCCATAAACAACAATAGACACTAACTATGGTTTGTTTGGGTTTGGAAATAATGGGCTAGTTCAGACAAATTACTAAGTTATGGTTAGGCCGCTAATCCTTTTGCAACAAATGGCTAGTGGGCATTTTTAAACCATGGTTATATAGCCACCATGGTTAGGAATGGTTTACACGACACGCTAAGCCGTAATGTTTAGCTCAAAATACTTAACCACCGTATGACGTCTGAACATGGTCAAACAAATAACTGCAGTTAATTGTAACTGATAGCATAAGCTTCACATTTCCTGCTCACATTCACACCACAGGAAAGTGTATGAACCTTAAATCTTTGTCCTATGGTTTAGTGTGATATGCAAGTCAGGCCACTGGTAGCCACCACCAAGTCAGCTGATGGCTACAAAACCCCACTTGGGTTCTGTGTTTTGACCATGCAACAGTGTTGCGAGAATGAGAGAGGATATACCCAGGAAGATAAATCATTTGCTTTTATAGCAATTTAATAAGCCTTCCCTATCCAGTCCCCTGAAGGAAAACTTACAACTCACAATGCATCAGGAATTCTGAGTTTTTAATAGGAATTCACATGAAGATTTAAGAAGATTGGAATATTTTTTACAATAAATCAGATCTAGCACCTGGGTTTGCCCTTTTGTCCTATCTTGTTTTGCCTTCTAGAAAATTCATCTATTCAGCAATAGCTAATAATTGCATAACACGTCAGTTCTTATTTTTGTTCATTTTGCCTTGAAATTAATGTATTTAAAAAGACAAACTAATCCCAGTTCAAAGAGTACTAAAGTTTCTTTTTGGCCTGCTGCATGTTTTCTTTGGACTATATTTTACGCACACACACAGAACACGGTGTGCGTCTGTGTGCGTACCGTGATGTCTTTCAAAGCAAAAAACCCAACACAATGCCCGTCATTCACCATTTTATGCAAACACTTTGTAGTTCCATCATTACCACTACGTAATTCAGATAATTTATATAACTACGTATAATATCAAGTCTTTCTTCTGACGCAACACTATGGCACCCAGTGGAAATAAAGGATTTACTGAAGTGCTCCAGACTCATTTTTCTATCTCCAATTGACACATTCTCCTTGCCGAGGTCGACTCAGAGGTGTCCAAAAAAGAGGATATATGTCACGATTGCGACAAACAGACTCCCAAGGACAGGGTTGCTCAATGACACAGATATCCTGAATAATCAACCTTCACTTTTGGGGGCAGGGATTCTTAGGGCAATTCAACTACCACATCCAATAGCAACCTATCCAGCGTCAATACAATTTCCAATTGCATAGTGTAACAGTTGTTTTTGCTATGTCCAATTCATGAGCCTGAAAGCACACCCAACCACCTACATTCCCGGTTCAAACCTCAATGCATATTTTTGTCACGTTTCTCAATATTTAAATATCTTTACTCTTGAGATTCACCAGAGCCCAAAATGAACACAACTCAAAAGCAGTTCTTTTTTTTGTTCCTTTTTAAATCTGGAAAAGCATTTGGTGGCACAAAAAATAGAAAACAGAGACGGGGAAGATATTTAAAAGTTATTATATTGTTGTATATAATCGGTATATCGTTACCTGACTTATGCATCTGGGAAAGAACAAGGATATAACAAACAAACCAAAATATGATCAAGACACTTCTGCACATTTTTAGCTACAATTACCAAGTGAACACATCTGATAATTACAAGTTCAATCTACAAGTTCAATCGCAGCTTTTAAAGCTCAACTAAAAACTTTTCTTTTTCCTAAAGCTTTTAAAACTTGATGTTGTGCGGACTTTATACTGTTAGTTTTACCCTACCCTGTGCCTGCTTACCCTACCCTGTGCCTGTTTGCATTCTCTTCCCCTCATTGTTTTACTATGATTTTATTAGATTGTAAGCCTATGTGGCAGGGTCTTGCTATTTACTGTTTTACTCTGTACAGCACCATGTACATTGATGGTGCTATATAAATAATAATAATAATAATAATAATAATAATAATAATAATAATTTCCATTTTCTACACAGGAAAGAAAAAGGAATTGGTGGAGAATGCTAATAAACTTAAGAATTCTAGATAACTGAAGTTGTGTTTCAATGGGGATTGGACACATTCATGGACTCTGAGGCGAGCAATGGCTACTAGTCTGGTGTAGCGGCTAGAATGCTGGACTGGGAGTCAGGAGGTCTGAGTTCTAGTACCCACTGGGCCATGAAGCTCACTAGGTGACTTAGGGCCAGTCACTAATTCTCAGCCTAACCTACCTCACAGAGTTGTGAGAATAAAATGGAGAGGAGGAAGAACATGTAAGCTGCCTTGGGTTCATCTCAAAAGGAAAAAAAGGCAGTATATAAATGTAGTAATAAATAATTAAATATTATCTCTAGATTCAGAGGCAGTATGCCTTTGGATGCCAGTAGCAAGGGAACGCAAGCAAGAGGATGCTATTGCACTCATTTCCTTGTTGTGCACTTCTCACAGGTATCTTGGTTGACCACTGTGGGAACAGAATGCTGGACCAGATAGGCTTTTGGTCTGATCCAGCACAGCTCTTCTGTTCTTACATTTGTCAAGATCCACCTCTAAACTTAGTTTACAGATCTTTCCTACACCCCAAAACCATAGTCTATTCCTTGCATTTATAGCCCACCTTTCTTGAATTTGATGAACCCAACGTTACAGTGTAACACGAGCATTAAAAAACACACACCAGGAACATACAATCTACACTGAAGCGCATACTGAATTGGCAATCGTGATCCAGTCCAAGCAAGGCCCGCACAGTCCTTTGTTCAAGCTGCCAATCATTACACCCAACTACAGTCTTCCAGGAATGTAGGTCCATCTACTTGGGCATTATTTACACTGAGTGGCAGCAACTCTTCGGAATTTCGGAACAGGAAGCCTTTCACAGCTTTATCTGGAAACGCTGGGCATTGGACGTGGGACGGTATCCATGCGAAGAATGTTCTCTACCACCGCAATCCTTACAATTGCAATTTTAAAGTTAAAAGACTTGGGGGAACGGAAAGGAGATGTAACATGTCTCAGCTCATTCAAGAACCACAGAGGTGCATAGCTTCCCCCACCTAACAATACACAAGATACAGTTGCACAAACATCACTATTCAGCTCTTGCCCAAGGAAAACAAAACAACTCTACTTGGCCTTCTATGGTAATGTTTCGTTAGAACAAATTGAACTCCAGCTCCTATTAACCACAAACCTTCACTAGGCAGGCACTTTAACAGGCGAAGTTCACAAAATATTAACAGTGGTTCTCTCTACGCATGAGGGGAGGGAGGAGAAAAGCTACATGGTAATTCTTTGACAGGACAAGTTTTGGAATTACCCAGCTAAGAACAATCCAAACCAGCCTTGAGAAAATATTCTGCAAAAGTTATTGGTCCATACACCTAGTGGATCTCTAAAAACGTTGGCTTAATACAAAACAAACACAGGCCATGTTCACCCATAATGGCAAGCCAGGATTCCTGGCATGGCCACACCCTGTTCTCTTCTGCTTTGCTCCTCCCATCCGCACAGACAGGTAAATGATCTGAAATTGAGACTTCCTTGTTACGCTCAACATCCTGACTGGCTGCTCCCGGACAAGCCAGGATTCATAAGCCAACACCAAATCCAGCGTTGTGATAGTGACCCCGTTCAGACGATACCTTCAACCATGACTTTAACCACCGAGGTTAAGCCAGAAAGCCAGGTTGTGTTTAGAAGACACCTTAAACCACAGCTTTAACCACAGTGAATAAAGCAAAAAGCCTTATTCACCATGGTTTACAAGGCTGGAGAATAAGAAGGCCGTTGCCTAGCACCATAAATACATGCAGGAAGGCACCAGGCAGTCTCTCTAGGAAGGCCACCACTGAAAAGGCTCTTTCCCTTGTGAACACAACCTACATCTCAGATTGGAAGGGCACTCTCACACCTGTGCTTTGCACGCAGAAGACTAAGGTTAAGAACATAAGAGTTGTGTTGGATCAGATCAAGGGTCCATCTAGTCCAGGACTCTGTTCACAAAGTAGCCAACCATCTGTCAACCAAAAACCCACAAGCAGGACATAAGGACAACAGCACCCTCCCACCAGCAACTGGTGTATATATTTATTTATTTATTTATTTATTTATTACATTTTTATACCGCCCAATAGCCGAAGCTCTCTGGGCGGTTCACAAAAATTAAAATCATCATAAAACAACCAACAAGTTAAAAATACAAATACAAAATACAATATAAAAAGCACAACCAGGATAAAACCACGCAGCAAAATTGAAATAAGGTTAAAATACAGAGTTAAAACAGTATAATTTAAATTTAAGTTAAAATTAAGTGTTAGGCTTACTGTCTCTGATACTGGAGGTAGCACATAGCCATCAGGACTAGTAAATATTGATAGGCTTCTCCTCCAGGTTTAAACTTTTGCATCATCAGTTTAGAAATTCTCTTTAGTAGAAAGTCTAAACAGCCTACAAGAGCAGGGGCCACACACACGCACACCGCCTACCGCCGAAACCACCGAATTTTGGCAGCATGGCAGCAGCAGCAAAGAAACCACATTTCCCCTTTAAAACAAGGCACGCGGTGAGCAAATCACATTCCTAGAAGAACCCAAAGAGTGTGCCCTTAAAACAAGGGTGCCCTTAAAGAGTGTGCCCTTAAAACGCCCCGTGTTTTGAAAGGGAACAGCAAGCATAAAATACTGATTAAAAACCTAGCATACACTGTTAAAAACATCCTAAAAGCATACTAAAAACATACTAAAAGTATCTTAAAATTCTACTGGATAGGCCTGCCGGAAGAGATCAGTCTTGATAGCTTTCTTGAATGCTAAAAGACTGTCAAGCTGATGAGTCTCCTCCAGCAGGCTATTCCACAGTCTGGGAGCAGCAGAAGAGAAGGTCCTCTGGGTAACACCTGTCAGCCTAGTCGTTGCTGACTGAAGTAGATTCTTCCCAGAGGACCTGAGTGTGCGGGGAGGATTGTACGGGAAAAGGCGATCCCACAGGTAGCCTGGACCCAAACCATGTAGGACTTTACCAACACTTTATACTTCGCCCAGAAACTAATTGGCTGCCAGTGAAGAGATTTTAAGACTGGTGTAATATGATCACCCCTAGCTGTACCAGTGACCAACCTGGCTGCCATATTTTGAACTAGTTGAAGTTTCCGGACTAGGCACAAAGGTAGCTCAAAGTTACCAGCACATGCACTACCGTCTTTAGGTCTTACTCTAGGAAGGGGCGCAGCTGGCGTATCAGCCGAAGCTGATAGTAGGCACTCCTGGCCATCACATATATCTGAGCTGTCATTTGGAGCGACGGATTCAGAAGCACCCCCAAGCTGCAAACACAATCTTTCAGGGGGAGTGTAACCCCATCCAGAACTGATTGACACACCTCCAAACTCAGGTTGTGGCCTTTGCCAGCGAGCACCTCCGTCTTGTCTGGATTCAACTTCAGTTTGTTATTCCTTAGTATTTGATCTCAATCTCTCTCATATAGACAGAATCTCAAGTTCAGAAGAAAAATATCCGGGGAAATACTTAATTATTTCTCTGCTTCAAGCCTTGGCATCACTGGACCGTGGGGAGGGAGCTTTGGGTAGAAAATCGGTGTACAATGAAACTTTAAAAACTCCAACACAGAACTGAACCTTAAGAATATGTCCTTCTACACCATTCAATTTTCTTACATTTCCTCTTGTATTTTCCGTTCATTATGACTATTCATCTTTTTATTTAACAAGCAAAAGCTGAAAGTATTGACGACTTGTACCAATAGGAAGTGTCATAAGCCATGGTGGGTATGTGCTTTTTAAAAGCTCACCCGTCAGGGAGGGAAGCTGATTTACTAGTTTACTTTTTCAAAAGCTCTGAGTTGCAATAGCTCAACTTTTCCCTGTAAGGTTCCAAGGTAGTGACTCCGTTCAGACCACACGCTAAGCCACAGTAGTTAAGCACTTTGAGCTAAACATTATGGCTTTAGTGTTTCATGGGAACCGTGTCTTAGCGTGTCGTGCGAACCATTCCTAACCCTGGTGGCTACATAACCACAGTTTCAACACACTCGCTAACCATTTGCTGCAAATAGGTTAGCAGCCTAACCATGGCTTCACATGTTGTCTGAACAGACCCCACTGTGGGGCAAACACAGTGAAGAAAATTCTGCAAAGGGGGTAAGAGAAAAAAAATCTCTCGAATATTTTCTCAGGGGGAAAGAAGTCTTCTAAGAAATTTCAGTTCAGCTGTATGGTTTACATAGGATTCAAGAACGCAATCGTAAGTGGTACAGTCCAACACAGCCATTTCATCTACAGCTTTATTCCGTGAGTATGTAAAACAGCTTTCAAGAGGAAGGGAGCATCGAGAGACTCCATTACGAATTCCCTCCCAAAATGGCCCAAAACAAGTGACTAACTTCCAAGATCTGTTCGCTTTGTAGCCTCAAGCCACAGCGACAGGAAGCACAGATTTCCCCCTCTTCAAAGGCCACCTTTCAATAGGGAAGAAAAGGGAAACAATCAGCATTGGACCCCCTATAAATCTTGGAAGCGGGCAAGTCAGGAAGTAGAGGGAAAGGAGTTCTAAGGGTGCAAAACGGAGCCTCCCGTGAATAAACCAGCTCCTTCATCCAGCAAAGTAGTAGTAGGGTCAGGAATTTCAGACATTCAAAGCATTTTGCATCTCCCTCTCCCCCCACCCCACCCCCCAATCCTAAGCAAACCGCACAGTGGAACTTTGACTTAACCCTTATGCTACCAGGAGGGTTTTCTCTCAAGGAGGAGAATTTTATGACCTTACAAAGGATATATACACATACACACAAACCAACATACAGACTGTCCCTCAGGGAGAGGTTTGCATATTTTACAAGAGTTACCAAAACAGGAACTTCAATCAACAAGATTATGTCATCACAGCCCTATTCCAGTTATGCAGAAATTTAAAATATTCCATTCCTTATTGGAATCCCATTGTTGCCAGGAAAGAGGGAGGGAGGCAAGGAGGGAAAAGAAGAGAGGAGGAGGAGGAGGAGGAAAGGGCGCAAACAGAAGACAGCTCAGAAAGTATGTGGCACCTTATGAAGAATTGCTTCTTTGTAAGGCAGGGGCGGAGAAAACTCCATTCTAGGTATATACAGAACTCTCCTGTGCCCAAAGTATCACAAGTAGAGGAATATAAAAAGTCTGACACACTATGGCAAAACTGGAAACACAAAAAAATAAACCCCACAGGCCGCAGCAGGAGCCCTGAGGGCAAAAGTGGTCCCCGGATTTCTAGACGTTGCTCACCCTTGTTTTAGTGTCTCAAGGAGCAGTAAACAAAACAGAGAAAGCCCCTGTGCACTGAAGTCACTCCGAGCAAGGCACACATGCTCTCCTCCATCTTGTGTTTCAAAGAGTGAAGAGCAATCATATAACTTTGATAACACTGGGGATTTGTCTTCTTGCCTTCTCTCCACACCCTGGCTGCTTCCAGGGGTAAGGCCTCACCTGAGGGGCCATATTGATGATAATGATGATGTACCAGAGCGGTGAACTTAGAAATAAAACAATAAAAATAAACTGTTTAAAATTGAACAATTTTAATTTGCTAAGTGCCAATAAATTCAGTGGCTGGTCAAGTGAGGAATGCTCCCTGGAAAAGAGTTGTTTTCAGGGGGCGCCAAAAGCACCCTAGTGTTGGTGCCTGCCTGACCTTCAGGGACAGAGAGTTCCAAAGAGGAGGGGCCACCACACTAAAGGCTCTTCTCCTGGTGGATTTCAATGAGGCCAAAGGTCCTTGTGGAACCACCAGGAGCACACCCTCCAATGACCTCAGTGGCAGGTTGGTTAGGTAGAAGGCATCCTGAACATTATTCTCAACGTTCCCCATCAAAGCCATTATATTACAACAGGATAGATGGACACTCATTACCTTCACTTCTAAAAGGGATTAACACATGATTTTAGGAAATTGTGTTTTTATGGCGGAAGCTACCACCATTTTAGCTGTTACCACGCATATGATCGGTAACTGGATGGGAAACCACTGCGAGCCCTACTTTAAGTTTTGCAAGCTGAAAAGGAGAGCATTATAGTAACAAAAATATGCAGCTGTAAAATCGTTGCCAGCCTTGGAAATCTACTTTGCAAGCATTCCTAACAACCAAAAACGGGAACTCCAGTTAAAACTTTTAATATCAGAGGTTATTACTGTATTTCTTCGATTCTAAGACACACTTTTTTCCCATATAAACATCTCTAAAAATAGAGTGCATCTTAGGATCGCGGGTGCGTTTATTATTTCTTAGAATCAAAGCTTTTTTTTCTGTTGGTGGTACTGAAATTAGTGTGCGTCTTACAACCGATGGCGCCTTAGAATCGAAGAAATACGGTATTATTATTATATTTATTTATTTATATCCCGCCTTTTTCCCAGTACTGGGACTCAAGGCGGTTTACAAGATTAAAACATGTACAATTAAAATATATAAATATAAATTACAAAAGTTAAAATAGAATTAAACCTACAATAAAATTAAAAACATGTTTAAAAAAATTAAAAACTGTAACAAATTTAAAGGGGGGTGTAGTTCCAAAAGCCTGTTGAAACAAAGAAGTTTTTGCCTGGCTCTGAAACTATAGCACAGAGGGAGCCAGCCTGGCCTCCCTGGGAAGGGAGTTGTAGAGCCTTGGAGCAGCCACCGAGAAGGCCCTCTCCTGCATACACATCAGGCATGCCTGGGATGTTGGTGTGACTAAGGGAAAGGCCTCCCCAGAAGATCTCAGAGCATGGGCAGGTTCATATGAGAGAATACGGTCTTTCAAATAGCCTGGATCCGAGCCGTAGAGGGCTTTATAAGTGATTTTTATTTATATAGCACCATTAATGTACATGGTGCTGTACAGAGTAAAACAATAAAATAGCAAAACCTTACCACATAGGCTTACATTCTAATAGAATAATAATAAAACAGTAAGAAGGGGAAGAGAATGCACCAAACAGACACAGGGTAGAGTAAAACTCTTTATATAGAGTATAAAAGTAAGATCAAAATCAAGTTCAAAAAGCTTTGGAAAAAAGAAAAGTTTTTAGCTGAGCTTTAAAAACTGTGATTGAACTTGTAGTTCTCAAATGTTCTGGAAGAGCGTTCCAGGCGTAAGGGGCAGCGGAAGAAAATGGACGAAGCCGAGCAAGGGAAGTAGAGACCCTTGGGCAGGTAATAAACATGGCATCAGAGGAGCGAAGAGCACGAGCGGATAAACAGCACTTTGAATTGTGCCCGGAAACAGACCAGAAACCAGTGAAGCTGTTTTAACAGGGGACTTGTATGCTTAAAGAGATACTTAAAGCGATTCTTAAAGCTTATTTATGCTAGCACACGAACCATACTACCACTACATTTCCCAACCAGGCTTGGGACATGCACTTTTGCAACATTACAATCTATTCCAAGGAACCAGAGAACTAGTGACAGACAGGTCTGCAAAACTATTGAGAAGCCTGTTTATGCATGATTTCGGCAACAGCCGTCATGAGGGAGGACAGCACTGTACATAGAACCAGAGGACTGGAAGAGAAGGCAACCATACCACCTCACGCCTCAGGACAAAAGCCTCCATACTCAGGTGTCTCCAAGAATCCATTTTCACGACTTGCATTTGCACCTTGGGCTCAGCAAGTTCTACGACGACCTTTGCCATGTGACAGAATGGGGGGGGGGGGGTGCAACTGCTTCCGCATGCATTCAGCTTGCAACTTGATGTATATTTGCTGGGCAAGTCTTTGCGCTGACACAGCGGAGTGTGGGTTGTGATTTGGCTCAGTTCACTGCAAAGCAACTGCATGACTACACTGCAGTGTGCCAAAGTCGGCACTGACCAAGTAATATTTCAAACACCCCATTAAGCCTCCTATTCTCATTCCATGTGAACAGACAGATGAGAACCCAAATTAAAAAATAATGCATCACTTCCAGAAGAGGCTGCCATTTTGTGAGTTTAAAAATAAAATTAAAAAACCAGGCTGAGTGCCCTTGGATCATTCAGGAAAATCCTCCGACGGAAGAGAAGGCAAGGTTATGTCCCTTCTTCAAACACAGAAACTACAGACAAAACGCTCCTGTGTGTATATTAAATGCAGCCCCTTTGTAAAGAGATACTCCCTTAGCCACCTGCAGGCCCGCTGCAGCATCCCGTATCTGATGCTTCACCCTCACCCCTACCGTCTGGGTACATGGCATATTCAAAAGGCGTCATCTGAATGAAAGCAGTTCCAGAACCATATCGTGAGGTGCTGCCTCTGATAGGTCTGCTGATGTGCCCCAGCACTGGCAAATTGAAAACCAACTCACAGGTGAGGCCTTCCTCAATACACTCTATAAAGCAAGCTGGTGAGTAAGTAGTCACCTATGGCAAATAATCAACACCTCCAGGAAACCAGGCAGGAAAGCTTTCCTGGAGCGAGTTATTTCGCTCATTGAAGCCTCTAATGACCCAGTACAGGTATGTTGTAGCCAGCAACACCTGTGGACTTAGTGACAAAGCTATGAACTCATGCTAGGGTGGCTCACACTGAGAAACATGAATATGTGCTCACCCATGCTGAACTCCAGATGCAGCCGCCATCGTGCACATGAAGATGCAAAGATCCAGGTGTTCACATCTCTAGAGATGTATCATCATTAAATGGCAGGAACAGCTGAGCTTAAACTGTTTCTGGTTTTGCATCTCTCCTCTTGGGAACTGGCCCAGGAAATAAAATTCTGAAGTACTGATAACGTGAACAAAATGCAGGTTGTGAAAAATATTCAGAAAGCAGGAGCTCCAAAAGATATTTACTTGATACAGTATCAGATTCAATAAATAAAGGAATTAGAATACAGTCCATTAGCTAAAGAACGGTGTAGTGGCTAAGGTGTTGGAATGGGAGTTGGGAGATCTGGGTTCTAGTCCCCACTTGGCCATGGAAACCCACTGGGTGAATTTGGGCCAGTCACATACTCTCAGCCCAACCTACCTCACAGGGTTGTTGTTGTGAGGATAACATGGAGAGGAGGAGGATTATTTAGGCCGCCTTGGGTTCCTTGGAAGTTCGGAGGATGGCAACAAGGGAGAGGGCCTTTTCAGTGGTTGCCCCCGACTGTGGAATGATCTCCCCGATGAGGCTCGCCTGGCACCAACATTGTTATCTTTTCGGCACCAGGTCAAGACTTTTCTCTTCTCCCAGGCATTTTAACAGCATTTAACAACATTAAGTTGTTTTTAATGGACCCCAAAATTGTTGTTTTTAAATGGATACTGTTTTTATACTGTTTTTTTATGTTTTTGATGGTTTTTAAATTTTGTATACTTTAAATGTTTACCATTTTTAAATTGTTGTAAACCGCCCGGAGAGCTTTGGCTGTGGGTAAATAAATAAATAAATAAAATCTGCTCCCGCAATTGCCAACCCACCAGACACAAAAATAAAGGGTTGGATAAATCTGTTGGAATGGTGCCTGGAAAAGGGGCCTTTAAAGTTGTTTAAACCGGAGGCCAGGAGGGTATGTTACGCTTTCCCTACCCCAGTTGCTGACCAAGGGGCCTAGGAATTTAATTCTTAAGTCTGAGAACGGGAGTATCTTGTGTCAAGGAATGAGAACTGTTTTTCCAGCCACCGATGAGGGGGAGTGTTACTTTTAAGCAGAAAAGGGTTTTGAGGGCCCTTGGCCAGACGCCCTCGATGGGCACCCTCACCCCTCTCTCAAGGAGTCTACCTTCTCAGCTCCCTTCTCACCAGGTGCCATTGCGCCTCCTCCTTCTTTCTCAGCGCTGCTACCCCTTGCTTGCTTGGCAGGCAGAAAGCCAAGGAAGGATCTACTGCTTCTCACCACCGCCACCGTTGTCTGGACCAGATGGGCAGGCAGAAGGAACAAGCAAGTGAAGTGGGGGTGCTACTCCAGGAGGCTCTTTTCAGTGGGCCTTTGCTGCAGTCTGGGCCTTCGGCAATGGCCCAATTTTGCCAACCCTTGACACACCAGCCCTGCATTTCAATAGCTGCTTTCTCCACTCCCTTAAGTTCAGCCCAAGCATACCTTAAACCTAACTTCTAGAATAAGCACTGCAACTGTTAAGATGGCACGTTCTCCTCCTCCACCACCACCACCCTCCCCTTCTAGAAGCGCACTGCACTTTAGCCAAGCCAAACCAGCATAATTGCTTTTGATGTTCCGACAGTGACCCCACCCTAAACTCTCTTCCCATCTTGTAACACTTTCCCAGCGCTCTTTGGAGATCTAGAGTATTACACAACCAGATTATCGCTGGTCGTTTGGAACCAAAGGCTTGCATACTTGAGGGGGGAAAGCCTGCATTTTGGGAAACCCATTTTATTTGGGGCCACTTGTGGGGGTGAAGGGAGCAGGAAGGATACAAATATACTGAAAAGGAAGGCATGATCAATGCAACGTTCACCTATGCAACTTTGTTCCCTATAACCTTTCCACCAACAACAAACGTTCTCCAATTGCAGAAAATTCCCCTCTAGTTCGATTTCACACATCAAAACAGCAACCTTCACAGGGTGTATGTGGGGGTGGGTGGGTTATTGGTTGGTTGGTTGGAGAGAGAACATTTACTCTTAAGAGGAGGCCAAAGTGCTGTACATAGGATCTCCTTCCTCCATTTTATCCTCACAATAAGGGAAGTTGAGATCGTACAACTGGCCCAAGGTCACCCTAGTAACTTAAGTGTGAGCTTATATGGTTCACTTATGAGCTCCATCCAACATGAAAAAGGAGGTTCTTGTGTTTTTACATATTTCTCTCCTCCCATTTCATATTAAGTCAACCTTCCCCAACCTGGTGCCTTCCAGTCCAACACATCTGGAGGATACCAGACTGGGTTTTATACCAGCAGGAAGAACGCACACAAGCTCAAGTCTCATCCCACACCCTACTGCATATACATCCTACAGCTGGACATAAACAGAACTTTGTTTGCCACTACACAAGAAAGCTGTAATAATTCTTTGTGTTGCCCCAGCACCATTTTCTACTCTACACTGGAAATATTACAGGCCAGGGTCTAAACTAGAGGTGGCCAGGAATTAAATTTCCAGGTGTTTTGGACTTCAACTTCAGCCATTCCTGAGCATTGACTATGCTGGGATTTGAAGTACAAAACATTTGAAGTACAAAACACTTCCTTCCCTGCTGAAGGAAGTGAGGCAGATGGCTACTAGGAGGAGGGCTTTCTCCGCTGTGGCACCCGGCTGTGGAATGAGCTCCCCAGAGAGGTCCGCCTGGTGCCTACACTGTACTCCTTTCATCACCAGCTGAAGACCTTTTTATTCTCAGTATTTTAACACTTAATTTTAACTTAAATTTAAATTTTACTGTTCTAACTCTGTATTTTAATCTTATATCAATTTTTGCTGCGTGGTTTTATCCTGGTTGTGCTTTTTATACTGTGTTTTGTATTTGTGTTTTTAACCTGTTGGTTGTTTTATTATGGTTTTAATTTTTGTGAACCGCCCAGAAAGCTTCGGCTATTGGGCGGTATAAAAATGTAATAAATAAATAAATAAATAAAATTACCTTCTGCCCACCCTTGGTCTAAACCACCATGCACCTTATCACACAGAGGCAATGAGCTTTGGCCTAGTGTTGTCTAAGATATAAGCCCCCTCCAAGAACAATTTTGCAACTGTATCAGGGATGTCAGTAACAGTTTCCAGTCAAGCCCTGAAATTTCACCATCTGCTCATGTCTACAAATGGAAGATGTACAAGACACCAGTTCTGTTAACAGAGCAGCGGTTCACATCCCTTCCTCATTCTGCTTAAACTAATAGGTGCTTTCCCGCCATCTGTAAATACACTTTGGCACTCCAGTTTCGCTGTAACCCTCAAATTACCACTGTATAAGAAAATCTTAACAGATGCATAACCAGGCTTGGACAACAATCAGATCTGCTTGGTCACCACAAAATCTAGAAAAATGTTGAAATGCTCATTCAACCCTGTGCAAAACCAACGGTTAAACATTTTATGCTGGCTCTTAGTACTGCTGCCCTACAACCTGAATTTCCCCACCCCACCCTGGTAAAGATAACATAAATCTATTTTCCTGGTACATTAAACAGAGCAAAACTGTAGAAAATTAGTACACCATTAAATTCCAAGAGAATACAGTTAAACTTGTAGTTCAATGGTCAGTTTCCGCTTTCCCAGCGATTACTGTTCATCACAAGCTAAGCAGCTTTCCCCAACCTTCAACTACAACATCCATTATCCCCAGCCAGCTGGGGTTGGTGGGAGTTGTTGTCAACTTACGCGGAGGGCACCAAGTTGCA
This sequence comes from Elgaria multicarinata webbii, assembly GCF_023053635.1. Lineage (NCBI taxonomy): Eukaryota > Metazoa > Chordata > Lepidosauria > Squamata > Anguidae > Elgaria > Elgaria multicarinata. Next base: position 23,413,776 of record NC_086186.1, on the reverse strand, counting down.
AAAGGCTAAACAAAGGTTAAGAATACCCTGCTACTTCATGAAAATTTAGCTTCCTTAGAGAAACAGGAACAGAGAAAAGTCAGTCTGAGAACTTCCTTTATTACTGAACAAATACTTTCCAAATGTTCCCCCAACCTCTATACACTTCTGTTGAATTTCTGTAGTCTGAATGTCTAAAGTTCAACTCTGGAAACAAAATGCATCACTCAAGAACTCAACCAAGGAACATGCACTTTATCGGACTTCTTTAGAGCCATCATTTATGCACAATGCAACCTTACGCATTCGTTAATTAATTTGTGCAAAATTTGGCTTTCAAATCCAGATGGAAGGTACAGTACATTGAATTCAGACAGAATGCCCTGATCAAACTTTGATAGCTAACCTTAAGCAGTCACTCAACTTTTATAACACACACACACACATCCTCGAATGCCAAAAAAGACCTGCCTCATCTGAGCCACACTTTGAAGCCTAACTAGATAGACATGACATTAATTGCATGATTGTAATGTACATGCTTAGTTTTTAAAATAAAGCATTTGACTTAAATAAAGTTAAATGGCAGTTGCTGAAGAAGCACCATGATGTGGTGTGCAGGAAGGAGAGTGTCAGTCCTTTGTCCATGCCACAACCCTCCGCATTATTATTATTATTATTATTATTATTATTATTATTATTATTTATTTATATAGCACCATCAATGTACATGGTGCTGTACAGAGTAAAACAGTAAATAGCAAGACTCTGCCGCATAGGCTTACAATCTAATAAAATCATAGTAAAACAATAAGGAGGGGAAGAGAATGCAAACAGGCACAGGGTAGGGTAAGCAGGCACAGGGTAGGGTAAAACTAACAGTATAAAGTCTGCACAACATCAAGTTTTAAAAGCTTTAGGAAAAAGAAAAGTTTTTAGTTGAGCTTTAAAAGCTGTGATTGAACTTGTAGTTCTCAAATGTTCTGGAAGAGCGTTCCAGGCGTAAGGGGCAGCAGAAGAAAATGGACGGAGCCGAGCAAGGGAAGTAGAGGCCCTTGGGCAGGCGAGAAACATGGCATCAGAGGAGCGAAGAGCACGAGCGGGGCATGGATCCCATCCTCCATGTGGTAAATCTGCTAAGCTTTCATTGGCACCAGTGGAAGCTTCTGCCCCAGGGTCAAAGAGCAACTTCACAGATGGAAATTCGAAGGCTGCTGCTTTAATTTTGAGAACTAGACATGTGAATTCCAACAACGCAGTTGTCATCGCGTCTACTTTGGTCCTTGCCCGGGCTAAACCTAATAGCCTGCATCTTAGCCACAGTTACGAAATTGGGCTTTGGGGTCAGATGCTCCCTCTCTTCCAACTTAGCTAGGGTTAAAGGACATAGACACCAAAGCCATCAAAGATACAATCCTACTCGGCATGTCTTTCAGATATCTCAGCTTGGCTGCTTCATCGTCGCTTGAAGCTTAACATGGCAAAGACTGAATTGCTTGTTTTTCCTCCTAAACCTTCTCCTCATCTCTCATTCTCTCTTACTGTCAATGATGTTACGCTTACTCCGGTCAAGGAAGCTCGTAGCCTTGGCTTTATCTTCGACTCCTCGCTCTCCTTTATTCCTCATATTGAGGCAGTAGCTAAATCTTGTCGATTTTTCCTGTATAATATTGCCAGGATTCGATCATTTTTGTCTGTCTCTTCTGCCAAGACGCTTGTTCATGCACTGGTTATTTCACGGTTGGACTACTGCAACCTTCTTCTCTCTGGCCTTCCTTCTTCTCACATCAGCCCGTTGGTTTCTGTTCACCACTCTGCCGCAAAGATCATCTTCTTAGCACGCCGCTCCGACCATGTTACTCCGCTTCTGAAATCTCTTCATTGGCTTCCAATTCACTTCAGAATCCAATATAAACTTCTCCTGTTAACCTTCAAAGCTTTTCACGGTCTAGCTCCTTCCTATCTCTCCTCTCTCATCTCACACTATTGCCCCGCTCGTGCTCTTCGCTCCTCTGATGCCATGTTTCTCGCCTGCCCAAGGGCCTCTACTTCCCTTGCTCGGCTTCGTCCATTTTCGTCTGCTGCCCCTTACGCCTGGAACGCTCTTCCAGAACATTTGAGAACTACAAGTTCAACCACAGCTTTTAAAGCTCAACTAAAAACTTTTCTTTTTCCTAAAGCTTTTAAAACTTGATGTTGTGCAGACTTCTACTGTTACTTTCTACTGTTAGTTTTTCCCTACCCTGTGCCTGCTTACCCTTCCCTGTACCTGTTGGCATTCTCTTCCCCTCCTTATTGTTTTACTATGATTTTATTAGATTGTAAGCCTATGCGGCAGAGTCTTGCTATTTACTGTTTTACTCTGTACAGCACCATGTACATTGATGGTGCTATATAAATAAATAATAATAATAATAATAATAATACTCATGTTTAGACAGGAAAAAAGTCCAACAGCTCCCAGCATTCCCATCAAGCCACACTAGCTGAGGAACACTAGGAGCTGAAGGCCTTCTTTCTGTCTAAACATGCATAGGATTGCACCCCAAACTGCTTAAGAAATCTGGTTAGGCAGGGAACCTGGTTAGCAGTGGTGCCAATGAAACCTTAAGGCATTTCAGATTTTAAAAAGAGAACACTGTCTAAGGAGGGTAGGAGAAAAGAAGAGCAATGGTGGAAGAGAGTGGAATTCCACAGCCTCCTCCCAAATCTCATAAGACAGCCCAAGGACCAAATTCAATTTTGGAGAAGCTCCCACAGGTGAGTGGGGCCTAATCAAAAGGGGTACAACCAAAACCACAAAAAATACCAGTATATTGTAGCTTAGGTCTCTTTCTGACAGTAACTAAGAAGAGATATTTCAAACTTTTAGAATGGGGGAGAAACAGCAGGAAAGGTAGAAAACCTGAGGGAAACAGGGTGTAAAGGAAAGCGTGCGTGGCCTTCTGGGGAAGTCCAAAGGGCCAGATTTTGCCTCCCAGCCCTATCCAAAGAAATCAGGAGCAGAACTATGTGGCCTTTTTCCATCTGACTCCAACCTAGAGCCCTTTCCCTACTCCATCCTGAGCCTCAGCGAAGGAACAGTGCCGTCACAATTCCATTATGAAGAGAGACTGAAAGAACTGGGCATGTTTAGCCTGGAGAAGAGAAGATTGAGGGGAGACATGATAGCACTCTTCAAATACTTCAAAGGTTGTCACACAGAGGAGGGCCAGGATCTCTTCTCGATCCTCCCAGAGTGCAGGACACGGAATAACGGGCTCAAGTTAAAGGAAGCCAGATTCCGGCTGGACATCAGGAAAAACTTCCTGACTGTTAGAGCAGTGCGACGGTGGAATCAGCTACCTAGGGAGGTTGTGGGCTCTCCCACACTAGAAGCATTCAAGAGGCAGCTGGACAACCATCTGTCAGGGATGCTTTAGGGTGGATTCCTGCATTGAGCAGGGGGTTGGACTCGATGGCCTTGTAGGCCCCTTCCGCTATTCTATGATTCTATGATTAGCACAATGTTACTGCAGCCCTTACTACAGCCTCCTCCAACCTGGCGTCCTCCAGATGTGTTGTAGTTGGACTACAACTCCCATCGTCCCCGAGCCTGCCCAACACATCTGGAAGTCATCCGGTTGGCGATAGGTTGACTTACTACAACAGAGCCTCTCTTCTAGGTAGAAGGTGTGGTTTGTAAGCAGAAGGACCCAATGCTAAGTTCAAGCCCCTTGCTCCCTGCGTCTCTAGGTCAAGCAGTTCACATAGGACGGCTGGGGAAGTGAATTAGAAGCAGCTCTTCAAGACTGCTGGCAACTGGAGCAGAGGTCACTGGGCTACATCGACTGGCTGGCATTGCTATAAAAGAGTTCCCTTATATCTAGAAAGCTTAAAAAGCTAGATTGTCACTGCTGTGTGTTTTGTTTTAATAGCAGGATTGTTCAAATAGTGAAGATAGGAAGGAGTCAAGAAGGTCAGTGATCTGTTTGCCAAAGCACGGCAGCCATCGCCTCAAACGGCATCACTTTCCCGCATCTTGCGCCAGAACCGCTGCATTGCGGTGTGCAAGAAAGCGCAGCACTTCACTTCAGCTGCCTTCCCCCAAAAAATCGGTTCCCCGCACCACCACTGCAAACAAGAGCAAACGTCAAAACATGGCAGAGGCAGGCAAAGCCAGATGGATCACAAACTCGGTTCACACTTCTAAGTAAACAAGGTTAGCGCTTGCCAGGTTTGCACATGACAACATCTAGACCGACCGCTTCACATAACTTTCTTTTTAATCCCATTTCTTGGCATCACACAGGAGATGAAGTCACTAGATTCAAGTACTCATCCAAAAGACCCCCAAAAAAACACAAAATGGAGACATGCAACTTGAACTACTATTACTAGCTTTAACTGCTGAACCAATAGGAAAAACAACAACACCCTAATCCTAAACAAGAATAAATTCCAATTGATAGGATCTTCCTTTAAGTATGCTTAGGATCCCTGGCTAAGACCAGTAAAAAATTCCTTCTATTAAATGTCAAGGCAAAGAAAAGAATTGGCAAACAAATGTGGAACACACACATTTCACAGATTTTAATTTTCTTTTTATGGAAAATTAAGTTAACATATATTAATAGCATTAACCAACTCTGCGCTCAATTAAGAGGCCAACCAAGTAGACGTACGTTCAAGAGTATCCCAAACACTCCATCAGGCTGAAGCGAGAAAGCGTCAGGAAGCAAGGCTTCCCCATTGCCTCCAAGAAACCAGGAATGTTTCACTCTTCCCTTTCCTTAAAATGTTTTTATTCCAGCTGGTCATTTATAAGGACTTCGTAACTAATAACTAGTGCCCAAGTTTACTTTTTCCCCTCCTCCCTCCCAATCCCTTTTCTTCTTGTGTCATATCTTTAGAGTGTAAGCCTGAGGGCAGGGTCTGTCTTTTAACTGACCTTTATAAGGGAGCCCTTCTCAGCTGAAAATGGGATAAAAATCCTTCAAATAAATAAAACAAACTTTGCTTTCAAGCTTGGTATTGTTGGAACAGGTGGTTTAAGAAGGGCAGCTCTCAACCATCAGGGATTATTTGAGAAACCAGCATATTTTGTAGTACATTTTAAGCATCTTGGCTAAAATCCTCAAACCAGGATCCACAGAGCTAACACTTTAAGACAACTTGTTTAAGAAAGCTTTTAGCCCTCACTGCTTGCCTAACTGGTATGCAATCCTCCTTCTGTGTCTATTATTCTGGCTAGTTTCTCCTCTAATTTTGTTGTTTTGTATCCTATGTTGTGATTTCTAATTAGCCTTCTTGAACTGGACAAGGAAAGGCAGGATTAAGTATTTTAAACAAATAAAGCTTAAACGATGACTTGTGTTAGTCTATAGAAACTTATATTCATCCCCTTAAGATTTAGCACTGGAATCATTGTCACACACACGCACACCTCTTTAATAAAAAATAAACAATCCAGGGCTGCTTACAAAATAAAAACAACTATAAAATGCACCAAACAATTACGAATTAGCACTAAACTGCAGCAGCAAAATCTTTTTGAAAGTGCATTTTTCTGTTTGATGAGAATTCTAATAACATGAGATGCTGCACTCCCAAGCCTACACAACTTGCAATCTGTTTGCAATGTGGGGCAGTTGCTCAACATTAATCCCCATTTTGCAATCCTAGGCAGCACTGTGCAGACTTACTGTACCCTGCGTTGTTCAGAAATCCTACGCTCCGTTCTCAGGTGTTGGTTTAAGGAAAAGGCGTAATCTAAACGATACAATTCCTTTTGATGATTACCTCTTCGTAGTTCAGCCTAAGCTATTAAACATGTTTTCCCCCCAAGCTATTTCAGTTAGAATACTTCGATTTATACCTGCTATACAACATAAGCCTACCATTTTTTATTTTTAAAAAAAATAACTACTCAATTGCATATTATGTGTTATAAATTCATCACATATACATTGGGTCCCTGTGAAGTTTAATTAAACAAACACATAAGGAACTGCTTGGATATGGGGAAACCCAGACCACTATAAGGAACACATTTCCTGGACAGGACAGTAAAAGTAAGGTGCCAGGTTCAAATCTTGCCACGGACTTAACAATTGGCTTAAAATAAACCACTGTATCTGAAGCAAACCCACTCCGCCCCAAAATCCGCTATACAGACATTCTACCCAATCCACATTCTGGGCAAGATTATATAAGTGAAACACTCTGAACCCATAAAATCAGATACACAAGTGTCAAGAGGGGGAAGGGGAGGATAATTTCTTTCTGAAGGCCTTTAATCTATTTTAGTATTTACCATGTTTTATCCCATGTTTAGAATACACCAATCATATTAGCAAAATTGGTCTCTGTGGATTTTGTAAACAGAAAATGCTATCTTTTATCTGCGTCCATAGTCGCTAAGAAAATGAATTCAGTTTGAGATTTACGATAACTTCCGCAGCGGTTATTCTTAAAGAACCAGTACCTCTTGCTGAAGATGCCATCGTTCTAATCTTACTGAAACAGAGGTTCAATCCTATGTGTAGATATCTTCTGAGTCAACATAGACAGGACTGAGATCTAAAAAGCATCAACCAACAACACACACGCATTCAAAAATTCAAAACAAACATTCCACCTATGTAAGACAGAATATGCAACTTTATGCAAGACCACATTTGCAAGCTTTGAACACTATCTCCACCCTTCAAAATGACCTGGTCATTGTTCTTCGAAATTAACTTGAACAGAAAGTTCCCTTATTACTCAACTCCTAAGAAAACCTCAACTTCTGTTAGGATGCTAAACAGCCTGTTGAAGGCAATTGGCAAGTTTAGAAGCAGGTTTTAAACCACACACAAAAGCGCTTGTGAGGTTTTGATAGGAGTTACCAAGTAAGTTTTCTAGCTCATGGACACCTGAAATTAATTGCAGTTGCTCATTTTTAAAATATACTATTTAGCACACTTACTAGGGAGGAAGCCAAAAATCACACACACATTTAAAAACTCTTTAAATGGCAGAAGCAAAAAAACCCAAAACATTTAAGTTTCGCTTAAAGAGATGTGCTTCTCACTGCTTACTATTTTACTGCCTGCGAAGATTACAAAATGCTTCCAAGTAAAGTTTGAGTGGAGATTTTTCTCTAAGAAATATTACCTCGAAAACCATAACCACAAGAATGTTTTGAGCAAGCTGCAATACTACTGTTCTTTTAAGGAAGTGTCTTCATATGGTGAAATAGGGAAGGGCGTTCAAGCTTTGAATATTTAAGATCTCAATGATGAAATCATTCTTTTAAAAAAACAGATGGGGGAATCAAATGCAAACCAGTATTCTCTGTTCTCTGCTTAACCAAAGCACTTGTTGCTAAACTTCTCTTAGGAGATATCAATACTCATGCAGGATTAACTAAGCAGGTAAAGAGAAAATATCTCTCCTCTGCTAAAGAATCGTCAACTGAGCAAATTATAAAGGTCCACCCTCCAGAATAAATAATAATAATAATAATACCATCTCTTTTCCAGTAAGAATGTCCAAATGGATCCATATTTTACCAGACACCCATTCTTATCTGAAGCACCTAGTTAAAAGGCAGTGCAACAAATTTTGAGAGTAGATGTCTCCTTAAAGCATTTAGGAACAGGTAGTGAGGTGGTTATTTCAGCCTTACCACTACTAAGACACTATCAACAAAACTTGGAATGTATCGCATGTCCAAGATAAAGTTTGCCTTTAAAATAACCCTAGCTTTGCAAGAAACGATTGAAGTCTCTGTTCGAACATTATAACCAAACAGAGTCTTGATGAAAGAGACTTCAAGGAACAGAAAGACTTCTACTAATCAAAGCACAATGATCAGTTCCTCCAAGATGTCAATTTCAAATCAATTTAAAAGCTACTCCACAGAATAAAAATGTTCTAAACTAGTAACGTACAGAAAGCAGATCCATGTATTAAATTTAGTATGTCCAGTTGTTTTTGCTGTTTTAAGCTATCTGATCCACAACACAGGTAAGTCGAAGATCTAAGCCTACAAATACACAAATTCTTCATGCATTCTGAAGATGTTCTACTCCAGTCAGTGCAAGCTTGTAAATAGATGTCTGCCTAGTCACCTGAGGCAGGAATTGCCTCCAAATGATCAAGTTAAAAAGCTTTCAAAAGCATTCTTTTCCCTTGCAAAAAAGTGTTTCCTTTTAGGGCATAAGCATTTAACATAGGAATACCTTGCTAATTTCTCACTAGCTTTACATTTGTGAACCTATTTGCAAAGCTCTTCCAGTGTAACTTCTAGATCCACACAACATATTTAGGATCAGATCATAAAGTTGTAATCACTTTAGGGCAGCTAAACCCTCTAAAATCTACATGTTGCACTGTCCCACCGATTCTAAAAATGCATTTATTTGGAAACTAGCCCTGTTTATTTCAAGTGAACATATCCAAGTAGATGCACTTAAGCTTTCATTCTTAGAAATATAATACTGCATCTTCTTATGTATTAGCCCCCATTAAAACGTTTGCTTTCAGTGCCATAAAACCCAGAGCCAAATGGTAGTCTTATTTTTGTTGTATGTTTGGACAAAGCTTTTGACCCATGAATTCCCTGCTGACAATATTTGCTCATGTAATTGAACTACCGTCCTCAATCCCCAATTTCATAAAGAGATATCCACTGTAAGGTAGAGAACTACACAATCATGGTAGAAGCTAATGATTTAGGCAATCCTTTTCTCGGGTACCAAAACATTTTGCAACATCCACAATTTGAAAATAGACTGGTTTGCAGAGCAAGCAGGCAGCAAGAACTGAAAGGAGCAAGTCGAATTCACAGCATTGAATTCACTGACATAATGCCTGACTGATGGTTTGCAAAGAAATTCTGTCTCTTCATCTTCTAGACTCCCGCCTGGCACACCGATTCCCTTAGTGGTGAAACCCTTTTACACTCCAATATCTAAATTACGCAGGGAATTACCCGATACAGTCGCTCGAGCTAACCATATTTGCTTTATCAGCAAGTACATTAAGAGATATTGATGTTGATACTATACACACTAGTAATTACAGCTATAAGGGGTTTTCACTAAGTATCGTGAGATAGGGATCTGGCTGAACCGGGCTGAAACACGCTCTAATAAATAACAGTTTCAGAGCAGAAACACAGGCCACAATTGGGATAATTTCCCCATCAAACTCCAGCCCTGGTCACACAGATCAATGAGAAATGGAGAAGGCTGTCTTGGTCAACACGAAAAGGAGGGTGGAAGGAACCTTCAATTCTCTCTATAGTAGCAACCTAAAGAGTAGGTGAGCATTTAGCTTTAGGGTCCATGTGAAACCCACCTGAAGATTAAGGATCCTCCCATCTGCTTGATAAAAAGTCTTACATGCTGTTTGTACCAACACACAAACACCTGTGCTCAAACGTGTACTTGCTACATCTCTCAGCAAAAAGGACTTTTTCTCTAAGGGTCAACACTAGATTCTTCCTTTCTTTCCAATTTGTATTCTCATTACTCTTTTGCCTACAATCCCATTCTAGCAACTTCAGAAGTATATTAATTGAACATTACACACACCACACATACCGCCATCCCACATTATCTTGGTTCCAACGTTTGTGTATTCCTATTTTGGAATGCATCGCTTTTTATGACCGAAAATGGAAGAGCCGACTATGACACATTCTATGTAAAAAAAAAAAAAAATCCACATAAAAATTAAGACTAGATGTTCCTTCGCTGCTATGAGGAGGAGCAATAATACAGTTTGGAAAGAGAGAAAATCTACTTAAGAAACCATTTTTCTTAACACAAGCATCAACAAAAACATTAAGAGGAAGAGTTTATTACTATCTACTATCTTGTTTACTATCTACAACACTCAGCTTAAGGACTCCTTCATCTCAAATTATTCTTTTTTAAAAAAATAACAGCCAAAAGGATTCATGTTAACAGGAATCCAAACTAATCAAAAAAGAATCTGTGTTTTGTGGGCAGGGGGGTGTCTGGCTACTAATACAACTAAGAAAACAGTTTAAAACAGGGGCAGTGAAAGTTCACTTTTTTACACGAACATCTTAAAAATCATGCCAGGCTCAATGTGGTTCTTCTTAGACATTAAGGCTGCATTTACCACACTACAGAGACCATTGAACTCAATGGGGATTACTTCCAAGTAAATGTGTAGGGTATTGGACTGCACATACACTTGCTTACCTGACTACTTCCCAATTCCATTCAGAAAGTAGCTTTAACAACAACAAAAAATTACTTCCCCACCAAAAGGCAAGGTGTTCTGAGGCTTTGGGCCATCAAGTATTTAAAGAAGGTCAAACACAACCCCTTCAAAAATTGGTCTATACCCTATTTTCACCTCATGGTCAAAAAAGAAATCAACATATACAAAATGACATTGCCTCCTTCAACCTTTGATGTAACTGGTTCAACCCTCCTATGTCCAAGAAAGAAAAACCCTTCCCTTATGATTTCCAAATAACAATAAATCACCCTCTGGGATGAAAAATGTTTAAGACAAAGGAGGCAAGTTCCCTTTTCTACAAGGACATTTTATCACCAAGTTGCAGGATCAACAAGAAACCCCATCCTTAGCTTTGATTTGTGCATGCATTTTTCTCAGTTTTTATGGATTTGCAAATTGCAGGGTCAAAAAATATTCTCTCTCTTGCTCGCACACACACAGTTCCAAAGCATTAGGAGACAGGGGGAGGCAAAGCACAGAGTTAAAATGGTTGAACTGATGAAGCCCACTCAACACCCCTATCCTCTGAAGGGAGAGGGCTGAATAAACCAAATTTCTGGTAAAGAAAGGGAGCAAAGTAAAGAGGACTCTCCTCTCTCAGATCTTGGCTATTTAGATGGGTGAGCCATAGCGGAGTAGGGTTTTACTTGCAAGTTGTACGTATTTATATATTAGCCTCCACTCCCCAATATTTCTTGTAGGACCCCAGTGGGCGGACAAAGGTTTGAGGAATCCAAATTAAGCCTCACTCGGACTTTCGAAATTCCCCTAAAGCAGCCAAAGCAGACGCTGATCCCGAAAAGATGTATTATTATTATTTTAAAAAGGGACACCGTGACATACACACACACACACACACGCACACCCCAGACATCTTTGTCCACACACTACGGAGACTTTAACCATTTGCAGAGCGATGCGCACCAGCAGGGCGCGCACACGATGAACCACGTTTTCGCAACGCAGGAACTTAAGAAGACACGTTTAGACACAAAAGAAAAACGAAACGCAGGCTGGGGAAGGCAGAGTACCGTCAGCCAGCTCTCCCGGCTCGGCTTACAGATTCATCTCCCGATCTTCCCGTTTGCTCAAATACTGTCGAGACTCGTGTTTCCAGACATCAATATATCCACAAACCATCTACTCTCTCTCCCTCCCCCCTTCAAAACAACCTTAAGCCTGCATTATTGTTTACGCAAGGTTCTTCTCGGAAACCGATTCGCCTTTCCACCACCATCCCTTTGGGCAACTCCAAACCACCGTCATGAAAAATGAAATCTAATCTAATCCCGTTTCATAAATGCTTCCCCCCACCAGGATGATTTATAGGTTATTGTTCTTTTCTTTGCACGATTCAAATCGTTATTTCTGGAATACCACGGCCAGCAGCGTGTTAAGAGGACACTAGTGTCTCTCCTGTTCAGCCTTTAAAATGTTTGCTACGCAGTATGGAATTTCGGGAGCTTACATATCAGGCTGATGGGAAACCATTTTTTAAAAAATATATAAATATACACACACACACACACACACACACACACTCAGGTTTGAATAGTCCTGGAATGCATGTCAACAGACGAATAATACCGGGTTCCGTTCTCATAAAAAGGTTCAGAAAATTGATCGTGCATTTAATTAATTGGAAACCACCAGCAAGAAAAAAAAAGGGGGGGAGGAGTGATTCAAAATACGTGTTTCCAGAACCTATTTCAACAACAAGTCAAACACACACGCGCGTTTGGAGTCACCCCCTTCGCCACCGCAATGCGAGGAACAGATGCACACCCACCCAAACAACCCTCCCACCCAGGTCCCATAATGTAGGAAAGCCCCCACACACAACACTTCCCCCCCCCCGCAAATACTCACTTTTTCCATTTGCCGGCCACAGGCAAAACGCGGTCAAAATCACCAGAAGCCCCCAAAATAAGGTCAGGGACCCTCCTCCGGCGCCAGACTTCATTCCTCTTTTTGGATATTTTTAATTTGGAAACAAAACTGCCTTTGCAAAAAAACAAAAAACACACACACACCAAAAACACACACACAAATCCAACAGTTAAGTCCTCGATACGTCTCCCCTCCCCAGGAAAAAATGTCAATAATAATAATGGGGAGGGGAAATCCAAGCTTCCCCTTAGCAGCTCAGAAAGGGGGGGGGGAGGGAGAGGTTGAAAAGAGGGAAAATATTATTTGGAGTAAAAAAATAATAATAGGTTGGTTTCCCCCCGCTCTTTAGGAAGCGAATTTCTCTGTCCCCCTCTGGATGAAGCCAAGAGGGGGGAGGGGGAGCGAAAGCCTGTTTTGGTGCTTGCAAAATAACAGCCTCCCCCCCTCTTCTCCGAGCCACCTCCTCCTCCTCCTCCTCCTCCAACTACTACGGGAGGCTAGAGAAAGGTCGGTGTAGCTGCGTTCAGCGCTGCCTGCAGTCATCCAGAAGTAGCAAACATGTAACACGTTGGAGCAAACAGTCCGCATCTTCGACCTCCATCTTTTCTTCGCTTTCCCCCCACCCCACCCCCACCTCTCTCTAAATAAAAACACAAGAGGCAGGGGAGAGGCGAGTCGGGCGCGTTTTTCCCGAGCAACAAAAAGGAAGGATTCCACGGATCCAAGATGCAAGGAGCGGCGAGCAGTCTTCAAGGCCACAAAAATAAAAAATAAATGGAAAAAAATGCGATGTTTTAAATGAAAAAACAAAAATCCACAATTGCCGAGAGCGGAAATCGGAGTCCCCAAAAAGACAGGTTTAATTTTAATTTATTTATTTGTCTTGCAAGGAATCTTGAGGCTGCCTTAAAGGGATCTCCCGATATCACCAACTCAGCCTGCTTGCTGCTGCTGTTTTCTTTTCTTTTTTTTTGCTTGGGAGTTGGAGACAAAATGCGGAATCAAAATGAATGGAGAGAAGAGAGAGGCTTCCCCCGCTCCCCTTCCTCTCTCCCCCTCCCCTTTTCCCAGGCTCCTTCCAAAAGGGAAGGAAGGGAATCAGAAAAGATGAGAGCGAGGAGTCCCAGCACACGAAGGCGAAAGGGAGGGGGGCTGGAGATGGATTCTCAGCACGGCTGTTTCTTGCTCACCATCCTTAGAAGGCGCCGGTTTGCCATTTGCAACGAGGACAAGAAGGAGGGGGACCCCACACACAAATGAAATCCACGAGAGGGCCTTTATTTGTTTTTTGCAAACCGCCTGCTGGTCGCCTGTTCCACCCAAAAACACGAACCCCAACAAGAAGTCGTCTCCCTCGCTCGCCTTCTTTTTCTTTACTCCGTTCCCCCCGCTTCTCCTTTTCTCTCTCTCCGGCCAAGCCCAAAGCAAAACTCCCGATTGCAAAGGAGAGAAAGAGAGAGAGAGAAAGAGGCGGCTGTTGTATCGCTCGCCGAAGGAGGAAAAGCGACGGCCGTCCCGGTGGCCGGTTGGGGAGGGACGCGTGGATGGATCCGGTCTCTGAAGGTCAAAGCTCCGTAGCAAAGCGAGCAAAGAGCCAAACAAACAAAAGCCACCAACTCTCTTCTGGAGCTCCTTCCCCGGGCTTGGCAGAGATAAGGGGAGGAGGAGGAGGAGGAGGGAAAGGGGGGTCGGGAGCGCGCTTTCTTCCTCCGCAGAAATCCTCCGCCTTTTTCTCCACCTCCTCGTTGCAGAGGCCGGCCCTTTGCACAGGATCTCCTCCTCTTGCGGAGACAGCCGCGCCAGCTGGGTCTTGTCTTGCCTTCCCCGGCCTCGCTTTCGGGGGATGGTGCCTCTCCCCCCCCCCCGCCTTTCCCCGGATTCACATTAATATAGAAATAGATGTGCTTAAAGAGAGAAGGTGGGTGGGTGTTTTGCTCCTTTGCGCAAAAGCCGAGCCCGGTTGCAAAATGCTAACTGGCTCAACCAGGGCTCGCCCTCCCGCCGCTGCCTCTGCTCCGGCGGTTGCTTGTGATTATGGCACAGAGACCATAACTAGAGAGAGGAACGGGGGTGTGGGGGATTTCTCCTGGCACGCACAGGGGCGCGCGCAACACGGTGGAGAGACGGGGCGGTGGGTGTGGAAAGAGAGCGAGAGCCACGCAGACGCGCTCGCGGGGTCGCAGAGGCAAGCGCAGCGTAAGGAGGAGGCGGAGATTTGCAGCAACAGCAACAAAAAGGAGAGGAAGAGAGCAGCAAGCCCCGGCGACGCGCGCGCGCGCGCGAAGGCGAAAGCAGGCACCGCGTTTGCAAGGCCCGGGCAGGCGCGCGGTAAGAGCAGGAACCCGGGAATCTCCAGCGTCCGGGACTGGAGCGTTTGGCTGCTGTGTGGGAAGGAGGAACGCGAAAACCGGCGGCTGCGCCTTCTTGCCAACAGGCGAAAGAAAGAAAGAAGATGCAAGGCAGAGAACAGCAAAGCTAGAGGCAAAAGCAACGCGCAAACACACACACACACACAGAAATCCGCCAAAGCTGTATAAGCCTGCGTAGGAACTGGAAACAAGCGCTAAAAGCCACGTTTGCGTCACAACCGCCGCGCAGGGCGCTGTAAGAAGTGCGCCTGATCCTCGCGCGCGTTTAATTCGGGTGCAGCCGTGCGTCGTATCGTTTGGACGCAACGCACGCGTCTCGCGTCAATTGCAACGGGATGGCGTACGAAGCAAGAGCTGGGGGTAGGATTGTAGCCTCAAAGACGCGATCCTATGCCTGGTTACTCAGAAGTAAATGTCAATGCGTTTAAGGGGTGTGTGTTGCTTTCAACGTGGCTTTGCTGAATGGCAATCGATTGTGCGAAGGATGGTAGCTGATCCTGTGCATTGTAACTTGGAAGTAAATGCCCCTGAGACTTATCTGGAAGTAACAATACACATACTCCTACCCGACTGTGGAGTGGTTTGGGCTGGCATTGAGTGGACTAATAGTCAACTCGGCCTTTGACCAACACAGCCCCCACCCCTCTCCGTCCTCCTGGTGCTATCCCAGCAGCCTCTGTGAGTTGTGCAGAGCAGCCTGCGGAGTTTTGGCCACTCTTGCCCGGGAACTCTGTAGCCAGCCAAAATAGCCCCCTCAACCCTGCAAAATAATCTACTGAGCCTGACAGACAACACGCTAACCAATGGTTGTGCAAAGAGTCAACTCTGCAGAGCGTTGGTTATCTCAGTTGGTTATTTTGGGGAAATAGTCAACCTTGGGGTGTTTTTTGCCTGACGGACAACACAATGGCTGAGTTCAAATGGCGTATTAGTCATTTGGAGGGGGTAATAACGCACTCACCATGCATTATTCTCCTGGTACTCCTCACTTGACATGTTGCCCCGTCACGTGGCTGAAACTCCCAGCGTCCTTCTGGGCTGCCTGTGCTCCAACTTCCCACAGTCTTCCTGGCTGCATCCCATCAGCCATTGCAAGTTCTGCCAGCTGTATAGGAGCAGCAGGGGTGTTTTTCAGCTGCTCCTGCCAGAGAACTCTAGGGCCAATGGAATACTGCACTCGGAGGGGGGGAGCCCTCCACACAACATCTTAATCAATTGATTATTTGATAAGCAACGGAGCAGCCTGCTGTTTTTCTCCTTTGCTTAAAATGGTGAAATAGCGTACTCTCAGTTGTGTGTGCATTGTGTTCCCCCCAAACACACGCGACACAATCAAGTCAACTAACAGTTGCCTCTTCCCCCACCCCCGTTGATTGTGACATCCAAACCCAGCCAATGGCTGAGTTTGGACGACACGCTAATCAACTGGCGGGGTAATAGGAACAGAACGGGAAACAACCATTGATTAGCGTGTCCTCTGAACTCAGCCAATAACCAACAGTCGACCACTCAACTGACAGTTGACTACTTAAACCACTGTTGGTTATCATGTTCTCCGAACCCAGCCACTGAGTTCCATGGAACTTTGACAAGAAATAATGCATAGGTTTGATAAGCCCTTCCCCACCCTGGTGTTGACCAGATGTTTTGACTATCAACTCCCATCAGCCCCAACTAGAATGGTCAATGGTCAGGAATTCTGGGAGTTGTAGTCCCAAACGTGGGGAATGCCAGATGGGGGAAAATTCACTAGTTGCTTTATGACTTAGCCTACAACTCCTTTTTTTAAAAAAAATATTTATTTTCCCAAACAAACCAACAGTAAGAGAAAAACACACACCACATATTGGACTTAAATCAAATTATTGATATTTTTCCTTTACCTTACAAGCCAAGATATAAGTGGAATCCATAGGCTGGCTGGATTCTTCACCAGAACGAATTATATTTAGTCTGCCTACAATGCCCATTACCCTTCCATTGGCTTTGCTGGCTGATGGAAACATCTGGAGAGCGAAAAATTGCCCACCCCTGCTCTATGACGTACTTCCCCATTCTATGATTCCAAAAAGTTTCAACTGCTTGATTTCTATGTGCTAGACCATTAAGAGAAAAACAGCAGTCAGTATTTTTTAAAATGTAACAACCCTCATCATATCTGCATATACAAGCTTCTCTGCACCTACCCAAATTCCTTCCTCCCCCACAATTAAGGCAGTAATTCTGTACACACGTACTTGTGAGGAAGTCCCATATATAATTTATTTAAAATAATTGTTTATTTTAGTTCATTTATACCTTGCTTTTCTTCCATCATGAAACTCCAAAGGGCATATATGGGGTTCCAAGTTGGTCCTTACCCAGGCATAATCCGCACCCAAACCTGCTGAGCTTCAACAGGTAACGACATTGTGAGTCCTCTGGACATGCTCTTGGAGAAAGGTACAGGAGCACCTAGTTACATTACATATTTGGGGTCTCTCTTACCTTGCTCTTAAAGGCAGCCCAACTTAACTTGAGACAGAGAGATTTAACCCTGAAACAGAAATGCAAAATTCAGTAGAACCCTGTGTGTTTGGTAAAATACAATAATATAAGCTAAATAATGGAACAAGTTTCTGCCTGTTAATAGTACCCCGGAATCTCCCACAAATTCAGTACAACTTCCTCCTCCCCTGTGTGTTTGGTAAAATATAATAATATAAGCTAAGTAACGGAATAAGTTCCTACCTGTTAATAGGACCTCAGAATCTCCCAACTCGGAAAAGCTGCTTCACTTTAGAGTCTAATAATGGGTTGGCCCTGCCTGTTTCCTAATCCCAGATGTGTGGTCATCATTTCTAAACCCCACTTCTGTGTTTGGTAACAAAAGATTGGGAGAAAAAGGTGCCATTCTGACTTTATGCTGCAATAATGCCTAAGGTTGACATTACCTCACAAAAGTCTCAACATCCTGCACATCCTTTAACGTGAGGGGACAGGCCTCCCTTACTACTCTTTTTATGAATTAAGGGTGCAGTCCTATTGTTTACGTCTACCATTAAGCAGAATGAAGCGGTAACCTCAGACCGCTATGGCTGCAAGGTACTGGAGGAGGCATCTGTGTGCCGTGTGGCCTGCCTGCTGTGCAGCCCATTAGTTAACCTACTGCTTTCAGCTGCAGGGGAAGATGCTATCTCATTGGTGTTGAAAACAGATACATCCGCCAGTCAAGCTGGCTTTTGTACATAGAATGAGAAGGGGTGCCATTTTGTTCTTCACTTCAGGCAGCAAATATCTTGGGCCTGCCTTGCCACCACCATCAAGTGTAGCATTAAGCCTCACAATTTATTTATTTATTGATTGATTGATTACATTTCTATACCGCCCAATAGCCGAAGCTCTCTGGGCGGTTCACAAAAATTAAAACCATAAAAGACAACCAACAGGTTAAAAGCACAAATACAAAATACAATATAAAAAGCACAACCAGAATACCACACAGCAAAATTGATATAAAATTAAAATACAGAGTTAAAACAGTAAAATTTAAATTTAAGTTAAAATTAAGTGTTAAAATACTGAGAGAATAAAAAGGTCTTCAACTGGCGACGGAATGAGTACAGTGTAGGTGCCAGGTGGACCTCTCTGGGGAGCTCATTCCACAACCGGGGTGCCACAGCGGAGAAAGCCCTCCTCCTAGTAGCCACCTGCCTCACTTCCTTTGGCAGGGGCTCACGGAGAAGGGCCCCTGAGGATGACCTTAGGGTCCGGGCAGGTACCAATCACAAGTTTTTTGGTTCTGGCCCCAGCCTGCTCTTCAACAATGAAGTTTTGTTGGTGTTATTATTTGCTCTCCAAAATTAGCTTGCCTTTACATTAAGCATTATGGCAGCTGTAAAGGGTGTTGGCCAGGAATCCTCAACTTCTTTGGGTCAGTGGGCCCATTTGGAATATTGAGAGAGTGTCATGGGCGCTCTCACAAAATGGCTGCCATGGTGGGCATGGCCAATCACAAAACACTGATTTCCCGGAAGGTAAGACTAAAAGGAAAGGAACTTGCCCAAGAACCTAAGTATGAGGTCATAATTGGGGCTGGGATCCAAAATACAAGCCCACTCTTTTGAACCCAAATAAAAATGGAACTAGATGGCAGCACTTCACTTGGCATCATATTAGCCTCCCAGTTAAAAATAGAACAGGACAAGCAGAGATCCTGGTGGGCCCTGAGAGGTGTCCATTGGCACACTAGTGTCCATGGCCACCACATTGGAGACTCCACATCTAGAGCCTAAAGTGGTTGTGTGTCCTACTTTACAAAGGACAGTCCTCTGTGTGAAACCTTTTATTTTGAAGACATCCTCTATTTGAAGGGTTTATTTGAGTGATTGATTGAATGAATGAATTACTACCTTTCTATACTGCTCAATAGCTGAAGCTGTCTTGGGTTGTCCATTCCAAATCTGGATTAGAGATAAGGAGCCATAGGAAGTGAGAACAGGCACTTTGAAGATGTCCGTCAAGTTAGCAGCACCTGGACAACAGATTGAACAGGTATGCAGGTCGCTTGGTCTCATTCTTCCCGCTATGGTGAAATATATTGTACTTCTGTTTAAATCACAGTAATTATTTCTAAAATAGTATTCATAGATAAACGTTTGCATATGCAAAATGAATGCAAATCTGGGTCCTCTTCTGTATTTTTTGGGGTGGGGAGTGGCAGCACGATACATTTCCCTCTCTCTCTCTCTCTCTCTCTCTCTCTCTCTCTCTCTCGGCAATGATGAGTGGTCAGGAAATAAGCAGTACAAGAATTCAGAAATCAGTTTCTTTTTCAGGTATTTGGACTCCCTTCTCTCCCTGTCCTGAGCTTTGAAACACTCAACACAAGGTTTTGATCCAACATACAGGTTTCAGGAAAACATAGGTTTACATAATATTGCTCTCATTTTGGGCTTGGAAATATTATATCCATAGCAACTGCAGCTAGCTAGTAGCTGGAGCATATATCTTATACCACATAAAAAAAGACGCATGCAAACCCATCTGAAAATACTACTATTTCCTAGATCTCTGCTAAAAATGATATTAGAATTACAGTAACTATATGTTGAAAGGGCAAGGAAAGTTCGAAGAAAACTCCGTCATTTTTCCCACTCAGTATTTCAGTAGGACAGACTGGCTGAGCGCACAACCGGATACATGTTTAGACAGGAGGGGGGGAAAGTCCTACACCTCCTAGCATTCAAAACACTGGGAACTTTTTTCTGTGTAATTGCACTGAAAAGTATTAAGGGTAACCAATCCTGATAGGGGCGCCATCTTTCTGAGTGGCCCTGTTCTCCCTTGTACCTTTAATAGCAGCCTGGCATGCGAGAAATCCTTCACTGGAAATGACAGGAAAAGTTTCACCTCCTTAATTTATGTGTTCCAGGTTGTATTTTAAGGGAAAGCGGAGCCAGTGAAATAATTGGCAATCCATGATGGGTGTGGTGTGGTGTAGTGTGGTATAGTGGCTAGAGTGTTGGACTGAGAGTCGGAAGATCCGGGTTCTAGTCCCCACTCGCTCATAGAAGCTCACTGGGTGACTCTGGGCCATTCACAGACTCTCAGCCCGGCCTACCTCAAAGGGTTGTTGTGAGGATAAAAATGGAGAGGATGATGATTATGTACTCTGCCTTGCGTTCCTTGGAGGGGAAAAAGGCAGGATATAAATGCAATAATAAATAAATCTTAAACCTGTGCTTTCAGGGATGTTTGCTGTTGTTTGTGTACACCATCTAAAATCCAAGAGATAGATCACTTCTGAATATGGAACCTGATTCTGGATAAGTTTATTTATTGTTTGTTTATTTATTATGTTCTGCTTTTCTTTAAAGAGCTCAAGGGGGCATATATGGACAGCCCAGTTTTATCCTCACAATAACCCTGTAGGGTAGGGTAGAGTGAGAGCAGATAATTGGCTCAAAGTCTCCCAGAAAGCTGCATGGTCAAGCAGGAATTTGAACCTGGTCTCCCCTGCCTTGGTCCAACACTAGACTAACTACTATACCACACTGTCTTTTAACAAATAAGGGCACAATCCTATGCATGTTTAGAGAGAGAAAAGTCCTACAACTCCCAGCACACCCCAACCAGCTAGTGAAGGATATAATATATACATCATATAGCATATATAGGGGTGTGCGTGTGTATCATAGTCAGAATAAATATAGGCATCTATACTTGATTGGCATTTGGTCAGATGTTTGAAGGACTTTCACAAAGGGAATAAATGGAAACCATGGTGCCATAATACTTTTTTGTTTTTTTAAAATGATCGCTGCACTTGCTGAGTAGATTTGTACATAACCATAGTCTCTCAAATGTTAGCAATCCGCTGCTGTTTGGAGCCTCCCAATTATGTGCTACTTCTAGACATTGCTAGTGCATACAATTGCTTAAAGAAGTCTTTGTGCAGGGATCCTGGGTCATTCATTTCAACATGATAGAAGAAGCACAGCTATTAGTAGTGGTCTAAAGCGGAAAAATTCTGGATGGTAAATAGCAACCATGTGGCAAGCATAGGTGCTGTGCCCCTGTTTTCCTAGGTAAGAAACCTCCATTCCTGGAATTGTCTCCTGATGAGAAAATGTCTTGCATGAATGAATCCTATTGCATGAACTATAACAATTCAGCTCAATTTTCTCAATATCTGTGTTGTACTTCTTCCTGGTAAACATTTACTGTCATGTACAGGGCTTTTTAAAATGTATATCGATCTTGCACAGTGTTTGCAGATGTCCTCTAGTCTCAACAGCTGGGCATTTTGCTAACTTTTTCGGTTTGCAGTGTTTGAATGGTCCAGCTGTTCTTGAAGATCTCTGTCCTTTTGTTCACATAATTTCAGAGAATCAACATCAAAAAGCAAAGGAGGGAATATTTGAAAGCTTGCTCACAATTTTATGATGTTTTGGTTGGTCCTAAAAAAAATGCATTGCGTGTAGATGTATTTCTCAGATTTTTAGGTTTTATTTTCTGGATTCACTTTCAAGCATATTCAGGAGCACTTTTATCAGTCCTAAAAGAATATGAAAACAGAAACTTATATGCTCCCTCTCTCTCTGTGTACTGTGTACAGTTCGTATTTTGTGGTCCCAGTTTTGCTCCTATTTTTTATTTTTGTGAAGGTAATGCCTTAAAAGGTTGTCAGTTGTGAGTAGCTAAGAGTATCATCCTTTAAAGCTACAATTCCTTTCTCGGGAGTCTTTACATCTCAGACTGTATGGCTAAATAAATCTTATCTCTACAGTACATGTGCATGGAGCTAAATGGATGTGTATAAACACCATGTCATGCAACAGTCTGCCATTTCACAGTCTTCAGCTGTGTTTTGAGCAGCTGATAACATATCATAGAGCAATTGCAATATCTTGATTTTTAAATGAGTGAAGAACTGGATTAATGCAGAATAAAGCCCAGCACAGAGCAGCTTTCAACGATGTGCAGGCAGTGGGCTCACAAAATGATGCATTGTATGAACATTTTAATCCATGAAAAGTTGACAGGTAAGAAAACCCTGGGTCCAGAACAGACATGTTTAACCCTCTCTTCCACTAGAATCAAGGGGATTTAAAGGAAGTTAACTTTGGTTGGACCACACACTTAAGTAAATATATTAAACCAGCATGCACAACTTTTTAAAAACTTTTTTTACGTTATTGTAAATTTAACAAAAGAGAACAAAAAATAAATAGTGAAAAATGGGGGGGGGGAGAACCAATAAACTACATACATAGGAATGTCATTATTTCCCCCCACACACAGATATACCATCCATAAAAAAAGGAGAGAGTTATGCATAAGTTTCAAGAAAAGCAGACCAAATTTGCTAGTGCCATCTATATAACACCCATTCAAATGCTGATAACGCTAAGTCCTCAGCCCATTGCATTATGGGAGGTGAACATTTATCCTTCCAATGTAATAGTATAAGTCTTTTAGCTGTCATAAGGGCTCTAAAATCCATTTGCCGTGACTATGTGTTAACTTCCAAAAAGCCAGTAGGTAGTTTAGGAGGACATGCGCATCATTCCATATTAAAGATTGTTTCAGTACAAAGTTCATCCCTATTATAACCTCCTCCCCAAATGAGGCAACTACTGGGCATTGCAAGAACATACAATTAAAGAAGCGTTAGGTGCATTGCATCTCTGACAATTATGCAAGTTAAACAGACCCTGTTGAAGAGGAATTGTGGAGTCCAATAAACCTGAAACTTCTTTTTTTTTTTTTCTGACTAAGGCATAGCCTAAAATCAATATGGATCTGTAACTGGTTAAAAAACAGAAAGCAGAGAGTAGGAATAAATGGTAAATTCTCCTGACGGAGGGAAATAAATAATGGAAATTGGTAGTCGGACTAGTTCTTTTCAACTTGTTCACAAATAATCTGGAATTAGGAGTGAAGTGGCCAAGTTTGCCAATGACACCAAATTATTTAAGGTTGTTAAAACACAAAGGGATTGTGCAGTGCTCCAAAGGGATCTCTCCAAGCTGGGAGAGTGGGCATCCAAATGGCAGGTGCGGTTCAATGTAAGCAAGTGTAAGGTGATGCACGTTGGGGCAAAAAAATCCAACTTCAACTATAACCTGATGGGATCTGAGCTGGCAGTGACCGAACAAGAAAGAGATCTTGGGATTGTGGTGGACAGCTTGATGAAAATGTCCACCCAGTGTGCGGCCGCTGTAAAGAAGGCAAACTCCATGTTAGGCATGATAAGAAAAGGAATTGAGAATAAAACTGCCAGTATCATACTGCCTTTACATACATCTATGGTGCAACCACTCTTAGAATACTGTGTACAGTTCTGGACACCACATCTTAAAAAAGGTATAGAGCTGGGGAAAGTGCAGAAAAGGGCAACTAAAATGATTAAGGGGCTGGAGCATCTCCCCTAGGAGGGAAGGTTACATCAGCTGGGATTGTTTAGCTTGAAAAAAGGAGGCTAAGGGGAGACATGATAGAGATGTACAAAATTATGCGTAGTTTGGAGAATGTGGACAGGGAGACATTTTTCTCCCCCTCTCAAAGTACTAGAACCCGGGGTCATCCGATGAAGCTGATTGGTGAGAGATTCAGGACAAATAAAAGGAAGTACTTCTTCACACAGTGCATAGTTAAAGTATGGAATTCAGTACTACAAGCTGTAGTGATGGCTACCAATCTGGGTGGCTTTAAAAGGGGGTTGGATAAATTCCTGGAGACAAAGGCTATCAATGGCTGCTAACCCTGATGGTTGTGTGCTACCTCCAGTATCCAAGGCAGTAAATCTGTGTGCACCAGTTGCTGGGGAACATGGGTGGGAGGGTGCTGTTGCACCATGTCCTGCTTGTTCATCCCTGGCCGACGGCTGATTGGTCACTATGTGAACAGAGTGCTGGACTAGTTGGACCCTTGGTCTGATCCAGCAAGGCACTTCTTACGTTCTTAATAGAAGCTTCAGATACTAGGGTGCACAACTTGTGATCCACAGAGGGCTCTTGGGTTTTTTTCTTCCTGCCTGGAACTGCAAAAACAGGGTGGATGACAAGTACCTGGTAAACCACAATGTATATTTTGTGAGCATGATTTGGTTTGGTGGGTCAGAAGTTGGGCAGACCTGCACTTAATAACAACAGCAAAATGGAGGCTGCAGTGCTTAGTTGATCAACTATGTATGTCTACTCAACAGTAAGTCCCCCTGAATTCAATGATGCTTTCTCCCAGTTAGGTGAGTATAGGATTGCAGCCTAATCAGTTAAAAAAAAAAGTTTCCCCCACACCATTAATTATCCAACACACATTCCACATTTTAGAATTACCTTATAGAATTACCTTATAAAAGTGTTTATAAAAGAATTGTCTTAGAAGAGACATTGCCACTGGTGTGAAATAACTCTTCTGAGATGATGCCTGGTAAAATAAAAAATAATGCAGGCGTGATTTCCTGAAGAACTACTGTTTTCTCATACAAAAATTCATGGAGACTGAATCAATTGGTTAAATCAATTTCAATTCATACAATTTGGCAACTGCAGTTTGGTGAATCCAGTCACAGTCCTAAAAAGACAAAAACAAATCAGTTCAAATATCAATATTATCAAAACAAAAAAAAAACACAAGTGCATTATAAATTTCCTCTTCTATGGACAGTGGACATACATCAGACATGAGACTAGAATCTGTTAGTTTGCAATATCCACTAATAGGTTCTAACCCTTCCCAAACAAACCAAAAATACACCAGAAATCTACAGTGCCAGTTGGAAAAATGGGCTCACTACTTCATTTTGTATAAAGAGTGGGGAAATATATACCATACTGAGCTTAAAAACAGTGTTTTTGGGAGGCCCTCGCAGACCAAGTAAGGTTCCGTTTTCAGGTTAAAAAGCATGTATTTGATGTGTATAGATTTATTCCTTGTGGATGGATAGCTATAATACAGCTTTAAATGATGTTTACTATATCATCATAGCCGATTTCCATTTGCGGTGAGAACTGGGCAAATATTAGCACGTTGTGAAGGAACTAGCTTTGAAAAGCACTTCAGACTTGATAGTCATCAAGGTGACATCAGGTTTTCCCTGCATAGTTCTGTGTATGCGTGTTTTTGTGTGTTCTGGATGACTACATCGTTGAGAAATGGATTACTCATATAGGTACAACTCCAGCCAGATGGAATATTGGTCCCAACATGGAAGGAAAGGGAAGAAAACTGGTCATTGTAAGTCAAGAACACTAAATTAAGATCACCATGGACAAAAAAGAAAAGAAAAAGAAACTGAGCAAAAAGCTGTGGTTTTTTTAAAAAAATTATAAATCATTCATTAAGGTGGGAAATCACTTAGGAGAGTTACCCCTTAAAGTACTATTTAAAAAGGAAAATGTTTCCCAGTCCAGGGAGAATGCATAGCATTAGATTCGTTTAGGGTGCAATCCTATGTATGTTTAGACAGAGAAAGTCCTACAATTCCAAGAATGTCCCAGCCAGCGTGGTGAGAATTGGAGGACATTTTTCTGTCTTAACATACATAGGATTGCGACCGTAGTTAATTAATCACCTGCCTTTTAACCAATTAATCGGTTATGGATTGATTAAATTTAAAGGCACTTTAAATCACCAAAACCTTAGTATAATTGTCTTTTTAAGATGCCAAAGAAAATGTACTATTTAAAAAAAATAAAATAAAAGATGGAATTCCATGTTTAATATATTTCTTTTTAATTTTTATTGTAAGAAAAGACAAGACCAAGGATAGCCTTAAAAAAATAAACTGAGAACTCTTAACTCTCATTCCTAACAATTAATATTTGTTTGAACATTTCATACCTTGCTTTATAAGCTAGTGATTTTCACTGTGGCTCACAATGAGGATTAAAAACCATAACAATAAAATGAAAAAGCAAAAATAATAAATAATTTTTTAAAATACAAAAACAAGCAGAATTGATATTTTGTTAATTAGTCTCCCATCTAAAGCTAGCATACATACCAAAGTGACTGACTTTCCTAAAATTCTTCTAGTAAAAACTATTTTTCTGCTGTGCTGGTCTATGACCGAAATAAATAAACTGAAACTATTTAAGGAACCAGTGTACATTTTTCAAAATGTCTCCTAAATTACATAATATATTGATGATGACTAAAAAGTCTAATGTATGCATGTTGTAGATGGGAGACAGATATACTGAGCTTCTGAGGATTGGAGGACGAAAGTAAGCACCAGTACCCTCAAAAGTTCTAGAGCTTAGTTCTGATGGCGCATTCATATCATGCTTTATGTAACATAGTTAATGGGTTGGATCCAGATCCGGATTCTTCAGTCTTTTTTCTCACTGAAAGAACAGTTAAGGAAGAAACAACTGAACAGCTACACAATGTAGTGCTACAAGCCCTCTGGAAATACCTTAGGACTGGATCCAACCCCATATGTCCAAATCTAAATCCCTCACCTTTCAAAATGACAATTTCACAGTGGGCTCCCCAAATTCATCCATGCATTCACACAATCATGATGCAAAGTTAAACTATGGAAATTGCTATCACAAGATGTAGTGATGGCCACCAATTTGGATGGCTTTAAAACGGGGACAGATAAATTCCTGGAGGAGAAGGCTGTCAATGGCTACTAGTCCTGATGGCTATGTGCTATCTGCAGTATCGGAGGCAGTAAGCCTAGATACACCAGTTGCTGGGGAACACGGGCAGGAGGGTGCTGTGGCATCTGTGTCCCTGGTCGATAGCTGGTTGAACAGAATGCTGGACTAGATGTACCATTGGTCTGATCCAGCATGGCTGTTCTTATGATATTATATGTGATCAAAGCACCGTTGGAATGGTTCTCTGTGAGCTCTGTCATCCAAGGCAGCCAAGTTCCAATGGTTACGATGGCCTTCTCGAATCACCCAAATGTTGCTGGACACTTTCCTATGCAAAGCCAACTGTTTCTGGGTTTCTGTCCAATAGATGGAAGTCCATGCCCAACTGACATACAATGAATAACAATACATGCCGGGTTGGGTTAGACCACCTAGCAATGTCTATGACTAGAGCGTAGAACTTCAGGCGCCTGGGCAAGATCCAGCCCTCAGATGGCCACCCACCCTTTCCCCCAGGTGGCCTGTGACCCCTTTTCCACAACCACCGAACGTTTGCTATTTTCTCAACTTTGTGTGGTTTTTCTTCCTCTCCATTATAAAAGGTTGAAACGACTCTCCTAAGGTTTAGTTACTGCCAGTAAGAGCTTTAAGCTAAAATATGTAGTGTGCTTTATTTATTTTTCAAACATGCCACCTTGAGAATCCATGGCTTGTTGTTGGGTTGTTCAGGGTGGTTAACAAGTCACACTGCACGATTAACAAGCAAATCCACAGGAAACACTCTGCGTCCAGACAACACAATATCCCACCCTGCGGAAAAAGCACTGCACTCAGACAACATGGTAACACACTCTGCGATTATTTGTTGCATTTTGCATTTTTATACTGCCCAATAGCCGAAGCTCCCTGGGCAGTTCGCAAAAAGTAAAACCATTCAAAGTATAAAACATAGTATAAAAACATGATATAAAATACAAAACTGATTAAAACATACCATACATGATTAAAACATCTTTAAAACATCCTTAAAATTATTATTATTATTATTATTATTATTATTATTATTATTATTAATTGCATTTTTATATTATATTATTTATTGCATTCAGACAACACAATTACCCGTGGTGGTTTGTGGGTGAAGCCACAATGGAATCTAGCAGGATTAGAGGTGGAGCCAGAGTAGATTCCAGTAAGTTATGGGTAGCTTTTCAGATCCCAGTCCTGCTATCTGGCAGAATCCAGTTCTTTCTGCTTAGTAAAATACTGGCTAGTTGTTGTTATCCTTGATCCTTTAAACCACTGTGTTCCCAACCCAGTTTTGTTGAGTTTGTTCTTGTTTATGTATTATATTTATCCATAAGGGAGTTAGACTATTTTGTGCTATTGTGATCACACAAGAGCTTTATCATGTGCATGGCAGGCTTCTGCCTTGTAAAACATAATGCTCTCAAGGAGGCATAGTAAAATTGAGACAATCAAGATCTTAATGGGTAATATGTTTTTATGTGCTTACAAGCTTATGGTGCTATATAACATCTGAGCCCAAAAATATTGGAGTAGCTTCTCCCAAATCACACTATTAATATTGTATAATGAATGTTACTGCTGCTGGCAACTTCCAGCATGGAAGAGGCTATAACTGCCCCCTTCTTGCAACTAGCAAAAAGTAAGATGTGAGTCAAAACTATTCACCATGTTTTGCACATTTTCAGCAGTCTCTTTCCCATGCTCCCTTTCCCCGCTTTTCTTTCTTTTATGTCACTTTTGGCACTGCTTGCAAAAAAAAGTTGCTGTATTAAAAAATTGCCCTCATCTTGAATAACCCTCCGTGATACCATCATGCCACCCAGACTGATTGGTTACGTTATGATCTTATTTACTGACGTCTGGTGATGTCATCACATCAGATATAATGCATGAAGTTATCCTGTTCACAATGTGATCCCTGATTGGGTGGCTTCCATGAACATGATATCTCCCTGTTGTTCATCAGTGGCGCCATTTTGGCTACATAGCCCATATGAGTTGTCTATTGGAGGGAGTATTGATTTCATTTGTGTTTTTCCAACAGCAAATTAAAAGAGGTCCTCCTACTTCCACCTGATCCTTAACACGTTGATGTGGAGTTCCACAAGCATTAAGACATTTATTGTCTTAAAAACGAAGCCCTCCTGCAAGCATTCAGAACAATTTCACAGTTCTTATCATACAAGTCTTATTTCGATCAATCTTTTTGTTTCTAGGGTTCTGAATTGCTAACACTGAGGAGGAAATGGCAAATATTATTTGGACTCTGAATTAGATGAAAAATAAAAAAGAACAGGAAGAGAAAAGGGAACCGAGAATCAGCTCAGTGAAACTGATTGGATGTTAGCAATTAAACCAATATGAGAATTCCCATCCACCAATCATAGTGGTCCCCTTCTCTTTCTCATCCTTTATTAAGAACTCAGTTGTCACTGAATACATTTAAAACTAACAATAGAACATTACCTGTTAAATCCAATTTCAGGACCCAAGTAAAGCCAAATTCTTCACTCTTCACACATGTTCCAACAGTTTCTGAATATATATATATATATATATATATATATATATATATATATATACACATTTGCATGCTTTATAATCTGTAGTGGTTCATGGGGTTTCTCATTTGATACATAACTTTCCCTGCATACATTTACTCATAAAGCAATTTTAATAAGCATGTTAAGGCAGGTAAGAAATGAATGCAGGAAAATAAATGGAAGGAGGAATGTTAAACAAATAAAGAAGGGGGAAAAGAGGAGGAAGGAATAGGATCAAACTATTCAACATGGATTGACCCCATTAAATGGGAGCTTGGCAAATTTAAATGCATAAATTAGGAGTGTGTATATAGAATGGATTCTTTTTTAAGGCTGCAGTCCTATAGCCACTTACCAGAGAGAAAGCCCCATTGAATTCAGTGGGACTTACTTCTGAATAGACATGTATAGGCTTGCATTGTTGATTAATTATTTGCCTGTAGTCAATTAATGGATTAGTCAAGTCAATTTAAATGAATTTGTATATTTCCCAAACCTCAATGTAGTACTTTTTGGAGAAGGAACTTACAATTTAATAACAAAGAGCTACCAAACTGATGGAAGAAATGTCCATGTTTTCATTTCCATTCCCTCTTCCAGTAGCACAACAGAGACACAATGGGATGGGGTCAGGCTTATTCATACTTAGAGACGTCCAGTTGAAATCACAGGGAATTGATGACCAATTTAAGTCTCATTGATTTCAGTGCCTCTACTCCAAACCCAATGACTTTTTTAAAAGTATGGCCTTTACTCTCAATGGCCCCATTCAGACAACATGCTAAACCATGCTGCTTAACCACAAAACCATTTGTGGTTAAGCAGCATAGTGTGTTGTCTGAACGGGGCCACCGAAAAATTACTTCCACCAATTAGAATTTGCCCTTACCAAATTTTAGTCATTGATTGATCCATCAATTAAAAACATGCAGCTCTACTAGAACTGTTACCCATTAGAGAGAAGTAGCTGGTGAATTTAATTTGCTCATCTAATTCTACAAGATTTTTTTCCTTATCTATTTGTGCTTTGGGATTTTTATGACCTTTATCTTTTCCCGTGATTCTTCTGTAAGACAAGAAGTGGCCAACATCTGTATTCAGGCATCACTTTATTTTCCAAATAATGATCCATGAGGATTAGAAATATATTTTCGCCTCCCAAACCAGACCCACACAAGTGGTCACGCTTCATATAAAGTTGGCAGCATATTGCCAAAAAGATTTCTCAGTTATGGAGCACATGTGCAGTGGACACATTTAAATATTATGCACCTGTCACCTGCAAAATTCAAAAGAGACATGTAACATTACATTGTGGGATGTCTCCATTTCTGTGGGATGTCTCCATTTTTGTGAACCACCTGGAGAGCTCCGGCTATTGGGTGGTATAGAAATGAAATAAATTTCTTCAAATGTTATTTCCCCCCTTAAAAGTGAATCTGGTTTGATTAAATGTGGCAAGAGCAAGGTGAAATAGTTTCAGTTGATCATCTCTGATTTAAAAGACGCTGGACAAAAATATGAGATATTTCTGCACATGTTTGCTGAGATGTAAGTTTGATTGAGTTCAATGGAACTACCTCACTAGTAGGTATGATTATGTTTGCAATCCTGGGAGTAGTCCCCATTGAATTCAGTTGGGCTTACTTCTAAATTGACATACATAGGATTGTGCAGTAAGATTGCAGCTTTAGACAGAGTCCATATTCTCTTTTTATTCCCTCTTACAGTACCACACTACAGACACAATGGGTTGGAACCAGACCCCCCATGGAATCAATTGAAATTAGAGGACAGAGCACTCTCTTGATCTTCTGATTCCTCACTTCTAATCAGGACAGCCCACAGATCTGCTCTTTAAAAAAAACACCACCACACCAATTAATGCCTCTTAACCAATTAAAAGATTAGAATGTCTCTATAAATACATACACATATGATATTGGAGGGATATTTTAGTAACTATTTTTTTCTCTACAACACACGTACACATAGAAAGCTGCTTACCCTTTGTAAAGTCTCACTGAATTGACATTTTGTTTGTTAAAATGTGATCAGTAATTAGCAGTTTCTATAGGACCAATTTGATTTCCCAACAGATCCAGTATTTTAAATCTGTAACTAATGCAATAATGCTACATACAGATTCATCAAGCCTGGTTACAGCATACATTTTTTCACCCTTTTAAAATATATTAGAAGGCTGTTTAGAGATATTGCCTAAATGTATCCGATTTTCTACAAGACAATTGAAATGATGCCTTACTGAAATTCCTACATCAAGAGTAAAAATAAAAACGCCTAGAACTTGGTTCAGTTATATTTACATAGCTGTTTAGATGCCAACATTCATTGTTTGCTCAGTCTCAGAAGATTACTTTACGTTTCTGTTTGATGAGTCAACAACCCAGAATGGACTTGTTTGACCACATGCAGAGAGCTGCAGATATATGAATGAGGCACACAGAAATAATTGTAGAATGAATCAGTGTGCTTTGACGATGCTGCTTTATTGAAATAAAAAAAACCTGAAATAGGAATTTGAGTTGCTCTTTAGCACCTACCCTTTCCCCCAAAAGGAATCTATAGCCCTGTTCCCAACATCTTTATTCAAAAGAGTTCAGTGGGATTCCCTCTTTAAGACTGTAATTCTAAACATACAACCGAGGGAATAAATTTAATTGACTATGTTGGAACTTAGTTTAAAGTCAACATGCATGGGTTTTTGCTGGAAGTATGTTTTGGATTGTGTCCTTCATCCTAAATCTAGAACAAAATATTGTATCTTATTCCTCTCCTTCCCACCTTTCTGTTTCTGTCTAATATATAACATAAAATCAAATCAGCAGACATTTCACAGCAATAGTTGATAACTTGAAGAGCTTCATAATACCTGGACTTGGGAATAGGACCACCTTAATTTGGACAGAAGCTATCCGTCTTTACTCTGAACATACAATAGACACAATCTACCAAGTAGACACCGCACTGATTGCTCTGGAGAAGTTCCTTGCCTGTCCCCACCATTCTCTTCCTGTGCTTTTCAGAGTGACAAGATGGGTAGAAATTCAGCAGATGAAATTCTTTCCATCTCTGCATCTCCATGTTGGGGTGTGGGTGGGTGGATGTGTCAGTCAGAGAGGGGGGACCTGTATCTCTGCCCATCCACCAGATGTTTAAGAGGCGCAGGAGCCCTGTCACTATGAAAAAGTTGGCAACCCTAGCTCCTGGAGAACTTGAGGTCTGCTCACATACAGGTATGCTTTGACTCTGATATTAATATTTATTATTTATAATATTTTAATCCATCTCTTTAGCCCCCCAAAAAGCCTTCCTCAGTTGCTTACAAAGATTAATAATGAGAAAGTGTCCCTAATAATAGAATGTCTCCTCCTATATTACAGATTGAATTTGAAAAAGCAATACTGATATTGGAAATGACTGGATTCTGGTAAAAGTACATCTTTTCCCTTCTATTTTTCTTTTCTTTATTTTGCAAAGTGTCTCTTATTAGGCTAATTTGAAGATCACAAAATATTGTGCAAGCTTTTGAGTTCTCCAGAACTCTTAATCAGGCAAGATGTTAAACAAATCAAAAGGGTGGAGGCGGAGGAATGAAGTAGTTGATGGTCAAACCATGGAGTTTGCATCTGGTTACAGTCCTAGGATGGAAAATGGCAGGGGGCTTTAGGCACTCAAATTAGGTTCTATCAGGTACTGAAATGGTGTCAGGTTGTATCTGGAACTCCCCTAAGGGAAGAAGAAACAAACACAACATTTTTGAAAATATAGAATCCATCTGTTACTCAAAACCGTCTCCATCCTGAAGTGAAACACACAGGTTCCTTGACAGTGGAAAACAGATGCAGTGAGAAACTAGACAACTTTCATATTAACAAATCTGGAGATCTTTTTAGATGGTGTACTAGGTACAAAGGGGAATCAATAGAAGCACTGTAGGGTAGTTTTACCTAGTGGTCGGAGTCTGGTAAACAATAGTCTCTCTGTCCACATTTCACCTCTGTTTCAGAGATAATATAAAAGATCAGTCAGGTGCCAGACTGCACAATTACTTGAATTAATTGTTCAACGTTCAAACAAGAATCAACGAAGCTCTTCGTTCCATCAAATATCAGCTCAAACAATCTATGGTTATTTGGTGGAAAGAGAGAGTAAGGACCCTGATTCCGTCTGGGTGAAGCTCCACTCCAGTTTTTGTAGCTGCACATATTTTGCTTATGACATATGAGCTACCCTCTCTGTTCTGCACAAAACCCGGAGCAGATCTATGTTCTGGAACCTGGCTTTTGATTGAAAACCCCCATTCATTCAGAGCAAACAGAGGAAAACAGAGCTACACAAAAGTCTACAGGCAGCCTGAGCTGGGCTATAAATAGGCACTGTTTATTTTACATGAATCTCGCTGGGCTATGCCAGCAAGTCACGAAACAGATTCCCCACCCACCCACTTCGTGTGTCTATGTTGCTATAATAGAAATTAATGATAGTTTAATATACGCGGCTCTATTTCTTTTTCTTTAATAAATACGGCTACCGGCTGATAAAGTTGTTGGGATTCTAGACTGATAGGGCAGCCAATGATGTAATCCAATCGCAACGGCATGTAAAAATGCTTGTTTCCGTATGAAGCACTTCAGGATGTGTTGTGTGTTCTCTTGTTTAAATCGAATATGGAACTTTTTCTGTTAGTTCCAACGTTTTGCCAAAATCTTTCTTTCCCAAGGCAAATAACATTACTTTAGAGAGTGCATTGAGACCAAATCGTATACATTTCAGGTGGACATACATCTACTGATACCCACCAACATGTTGACTTCCAGTAAAAGTGTGTAAAATACAGTGAGATGGATTTTCCAGCGCTAAAATTAGTGGTGCTTCTGTCAATTAACGAAATGGCTACAAAAGTCACCCATAACCTTTTAAAGAACATTTTAATGGTCTTTTAAAATTTTATCCGTTATTATTATTATTATTTAAAAAGGTCAGCGCTTAAGAGACATGCATTTCACTATATTCCCCCCTTGCTTTTGAAAATAAGAAGAAGAAGAAGAAGAAGAAGAAGAAGAAGAAGAAGAAGAAGAAGAAGAAGAAGAAGAAGAAGACAATCTGAGTTTTGAGCAAAATCTTGCACTGAGGGTGCAGAAAATATGAAAGTGACTGCGGGGAGGGAGAGGCATGTGAAATCTGTCTTTCATATTACTCATCAGTTGTTTATACAAGTGTATGTATATTTAAAGTGTCTGAATGCTCTCTTGCCATTTATAGACCACTGGGAATGGTAGAGGAGGGGTAACAATGATGGGCGAACTTACTGAGCTCCATCAGATGAGTGTTTTATTGTACACTCGTTTCTGGGCAATCACAGATTTTTTGCAGGTCCCTCTCATGGTGGTGTCTGCCTCGTGCACACGTCCTGCCCCTTCTAGCCTTCTTTGCGTGTGCAGGAGAAGCAGAGGGATCAAAACGGCCTACTGATTGGGCCACACGAACGTTGTTTACTTCCTGTTTCAAAAGAGGAAGTAATGAGGGATAAACGCTGGGCACAGAAGCTACGTAAAGCAAACGGAATTTTCCCCGTGTGATGACGCTCTGAAGCTGTGCCACAGGGATCTGTATTGGGACCAGTGATTTTTATTTATTTTTTAATAAATGATCAGGAATTAAGAGTGAGCGATGAGGTGTCTAAGTTTCCTGATGACACCCCGTTATTTAAGGTGGTTAAAACAAAAAGGGATTGTGAAGAGCTCCAAAAGGATCTCTCCAAGCTGGAAGAATGGGGATCCAAATGGCAAATGTGGTTCAATGTCCCAACTTCACATATTCATCGATGGGATCTAAGCTCACAGTGGCTGACCAAGAAAGAGATCTTGGGGTTGTGGTGGACAGCATGATGAAAATGTTGACCCAGTGTGAAACAGGAATGTAATTAGGAAAGGAATTGAAAGTAAAACTGCTAGTATCATTTAAGGCTGTTAAAACGCAAAGGGATTGTGAAGAGCTCCAAAGGGATCTCTCCAAGCTGGGAGAGTGGCCATCCAAATGGCAGATGTGGCTCAAGGTATGCAAGTGTAAAGTGATGGACATTGGGGCAAAAAAACCCAACTTCAAGTATAACCTAATGGGATCTGAGCTGGCCGTGTCCGAACAAGAAAGAGATCTTGGAGTTGTGGTGGACAGCTTGATGAAAATGTCAACCCAGTGTGTGTCAACTGTAAAGAAGGCAAACTCCATGTTAGGTATTATAAGAAAAGGAACTGAGAATAAATCTGCTAGTATCGTACTGCCTTTATACAAATCTATGGTGCGACCACACTTAGAATACTGAGTACAGTTCTGGTCATAACACCTAAAAAAGGATATCATACAGCTGGAAAAAATGCAGAAAAGGGCAACTAAAATGATCAAGGGAATGGAGCATCTCCCCTATGAGGTAAAGTTACAACAGCTGGGATTGTTTAGCTTGGAAAAAAGGAGGCCAAGAGGTCTTCTTCTTCTTCTTCTTCTTCTTCTTCTTGAAAATCAACCCACTGTTTCAATTTATTACACAGGTGGCGGGCATATATTTTATTTAGCAGGCTTATAGGCCTACAATTGGTGGAATCTCTCTTGGGGCACTCATATATTGGCTGAATGCCAGACAGGTGGGAAACAGCCAAACTTACCAATGTGTGAGAACAAAACTGTCAAATCAAGAGTCCACCAGTCAATAAAGACAGTAAAAGTTCAAATGGAAGATCATTCTCCTCTGGAGCTTTTCCATTTAAAAAAAAATGGGATAAAAGTCTTTTTGCCTCTTCCACAATGTCTGGTGGCCAGTCTAAAATTTGTGCTGATGTAGCTGCTTCTAAATAGCTTGCAGTCAATTGTGGCTGTTTATTGAATAGGTCACCAAAATAGGTTTCCCACCTTTCCATTGATATATAGGACTCCAAAACAGAATGCACCCTGCCCTCCATTTTAGCCACCATTTCTAAAGAAAAAAAATCCTTTTGAGATAGGGCAAAGACTAATTTATTCCCCTCAATATATTCTTTTATTTCATTTGGGGCTATTATTATTATTATTATTATTATTATTATTATTATTATTATTATTTGCATTTATATCCCGCCTTTTTTCCTCCAAGGAACCCCAAGGTGGTGTACGAAGTCCTCCTCCTCTCCATTTCTATCCTCAAAACAACAACCCTGTGAGGTAGGTTGGGCTGAGAGTCTGTGACTGGCCCAAAGTCACCCAGTGGGTTTCCATGGCCAAGTGGGGACTAGAACCCAGATCTCCCAACTCCAAGTCCAACACTTTAGCCACTATATCACACTGGCTAACAGTTGTTTATTTGATATGGGTATCTGGGCAACATTGTATTTTCTCTATACAATTTTCTGTATACAATAATCTTCCACAGTTCTCTTTTTAGTACCTGTCAATCTTTATCGTACCAGCCATCAACTACTTGAGGGTGGAACGTTTGCTGTCAACTTGTCTCATTACAGAGGAATGGTTGGAGTTCTTTGTTATCTAATGGTACGTGTCTACTACGAGGTCAGGATCACTAGCTAACAGCAATTTCCCCCATGAATTTAAATTTTCCTCAGTATGCAGTTTCTTATTTAAATTAGAGGGTTCCAATTTATCCTTCTATTGTAACCACTCATTGGTTAGCCCTTACATGGAATTTAGATGTTTCTGTGCCCCTGTGGGCCATTAAAACTTAAATATAAGTGGTGCATGATTGTATAATGCCCTATTCTTAACTTTAAAATGCACAATTTGTGAGAAAGATTGTGCAGAGATTAAAACTAATTCAATCACACTTGCTCCTATAGGTAAATTCTCCAAAAGAGTAATTGAAACCAGATCCATTTAAAACAGTGCGATTCAACTTTAAAAAAAAATATTTTGAATCAATCCTGCTTTATTCATTTAATTATCTTTTGAAATCAACCTCCATTTCATAATCTCATACACCAAGACCACAGAGTGTCATATACTGCATCAGGCTCTGGTCCCTCCATACTAGCCCCTGTCCAAATATTAAAAAACTCTGTTATCACCAAAGACAGAAAGAAAAATCCTCAAATTCAAGCAAAATTTGTTCCAAATCTGCTAAAGAGTAATCACAAGAAAAGTGTCAATGACTGAGGGGGAATATGAACATTTATATATGCAGTACTATCTTACTTAACCATGGGGCATTTCTACGTGAAGCTTTTATTGTGTACTCGTGATCACTCTTGAGCCTTGTGTGGCGCAGAGCGGTAAAGCAGCAGTTTCTGCAGCTGAAACTCTCCCCATGGCCTGAGTTCGATCCCAGCGGAAGCTGTTTTTAGGCAGCCGGCTCGGGTCGACTCAGCCTTCCATCCTCCCGAGGTCGGTAAAATGAGTACCCAGTTAGCTGGGGGAAAGGTAATAACGGCTGGGGAAGGCAACGGCAAACCACCCCGCTATAAGTCCTGCCAAGAAAAAGTCAACGTCCCTCCAAGAGTCAGTAATGACTCAGTGCTTGCACGAGAGGTTCCTTTCCTTTCCATGATCACTCACTCATGGTAGTTTGTGGGTCCTTTACATGACCCCCATCAACCTCCAGGGCATCTCCTTTTCTTTGCAACCATTATCGCAGGGGTTTTTTTTCACAACGAGGAAAGTCTTGGTATTTTCTCTGAATCACACTATCAAATCTTTAAGTAAATGAGCAATTCTGCTATACCACAGTGCCACCTAGTGGCTGTATAATGAAACATATAAAAAGGCAGAGAAAGAAAAATCTCAGAAAAAACACATGTAAAGGAGCTGATCTGAATCCCACAAAGAATCCAGACGCAGAAGCCACGCTAAAGATGTGGGATAAAAGCCTCATCTAGAAATGCCCCCAACCTGCCAAGGCACAAAGCTTCAAATTCTTAACTAATACTGTTGACCCTTCCAAAAATGTGGAGACAAAAGCGGATACCCCTCCACTGTCCTTGGATACTCCTGTCCTTCTGTACTGGAGGAAGGAAAAAGGTTTTGAACCCCTTCTGATCCTATTTCTCACAGAACTATGATTCCTGAATACATATAGTATAAAAGCTGCACATATATTCTAAACAAGTCCTGTCCTGTAATTTATTCACCCAACCAGCCACATTCCATGACAGACAGCTAAGACCAATTTCCCTTTGTACTGCTTTTTGTCAGGCATCTGACAAAACTTCAATCTTATCTGTCTGTTTGCGAGCCAGAGCTCCATTTTTAAATTGCTTTACAGTGACTCGTGTTTGCTGGGAAGGCAGGTTTAATGTTTCCATGATGCCTACAGCCTCAGGAAACCCCATTTCTGCAGTCGCCAAAGCAGGGGCAGAGGGGAATGGGGAAAATGTCACTGTAATCCCATTTTGATGCAACCAGGTCAACTGGATTTAGCATTTTCCCAACACCTTCAATGATTCCAATGTCAGGATTTCTAAACTTTGTTTCTCCCCATTGCTGATCTACAAAATTTCTGTGCCAATAATTCAGGGGCTGTGTTCACGGCACCAGGTTGGCACCGCCTCCCTGTTCAACCCCGTGCTTTCCTTCTCCAGGGTGTCATCGGGTAATCCCGATACTGAGGATGGAGTGCTGGGTTTCTGGGTGACCATCCGGGTTCCAGAGCTGCCCTCGCCCCTTCTTGGTAGAAGTCGACCAATCACTGGTCGTCTTTGCCCCCCTGCCCCCCGGCTCCACTCTGAGTTGACCCTGATTGGTCCTGGAGCGACGTTACATGGCAGAAGTGCTGTGTTGACACTGCTGCCTTTGAAAAAGTTGGGGGTAAATCCCTGACTTTTTCAAACATCAACATCACGGGAAGCCCCGCAGCAGCTGCAAACTTGCACTTGCCTTGTCTAACCCACATGGCGCAGATCCACAGCCAACATGGGGCTTTCCCCGTGTATAGACATCCCCCAGGATGCCCCTGTGCAGAGTTCCGTGCCCATTTTACGGTCCCCGCTACACGTGGAGGACCCGAGAGCAGTGTCCACATGGCCTGCTTTCTGCGGGATGGTCCAGGGACTGCAGAAAAATGGGTTTTCCACGGTTTTCTATATCCTGGGGAATGTCCTTGGTCTTCCCGGGTTGTTCCCGGGATCCCCTGTGCATCATTTGGATGCACAGGGACGATCCAGGGACTACCCTGGGTTATAGGGCTGGTGTAGACATGCCCTCTGTGTTGGTAAGTTGGGGTTTTAAATAATGGGGAGAGGAAAGTGAGGTGCAGTTGCCAGGGGAAGAGCTTGTACCGACGGCCTTTGATACTCAGCCTAGTGTTGTGTGCCCTGCACAAAACAGGTCAAGTCCCATCTGACAAGCCAAGCCTTTCCACAGGATGCTGCCTGCCTATAACACAAAGAAATTCATTTTTAAATCAGGATTTAGATTTTGGCACTCAAAGCATTCATGACTACTGCAACCTTCTTCTCACTGGCCTTCCTTCTTCTCACATCAGTCCGTTGGTTTCTGTTCACCACTCTGCTGCTAAGATCATCTTCTTGGCTCGCCGCTCTGACCATGTTACTCCACTTCTGAAATCTCTTCATTGGCTTCCAATTCACTTCAGAATCCAATATAAACTTCTCCTGTTGACCTACAAAGCTTTTCACTGTCTAGCTCCTTCCTATCTCTCCTCTCTCATCTCACACTATTGCCCCGCTCGTGCTCTTCGCTCCTCTGATGTCATGTTTCTCACCTGCCCAAGGGTCTCCACTTCCCTTGCTCGGCTTCGTCCATTTTCTTCGGCTGCCCCTTACGCCTGGAACGCTCTTCCAGAACATTTGAGAACTACAAGTTCAATCGCAGCTTTTAAAGCTCAGCTAAAAACTTTTCTTTTTCCTAAAGCTTTTAAAACTTGAATTGTTCTGACTTTTATACTGCCTGTTTGGTGCATTCTCTTCCCCTCCTTATTGCTTTATTATGATTTTATTAGAATGTAAGTCTATGCGGCAGGGTCTTGCTATTTATTGTTTTACTCTGTACAGCACCATGTACATTAATGGTGCTATATAAATAATAATAATAATAATAATAATAATAATAATAATAATAATAATAATAATAATAATTCCTCTGCTCCAAATAACCTAAGTGTTAAAGGCAGGATGGCTTCACAATCAGTTATTCTCTCCAGTTCCCATGTTAAGTTCCTTCCGACTAGCTTAATCATAAGACAATTGGAGAAGTTGTGATTCCCCCCCCCCAAAAGACCAAACATGCTTCACCTACCTGCTGCCTTCAGATGCGTTTCAGATGTGTTGGACTGCAATTCCCATACTGAGCCACATACAAGGCTATGTTATTATCCTATAAAGCCCTAAACAACTTGGGACCAGGATACCTAGCAGACCGCCTTCCCTTATATACACCCAAATGACCATTACGATCTTGCTGG
Organism: Elgaria multicarinata webbii; assembly: GCF_023053635.1. Lineage (NCBI taxonomy): Eukaryota > Metazoa > Chordata > Lepidosauria > Squamata > Anguidae > Elgaria > Elgaria multicarinata. Next base: position 23,373,197 of record NC_086186.1, on the reverse strand, counting down.
CCATCCCCAAACAAACGGAATGTCCATGAAGAACCTCGACAGTGGGGCCTTCTCTGTAGCGGCACCCACCCTCTGGAAAACCCTCCCTCGTGCAGTTCGGGAGGCAGAAAATATAATATCCTTTGAATGCCTCCTGAAAACATATCTTTTCACACAGGTTTTTCCTGGGTGAAATTTACCTAATTTTAGATTGCATTAAAAAAAACACCCCTTTTAGCATTTTACATTGATTTGGATACTTGTTGCCTTTTACTTGAGCCTCGTGTGGCGCAGAGCGGTAAAGCAGCAGTTTCTGCAGCTGAAACTCTCCCCACGGCCTGAGTTCGATCCCAGCGGAAGCTGGTTTCAGGCAGCTGGCTTCGGTTGACTCAGCCTTCCATCCTCCCGAGGTTGGTAAAATGAGTACCCAGTTAGCTGGGGGAAAGGTAATCATGGCCGGGGAAGGCAACGGCAAACCACCCCGCGATAAGGCCTGCCAAGAAAACATCAGCGAAAGCTGGCGTCCCTCCAAGAGTCAGCAATGACTTAGTGCTTGCACGAGAGGTTCCTTTCCTTTCCTTTCCTCTCCTTTCCTGCCTTTTATAGCTTTAATTGTGCACTCCCAGAGGGCCTCCGCTATTGGGCAGTATAAAAATGTAATACAATAAATAATTCCGGCCAGTGTAGTTTGCGGAAGTTGTGCAGGTGCTATATGACCATTTCCTTTGTTAGGCAGGTGGCTGGTTAGTAGACCATCAGAATCAATTGTTGGCTAGCAGTTAAGAGATGGTTGGAAATCGCCCTGCGATTGAATGAGATAGCCATCAGAGCTTGGGGAAGTGATGCACACACAGAGAGCTAAAAGGGGGCAGATTTGTGTGTGTGGACAAGTGTGAGAAAATAACCATCGTTCGTCATTCGGAAGAGAGAGAAGCAGAGTAAACAAGCTTTGAGTTGGCTCAAGAGTTAAAAATATCTGGTGTGGAATTGTGCCTCTCTCTGGGGAGTAGCGAAACTGCTGCCTTGTGGCAATGGCTCTTTGCATCTCTCTCTGTTCTTTGTAAATTAAGCAAGTATTACAAAAAATGCTCTAACTCTCATGAGTTTCCCCTTCCAAAGAAAACCAAACCCAAGTAGGACTCCCCATCTTTGGAACCGGGAGGTTGGACTAGATGGCCTTATAGGCCCCTTCCAACTCTACTATTCTATGATTCTATGAACCGCTTGAGAAGGTGTAACAGTAGTAATTGCCTGAGCATCTAATAAGCATCGAGTTTAACCACAAAGGCCAAATTCATGGGTTCTCCCAGTTATACTTTTGAGACTCTCCCTCGGAGGTTGTCCTTCAGAGTGTTCTCTCAAACAAAGCAAAACGAGAACTCTACATGCCGGGAGCTAAAGAAATCATCACCCGCTTAACCCGGCAGCTTTCCGCCAAAATGTTTGGTGAAGCAGTGATGGTTCTGGGAAAAGGCAGAAGAAAAGTAGTTGCTAAAGGTGTCACTATTGGCTGTGGCACAGGCTGTTGCAACAGCAGGGGAGAAAGCTGTGCTGAACTGAAGTTCCTTTAACCGGAGTCCTTGTTGCATGGTTCAGTATTGGGGTGGGGGAAAGGGAGGCCGTCCTATCACATCCACCGGCCCCCAATCATCATGTCCACCCCACTCCCAGCAGTCACCAAGGGTAATATGGTCCTGAATGCATGCATGATGTAGTGCACAAAGACTCCCAAATCCTAATCCTTGTTTGAATGGGATTCCTATGAGGCATATGCTCGGTGGGTGGCCGGGCATAGGAGCAAGAATGCCCAACCAAAGCATCGGATAATACTCTGCAGGCTTCTCACAAATGACGCTCAACTAATCTCAGAGAGGACTTGGACATGGCTTCCTTTGCAGCACTCTGGCTAATGAAAAGGCCTTTTAATAATGCTCCAATCAACTTCATTGTGGCGGCTGAAGAAGTATAATTGGAGCCTACATTTATTGGCGATTATGTCATCTGCCATTCACCCACAGGCCCACGTACCGGGAATACGGTTAAGAGAGTTAAGTCTCTCTGACAGCTTTTAACCTTGGAAATAGACCATGAATGATCAAGGAACATCTCGGTTCATGGATGGAGCCCTTAAAGAGGAATCTTCTGTGTATTCCGTTGAGTGCATTTAAAAAGAAAACAGAGAAACTTGACAGCATTTGAAATAACATCGTTTCTGTTAAGTTTAGTACATGGCAGAGGAAGTTAAGGATGCTGGTTAAACATTCTTAGGCCTTTTTTACATGAGGCTTTTAATCACCTCTTTACTGAGGTTTCTGTTTCCAGACCCTTTGCAGGATCAAGAGTAGCTCCTTTAAACATTTTTTTTCCTGGAGGTTTTCTTTCTCTTCGTTTTCTAATGGTTCATGCCACAAGCACTAGATGGCGCTGTAGTATAGCAGAATTGTACAATTACACTAGGCTTTATCCTGCCATTTACAAATAATACCAGACTTTCCGCATTAGGGGGGAAAAAACCCCTCTAAAATGGTTACAAATCATGGGAGAGGCCCTGGATGCTGCTGCCACCATGTAAAGAACCTCCAAACTACCATCAGCGAGGAATCACAAGCACACAATAAATGCCTAGTGTAGGCTCCTAGGCTTAACAGACCTATCTGATATAAAAATATGTGGTACAACAGAGGTGTAGAATCTTCAGTCCCTGGGTCCAAATCTGGTCCTCTGGCATTCCCCATTTGGCTACACCCCCTTCCCTTGGTTCACCCTCTTTTCCCTAACCAATGATTGTTTGGTAGTTCCCCAACTTTTGTGCAGGTTTTCCCGTATTCTAAAAGGTTGAAATGCCTGTCCTTATTTATTTATTTATTTATTTATAACATTTCTTGGCTGCCTTTCAGGGCAGAAGCCCTCCCAAGGCAGCTTACGGCCATACATAAAAACAGTTTAAAACATTAAAAGCAATAAAAACACAGTAAAATAGCAATTAAAACAATAAAAAGTCACAGAGCTAACAATAAAACATCAAGAACAACAAGGATAATAGCAGCAAAACCGTACTCATCGTGAAAAGGCCACAGTAAAATAAAATGTTTTTAAGGCATTCTTGAAAGCCTGCAAGGATGGTGCATGGCAGAGCTCTGATGGGAGTTCGTTCCACAGGTGTGGGGCCACTGCTGAGAAGATCCTTTCCTGGGTGGACACCCACCTAATTTCTCCAATGGGCAGATGAGAAGGGCCTCTCTTTCTGAGGCTTAGTTACTGTGTTCACAATCCAGATTCCAACACCTGACTTCAGGCAGGTCGTGGTGTCAAAGGTAGACATTGTTGGGCTCTTGGCAAGGGCCCATATCCCAGCTGGGAGCCACTAATAGGACCTTCCCTGGAGATGCTCCTCCTCTTCACCGTTGCAATCTGCTTGTTCACCTGCCTCTCACTCTGGACCAGAAAACAGTGGTGGTGAGTGGGCAGAGCAGTAAATGCCATGGCCTGCTTGCTCATTGACTCTCTACCTACCAAGCAAGCAAGGGGTGGCAATGATGAGAAAGAGGATGAGAAGCAATTGTAGCTGGTGAGAAGCTACAAGCTCACTGAGGTCCTCCAAAACCTGGAGCCGGCAAGGACTTCCGGGACCCTTGGTTAAAGAACAAACATCCCAGGTCTAGAACCCCCACCCCCCACCCACCCCATTCCCTTGTTCAAGGGCTATGGGACTAGTGATAATACTGCATTGAAGTTCAGCCATCGAATCATGTTTCCCCACTGGATGAAAAAGAAAATTATTATTTTACCCATAACAAAAACAGAAACTCTTTGTTCTTCGCTGTTGCCCTGTCTTCAAGATGGGAAACATGTGATTACCTGTCCAGAAACTAAACGTCAGTACCGGCTAGAGTCATTAATGAAAGTTTCAAGGTCAGCTGAAGATTATGAGCGTGAAGGGCATGTTCAAAGGATGGAGCCAGCTGGACTTCTGATTGCATTGTTTGTCTTCTTAGCAAATTCTAAATAATGTTTCTCTTATGGCTGGGTTCCTGCTATCCAACGTCATCCTCTTTACAGTGTTGCTAAGGTCACAGCTGGCAATAAGAACAGTCTGGCTTATGGCTTTAAGAGTTGCCTGGAAGGGAGTGAGAATTTATGTAGGCACAGCTTCTCCTGTCATAGTAACACATTAATGGAGAAGCCTTGCATGCAGGAATCCCTCCTGGTACTCAACTCTGAAAGAGACACCTGTCCCACATGAAAGCCAATATAGAGGACATTCAGACGGAGGGGAGAGATTGTGTTTCCTTACCGTTACTCTCTTCCTGATTCTCTTCCGTGTTTGAAACATGCACAATTACATGGAGAAGAGAGCAGTGACCATGTGACCTGTACATTTCAATGAGACAGTGCTTTCTAGTGGGCATTTTATAGTGCAACCTCAGAAGTTGGGTTACCTGAAGTTTATTTTGCGGTGCTAAAACTGAGAAAAGGAGCAGGAGACGTGCAGGACTGCGCCGTCAAAAGGAACTGCAAACATCTGTGTGTAGCCAGTCATGAGCATACTATAAATAGCTCGTTTTAAAAAGCTCATAGTGGTTAGAATATCAGTCTATAACTCATGAGATCTGGATTCAAATCCCCACTCAACCATGGAGTATATTGGGTGTTCTCGATCATGGAGTTCTGTTGGACTGGATTAGATTAGGGGGGTGCATCCATTTTGACCCTGAGTGTCTGCTGGATTTCTCAGCCATCACTAGCGGGGTGGACAACTTTTTCCACTCAGAAGTAAGCAGGTCTGACTCACTCAGCAGCACTTTTAAATAGCATCCCAAATACCAAACCTCTGCATGTGTACTCAGAAGTAAGGACCAAAGAATAATCAGGATTGGAGGACAAAGTAGAAGGCAGGACTACAGAAGAAGCCAGGAGTCAGGAACAAGATTTACCTCTCTAAGGCATCCACCATTATTATTATTATTATTATTATTATTATTATTATTATTGACATTTCTATGCCACCCCATAGCCGAAGCTCTCTGGGCAGTTTACAAAGATTAAAACATTAAAAATCGATATACAAACCATGGAAGAATATAAATAGACAACATACAAAGACAATATAAATTTAAAACAACTTTAAATTCTCAGCCAAGCCTGAAGATAGATCTGGGGTCAATTCAAAACTCAACATATGCTGTTAAATGCTCGTCAGGGAGATCATTCCTTAACTGGGGGGCCACCATCAGTTGGCTGTTGAGCATAAGACATTTTATAGCCATCCAAGGGGAGAACGTTTTTCTACTCAAAAGTAAGCAGGCCCGAATCACTCAGCAGCACCTTGAAATAGCATCCCGGATCCCAAGCCTCTGCATGCCTACTCAGAAGTAAGGATTTCCCTATGGGTAGGGCCATAGCTCAGTGGTAGAGTTCTTCTTGCTTGCAGAAGATCTCAGGTTCAATCCCCAGCATTTCCAGGTGGGGCTAAAATCTACCTGAAACCTTGGAGAGCCGTTGCTGCCAGTCAGGATCAATAATAGTGGGCTAGACAGATCAAAGGTCTAACTCAGTATTACCCTCTGTGCAGCATATCAAGGGGGATTCCACACGTCGTACTCAGGGTGCTTCCATCCGCCCCCAGTGCACCCCGAAAACGATTGTGTAGCTTGCCTGTAAAAGAGACGAGGAAGAGGCGTCCTTGCCGGCGCCGCCACCCACCTCCCTCCTCGCCGGCCGGGACGGAGAGCTCGGCCCGCCTTCTTCCGCCGAGCTCTCCGTCCCGGCCGGCGAGGAGGGAGGTGGGTAGCGGCGCCGGCAAGGACGCCTCTTCCTCGTCTCTTTTACAGGCAAGTTACACGATCACTTTGAGGTCGCACTGGGGCCGCATGGAAGCGGCCTCAGTACGACGTGTGGAATCCCCCCTACTCTGTCTCTGTGGCATCGAGCAGTAGGATGGTGTCAGAGCTGGGCTGTGGCAGCCATCTCAAGTGGGTCAGGAGCTGGGAAGTGGCAGCCAGAACCAAAGAGTAATCAGGATAGAAGGACAAACCAGAAGGCAGGATTACAGAAGGAACTGGGAGCCAAAAACAAGGATTTTCCACCCCGAGGTGTCCACCTTCATCAGTTGGCTGTTGGGCATGAGAGATTGACCTTTTTGATATCAAAATCACTGCAGGTTATTGTGGGGGCCTTTGGCAAGACACTCTCTTCGATCAAGGAGTCTACCTTCTCACCACCATTGTCACTAGCTGCTATTGCTCCTCCCTCTCATCATGGCTACCACTTGCTTGCTTGGAAGATGGAGGGCATGTCTACACCAGCCCTATATCCTGGGATCATCCTGGCATTGTTCCTGTGCATCCAAATGCCACACAGAGGATCCCGGGAGGAGGCAGGGACGATCCCTCCATTTTCCTGGGATAACCCTTAGGTGTAGAAAGGGCCGGAGAGAGCCAGGGAGAAAGTAGGCAATGGCATTTACTGGTCCTCCTCCTCACAACCACAGTTGTTGTCTGGGCCGGTGAACAAGCAGGTTGCAAGGCTGAAGACGAGGAGCATCTCCTGTGGGCTTTTGTCAGTGAGCCCATGCTGAGGTGTAAGGCCAAACCATGGCTACCCTTGATGCTGGTCCTGGTCAAAATCACCAGTACCTCTCAGAGGCTGTTTTCATTCCTGCCCTTTATATCCTCTATGCCTATCAACCCTGAACATGCTGTATGGGTCTACTTTCCGTGATTTCCAGCCGCCTGCGGCTACAGCTGCCTTCCAGAGTTAACACTTATCTCTACGCCCCTGCCGCTTTCCCCATTTTAATCTTTCTTCAGGGTTATGTTTAGGCTACGCTTTCCTGTCTTCTCGACCGAGATTGAAACCCACAAAAATCAACCGTGCCTAGTAATGCTCCGCGTGCTACAGTCATAACAGGGCTTGGCTAAAGAGCGGTGTTATTATGACTGCGTTGATGTAACTTTGATATTTTAAAAAGATTTGCATAGGTTATCTTGTCATGTGTTTATGTGTCATGCCGTGGCCTCAACAGACAAAGTGCTCATCAAAGAGCTAAAACAAAATAGTAAAAATGAGGGCGGGGCTGGGGGGGAATCTAAATATATATATATATATATATATATATATATATATATATATATATTTCAAATTTCCTTGCCGAAGTGGGAGTGTACAACTTCTTGTTTTCTCACCCCCACAAAACTTTCCCAGTACATTGATGCCGTTGGATTTAAGTGTTTTTGAAAAGGGGAAATTAAGTGTGAAACTATTTAATCTACCAACTTTATGTTTAATGTAAATGACTTAAAATTTATTGACAAACCTGACATTTAAAGGCACAATGCAGACCAAGTTCCACGTTTAACTCATAGTGAGTTCAGTCGGAGATTTCAAGTGTGAGAGTAAATATCTGCCATTGAAATAAATGGAATTTCAAAGTCCTTAACATGGTCTGCATGGGCATCTGGGTTTTCAAAAGCTTCTGCAGGCTTCAAAATGTAAATCTGAAATTTCTAAAACATTGCCCCAATTTTTGAATGTATGTGATTGTTTGTCTCAGCTCTGGTCCGTGGTAAATGGGCCAGGAGTCAAATATGGCTCTTACGAAATTTGGTTGCTTCCTGCAAACTATTCAGAATCAAAATGTTTTAGCTTTTAAAAAGAAAAGAAGAACAAGTTTCTGGTCCTCATGGCCACTGGAATTAATTTGAAGTCAAAATGCAAAGTCTGAATTATGTAGGTGAATGTTTGGAGGGTTCTGACTTGAGGCAGAATGGGAGTTAGGAGTGATTGTACATCTAGTCCAGCACTCTGTTCACATAGTGGCCAACCAGCTGTTGACCAGAAATCCACAAACAGGACACAAGTGCAACAGTACCCTATGGCCCATGTTCCCCAGCAATGGGTAGTTAGGCTTACTGCCTCTGCTACTGGAGGAAGCACATAGCCATCAGGACTAGTAGCCATTGATAGCCTTCTCCAAGAATTTATCCCCCTCCCTAAAGCCATCCAAATTGGTGGCATCTTGTGGTAGTAAATTCCATAGTTTATGGGCTGGGAGAAGTAGTACTTCCTTTTATCTGCCCTGAATCTTCCACCAATCAGCTTCATGGGATGTTCTCATTGGTTCTAGTATTATGAAAGAGGGAGAAAAATGTCTCCCTCTCCACGTTCTCCACTCAATACATAATTTTGTACACCTCTATTATGTCTCCCCATAGCCTCTTTTCCCCAAGCTAAACAGCTGTTGTAACCTTCCCTATTAGGGGAGATGCTCCTGTCCCTTGATCACTTCAGTTGCACTTTTTCCAGCTCTAGAATATCTTCTTCTTTTTTTAGGTGCGGTGACCGGAACTGGTCGCACCATAGATTTGTATAAAGGCAGTATGAGAATCTGAGTGTGTGATTCGAAAGCATGATTGGAACCAACTCCCATCAACCCCAGATGGCTAGGCTAATGGTCAGGATGGTTGGGAATTGCAGTTCAGCAACATCTTTTGTAAATCTCATGGTTGTTAAACTTTGGAGAAGTTTGGCCACATGTATGGTATCTATTTACAAAATGAAAGTATAACAGCAGTTTTCTCTCTCATAAACATTCCAAAGTGAACGAATGTTATACAAACAAACCCTTTATGATCTTCATTGCGTCGCCTGTTTCATTTTGTAAATTTTGTAAATTACATAATTTGTGCCTTTCTCTCTGAGCAATGCCTTATATAATCTTCTGTAATAAATGTCCCACATGTCTGCAAGTCTATGGGTACTTCCAGACGAGGCTTTTATCACGAAAATGAACAAAGCCGAAAGAGCACCCAACTGCACACACTAAGTACAGTTAAACACTTAACAAAGAACATGAGATGTCTGTATACACTCCTACACATATAAATTATTACACCCAACACGAATTCTTAAAGACAAGTTGCAAAAGTGTTTAAAGCAGAAAGTGTTCAAAGCAGAATAGCCAGTTATCTTCACACTCAAGGTGATATATCATAAGCATAACAAATTACATTTACATATAGCAGAATTCCTATACCACAAATGGAATTAACTCCTTGTTGGGTTCATATATTTTTTTGATCTGTAAAAGAAGTTGCGTTCTTGTTAGACGTTCTTGTTATGACCGGAATCCGGTAATTAGTCCTGTTTCATCCTATACGATTTCTTCAGATCAGCAATCTTATAATCGCCGCGTGCTACCATGCCCTGCGGGAGTAGCCTCAAGCTAGTAGTTCCAAAATTATTTTCTAATTTGTTTATCACACCATCTCCCTGCCTCATTCATGGGTTTCTGTGGGGAGCTCCAGATGTCGTCTTCCATTTGTAACCCTCCCGTGTTTTCCCATCACTTCTTGTCTTCTTTTCTCAGCAAGAAAAGATGGAAAAGCTCAAGCGTCCCAACCACAAACCTTTACTCAATGCATAGATGTCTCATAGAATAGCAGAGTTGGAAGGGGCCTACAAGGCCATCGAGTCCAACACCCTGCTCAATGCAGGAATCCACCCTAAAGCATCCCTGACAGATAGTTGTCCAGCTGCCTCTTGAAGGCCTCTAGTGTGGGAGAGCCCACAACCTCCCTAGGTAACTGATTCCATTGTCGTACTGCTCTAACAGTCAGGAAGTTTTTCCTGATGTCCATCTCTTCTCACCGGAAGGGAGTGTGAATGCTAGGAGCTATCCTCTGAGATTTACTAGCCTAAAAAAGCAAGGCAGTTGTCTATCAACTAAATGGACAGTTTCCCACAATGCCCAACAGGCTTTTACTGAAATCATCCTTCAGGGAGGGTTTTCAAGGTGAAGCCTCAGCCAAGTGGCTACTCTAGCAGATTGCCTCCCACCTCCTCAACTCTGTCCGCTTGACCTTGAGGAGACTCTGGGGGTCTATCAACTCTGATCTTATCTTCCCCCTCCGAGAAAGACTGAGTTCCCTGGGGTGGGGAGGGTGATCTCTGAGTCTGGGCATCCTGTCCGATAAGTTCCTGGGAAGATACGTCCTTGACTCCTGCAGAGTACTGGAGAACCTCCTTCCCGCCTTGACTTGTGTACGTCTCCTTTTTCTTCAGCCTATGAGTCTGCTTGAGGCTCTAAAAGCCCACCCCCCACACTAGGGAGAATGGGACTGATCCTGACACATGGGTACTCTCACAAAATGGCTGCCATGGGAGGAGACACCCATTCACAAAATGGATGTCATGGGGAAAGGGGGCATAAGTGGGCACAAAACTGGTGAGACAAAAAGAAAGGGAAAAAGGCAGGGAAGGAACGTGCCAAGTACAAGGCACGGGTGGGATTTGAGCTGCAAAACAAAAGCACACTTTTGAACCCAAATAAAGGTGATGCTAGAAGACGGCACTTTGCAGTGTGCCATCTTCATAGTTTTTTTTTTAAAAAAAAAAAATCTTAAGAGATAAAATAAAGAGGAGAAGCAAGAACCTGGTAGGCTCCATGAGAAATGTCTGTGAGCACCACGTTGGAGACCACACTGCACTTAGCAATAGGATCCTTCCATTTGGAAGCACCCTATGTGTCAAATTTGCCCATTGCTGTGGGAGACGCTCAACAAATTGTATGTGCCTTTTGAGGTGTAAAAGTTATGCTCCTCCCAATTTTACTGAAGAAAAAAACCCTGTTTTCCACAAATCAAAGATTTAAGAAACAATGATCTACTACAGCCCTCCAGATGTGTTGAACTACAGTTCCTGTCATCTGTGCTTGCTGGGCATGATGGGAGCTGTAATCCAACACATCGGTAAGTGTTGGGGAAGTCTGATCTAGTATTCCTTTATTGTCCAAACAGAGCCTTCCCCAGTACTGAACCTGCACAGAACTGAGGGTTGGACTAGATGACCTCTGAGTTCCCTTGCAACTCCTATGATTCTATGAGGACTTCTTGAGGCTGGGAAAGTTCAAGATTGTGATGCATATGTAATGGATGCCTTTTGCATGGGGTTATACAATATATGCGGAATCTTTGGGGGAAGGACAGGGGCGTCTTTTAAGTGGCTCACATGACTTGACAGATGGCGGCCTGCTAAGTTTACCCTGTCGGCTTGGCAGTTGGGTCAGATGTTCTTAATCAAATTTGACTCTTAGTCAGCTCCGAACGACATCCGAGAGGCCCTAGTACTTTGGAGCTACTAATAACGAGGGATACGTGTACATGGCGATTTACATCTTGGGCATCTGAGGCCAGCCATGGTTTCACTTGCCGCGTGAGGAGAATGAGAAGCGCCGGTCAAATGGTGTCACCTTGGGAGGAAGCTTCTTCTCATGCCAAGGAGGAGTCCAAAAAGAGAGTCTCGGGAAGTTCTGGGAGCAGGTGCCTCTTCGGACAGCATACTTGGGCACCGGGAAATCACTCAGCATGTGCAACGCTTCCCAAATCACCAAGAGCTGATGCCTGTTGACAATGGTGTCTCTTCAGCCAGAAAAAAGGGCCTCCCTGGGCATCCAATTTTTAGTCTTCCTGTGCTTCAGCCACTTGGATTGATGGGGATTTTCCATTGCATAATAGCTTAGGTTTACATAAATCACAACTCAGCATCAAAGTGACACATGGTCCCACACTTTTTCCTGTGCTAAGAAAAGCTGAATTATACAATTTGCATATATATTTATTTCAATTTCTGCTCATCACAGGAGGGTCAGAGAGCTATGTAAAGCACTTGAGTCACAGCACTGAGACGCCTTACTCTGCCTTAGGCCTCAAAGTGTCTCAGGCAGGCCCTGAGTGGTTTCACAAGCGACATGGACAAAACCCTTCTTTAAAAAAGCTGAACCGAGCAAGTGAACAGCGCTGTTGGGGTCTTTTATACTAGAAAGTGCAGCCCCTAGAAATGGGGCTGCTTAATGCAAATGATAGCATGTATACGGTGACCATATGAAAAGGAGGACAGGGCTCCTGTATCTTTTACAGTTGTGTAGAAAAGGCAATTTCAGCAGGGGTCATATGTATGCATACAGCACCTGGAGAAATTCCCTCTTCATCACAACAGTTAATGCTTCTCTGGCTATACTAGAGTGACCAGATACCAAAGAGGGCAGGGCTCCTGTAGCTTTAACTGTTGTGAGGAAGAGGGAATTTCATCAGGTGCTGCATGCATACAAATGCTGAAATTACCTTTTCTAAACAACTGTTAAAGCTACAGGAGCCCTGTCCTCCTTTTCATATGGTCACCCTACCAAATGATGATGGGAAAGACCATCAAACTGAGAGCCTGGGGAGCGACTGCCTGTCAGAGTTGTCAATACATGACTGGATGGACAAATAGCCTGACCTGATGTAAATAAAGCAATTTCCTCTGTTCCTGGGTGATTCTCCGCAGCCTGCGTGTTATACATGATGGCATCATACAGCAGGCATCCCCAACCTCTCTGGGTCAATGGGTGCATTTGGAATATTGGGAGAACTGCACAGGTGCTCCCACAAAATGGTGCCACATTCACAAAATGGCTGTCATGGTAGGCAAAGCTGATCACAGAACACTCATTTCCCAGAAGACAAACAGGTAAGACTAAAAGAAAAGTCAGTTGTCCAAGAACTATAGCAACAACTGAGCTTCAAAACATGAAGTCACTCTTTTGAATCCAAATAAAGATGGCGCTGAAAGACAGCACTTTCCTTTCCAGCATAACTGCCTACCATTTGTTTTTAAATACCTTTTTTTAAAAAAAGAAAGCTTAAATGAAATAAAAATCCCGGAGGGTACCAAGAGAGGTACCTGCAGGCACATTGGATTCCCGACCATACATCCCGGAGCAGGGGCTTAATCCCTGTGCAGCTCAAAGCACGAAATAATGCAGACCATTCCATGATTATCTCTTGGAAGTCACAAGAATCCCAATTGGGTTGCTTTCTGTCCCCTGGATCATGTTCCTGTTCTTACAGCGTTGTTGGACCAGCTTGAGACCACCGGAGGATGATAATACGACATCAACACCACTTCCCATGTTCACAGCAACGAACAAATCTTTTCGGTAATGAATGTTTGCAACACCGCCCTGCATTGCTATTATTATCTATTTGTGATCGAGCTAGGGAGCGAGGTGAGCAAACTTGCCCAAGGGCACAGAGGGTGGTAAAAAAAACAGTGGTGGAGGTGAGATGAGAATTCTACCATTCTCTCACGCCCACCTTCAGCATCCAGGCCTATTGGAGAGCGCCTCCTTCATCTTCCACCTAGATTTTGAACTTTAGGATGGGCAGGAAAAGGCCTCGTGCTCCACCCACCACCACCCAGTGTTTGAGACCCACGTGCATTTTTTTTTCCTCCAGAGCACCCATATCTTTGGCCAACTCACTGGCTGTACACAATGTGCAACTATTTCACAGTATTGCCTCACTATTCTTTTCTTGAGGCTAACAGCTCATGCAACTGATGACGAGGACGGCGTCCACAAAAGCTTATGCTAGAATACATTTGTTTGTCTTTAAAGTGCCACAAGATTCTTTGCTGTTTTTCTGCAACAGACTCACACAGCTACTTCTGTGGGAATTATTTCTCTCTTGCTAGTTACTACTAGCCCCAAATGATCGGCTGATGGGAGGTAATGATTTGGAATCTCTCTGTGTTGAGATACCCATCCTAGGAAACCACTTTATACTGTGTTGACTTATTTGTCAGCTCACACTGACAGCTGCTCTCCAGGGTCACAGAATTGGAAGTGGCCATTCAGGCTATGAAGGCCAACCCCTGCTCAGTTCGGGAATCCAGTTTAAAGCATCCCTGACAGATGGCTGTCCAGTTTCTGCTTGAATACCTCCAGTGACGGAGAGCCCACCCACCCCTAGGAAATTGATTCCATTGTGTGACTGCTCTGACCACTAGGAAGTTTTTCCTGATGTTAGAACATAAGAAGAGCCATGCTGGATCAGACCAAGGGTCCATCTAGTTTAGCATTCTGTTTACACAATGGCCAACCCACAGGACACACGCAAGTAGGAAATAAGTACAACAGCACCCATCTGCTTGTGTTCACCAGCAACTGGTGTACATAGGTATACTGTCTCTGATACTGGATGTACGTAGCCATCAGGACATTGAGAGCCTTCTCCTCCATGAATTTGTCTAACCCACTTTTAAAGCCATCCAAATTGGGGCCATCACGATGTCCCGTGATAGATGAAAGGGTAGTAGATTCCATAGGTTAGCTATGCAGTGTAGTAGTGAAAGCCATGGTTTATGCACTGCGTGAAGAAGTCCCTTTTATCCATCTTGAATTTCTCACCAATCAGCTTCATGGCTTGACCCCATTGGGTTCTAGCATTATGGGAGAGGGAGGAAAATGTCTCCCTGTCCACATTCTCCACACCATGCATAGTTTTTTTAAAAAAACCTCTATCACATCCCCCCTTACTCAGCTTTTCTCCGAGCTATACAACCCCAGTTGTTGCAATTTCCCATCATCGTTGCTCCAGCCCCTTCATCATTTCCTGCACTTTTTCCAACTCTACCCTTCTTTAGGTGTGGTGTTCAACTGATACCTGCCTTCCTGTAACTTAAGCCTGCTATTTTGTGGCCCACAGAGAACAGGTTTCAGCCCTCTTCTGTGTGACGGCCCTTCAGGTACTTGAAATGCTCTATCATCGCCCCCCTCAGTCTTCTCTTCTCAAGGCTAAGAACTCAGGCAATGGGCTTTTCATATCATTACCTCCCTGGTCATTTTGACTGCATGTGCTGGAGGCTGAACCTAACACCTATAGGCAAAGCAGGTGTGCCACCACGGAGCTATGACCTCTCCCATTAGAGCTTGGGGCATCAGAGCTTGGAGGAGGTGATACCCTGCAGCAGAGGGGATTAGGTGGACCGAAGCGGTGTGTGCGTGTGTGAAAAAAGAAGAGATGTCAATTTTGGGCCATGGAGGTACCTTGGGTAGCTTCGTTAGAGTTTTGACTGGTTCTGACTGAAACCTGGAGCAGATTCACCACCTGACTCACATTGGAGCCACCAGTCTCCACTGGTTTTGAAAGAGTGAGACAGATGGAGAGAGAGAGAGAGAGAGAGAGAGAGAGAGAGAGAGAAGAGGGCTTCAGCATTGAAGAGCCTCTGTAGGGATCAGTTCTGCAGCTTTGTATGAATATTTATTTATTTATTTATTTAGCACCATCAGTGTTGGTAGTTTGCCTCCACTTAGGCCCTGCTAGTATATTTGTTCAAAGAGCAAATGTTACAAAATGCCTTAATTCTTCACAACAGATCTACTCCAAAAGACACAATAGTGCTGCCCCAGAACATCTCACTGATCATGGAAGTAGGGAGAATAGCAGCATAATATAATACAATGTCCCTAGGTCCTGACTGTGCACGGCACCAGTCCCTTCGCTAAAAACAAGAGTGACAGGAGGATTGTTGGACCTTAAACCTCGCTGAGGATTTTGTCCTTCCAGCAGTGTTGAAATCTGAAATGTTTCTTGGACACGCAGTGCTACGGGCCCTCAAGGTCTTCTTGCAAAAAACTTTGGGAACCGGTTCTGAGGGGTCCTTGGCAGGGTGGAAGGGCAAAGATAAACGAAATAAATCACACACAAATGTGTAGATCAGTCTTCCCCAAACTGGCACCCTCTAGAAGTGTGGGACCACAACTCCCAAAATCCCCTAGCCATCATAGATGAATGGGAGTTGTAGTCCCACACATATGGCCTTTCAAAATTATTTATTTATTGACATGGTTTATATATCGCTCTTCATCCAACAGTAGGGTGACCATATTTTGGAAACCAAAAAGAAGGATTTCGCCATGTTAAAATTATTTTTAAAAAATAATTTTAAAACCTCAAACTTTAAAAAAAAAATCCTAAAACTCAGTGGATGGACAGTGTTTAAAACTTGGCATAGCTAAAGTCCTTGTTAAGAGCAATCATGGTGCCAAGTTTCATCTTTTTTTAAAAAAAATAACATTTTTTTAAAAAAAATTAAATCCTCAAATTTTAAAAAATTCCTAAAAATCAATGGATGAACAGATCTGTTTCAATTTTGGTATGGCTGAAGCTCTACCTATCATGGTGCCAACTTTCATCTCTTTATCTTTAAAAATGACAATTTAAAAAATAATAATTTTAAAACCTCAATTTTTAAAAAAATCCCTTAAAAATCAATGGATGAATGGATCTGTTTCAAATTTGGTATGACTAAAGCCCTTCCTAAGAGCCACCATTGTATCAAGTTTCATGTCTATATCTTAAAAAATGACAGACTTATAAGCATTTTTGTTAATTCCCATTAGAGCTGCTCTTTGGAAAAATCCGGATTTCCCCTCCCCCTCCCGGATTTGTCATCAAAAACCTGGGCAAATCTGGGCAAATCTGGTCATATGGTCACCCTATCCAAGAGGGTTCCTGAGCAGTAAACAGTAAGAGAAGAAAAAAGAATCAAAATACAAAATGCACATATTTAAAATCAGATTATAACAATAATAATAATAATAATCTGTGGCTGGTCAAGGAGGGAAGGCTTGTTTAAATAAAAATGGCACCGAGGGCAAAGCAATGTCAGTGTCTGCCTGAAATCAACAGGCAGGGTGTTCCACAGGGAGGGAGCCAGGCCACTGAAAGCTTGAGTCTGAGTGGACTCCAAATGGACCGTCAATGACACTTGAAGATGTAGCTTCTTCGAACGTTGTTGAAGGCCACATCTGGCCTACAATAATACATGAACATGGGAGTCTGTGTTCATTCCCATGTGTAGGAGAGGGAATAAATAATAAATAAGTAGGAGAGAAGGAAGGCAGCAGGAGGAGAGAGAATAACCCAGAGTTACGACGACTGGAGCAAAGTTTTGAATGACTTCAGCTTGGCTTAGTCAGAACGTCAAACCATTTTTGCAAAGTATGGGAACATTGCAGGAGTCAATTCACACAGACTGTGGGACAATGCCACTTAGTTGAATTATACCTCTTGCTTACCTCAGTTGTCCTCACTGGAGCCTCTAATATGCCAAAGTTGAAGGCCAGAAAGTCTGGTTATGCATGTGCTTATCATCATTTCTGGAGCCTGGGGAATAATAAATACTGCTGGAGGCTGAGGCAGGGGCAAGGAGGTTCCTCCCTGCTGCCTTGGTGTTCTGACTTACTCAAGAGTTTTTTGTCCCATCCCCCTGGCCTCCATTTCTCTCATCAAGAGGAGGGCCAGGATGTGGCACAGAGAAAGCAGAAGAAGAGAGTGGTCCATTTTATTCTCTGGAGAGAATGGAAGCCATTTTTCAATTTTCCATGGGGTAGTAATAAGAGCAGAACATCTTTTACCTGAAGAACTGACAGAGGACAATTTGAAGATGTCCCCTGGTTGAAGGGCTGCACAGTACATGTCTGGTTTAAAGGTACAGAGCCATAAGTAGCAAGCACCTTAAATTTGCCCATCTACAATTAGCACCTAGCAGAATGAACAGATAAGGCATCACCCTGAACAAGGAGATATATTGCATTTTCTATTTAAATGGTAGTAATTTTATAATTTTCAAATAAAGGACAGTCCTCTGACAGCCCTTTAAGTAGAGCAGGAATAGAGCAGAAGGCGTTTTGGACTTTTATTCCAGATGTTTTGGACTTCAACTCCCAGAAGCTCCTGCTAGCATGGTTAATGGTCAGGAACACGGTGCGTTCAAGTCCAAAACATCTAGAGAACTACATTTTGCCCAGCCCTGCTCTACTTGAAAGCTGCCTATTTGAAGGTGAAGTCTTCTGTTTGAAGTTGCTGTTCAGTCTAAGTCTGGTTTAAAGCCAAAGGCCCATAAGGAGTGAAAGGCAGGGGTCTTGGATGTGCCCATCTATAGTTAGTACCCAGACAGGAGGTTCAACCTGACACATGGGTCCAGTAGTGAGATATATTGTATTTCTATTGAAATCATAGTTACTTCTAAATTTGCACCTATACATATATTTTGTCATATGCAAATGTTATGCAAATTTGTGTCCTCCTTTAGGGTGATTTGTAAGTTAATCCTACTAAGTTACTCCTTCTAAGTGAAGGCGTTTTATTTTCCCATGTCATCTCATTAGCTTGTTGACAAGTTATTGCAATTGCTGGTTTTCATTGCATGTCTCATTTTTTAAAAAAATATTTCTGCAGTTTTTATATTCTTTGTTAGTGTAGGCCTTTTAAGATTACGCATGCGACCCCAGTTGTTTTCAAACTGAAGGAGGGCTCTATAAATATTTTAAATTACTTAAAATAAATATCAGGGAGAACCCTAGAGTAAAACTCTTCTTCCTGAAAAGCTAGGTGTCTACATGCAGAGAGATTATTTTTTATATCTGCAAGATCATTCAATCCTGTGATCACCCACTCCTGCACGCCAAAGTGATACAGTCCAGACACAATTTTACTACCTCACCTCCTGTCAATGTGAACTAGGCCTATTGCTTTTCATTGTTCTTGAACCCGGTGGTAGTTTTCATTGTGTCTATATCCACTCATGTATTTCATGCCATCAGTATGCATGAAATATCATTTTAAAGAATACAATAGAACAGATCCATGCCCCAAGGAACTTACAGTCTAAAATTCGAGATGGGGGGGAAAGCAGGAGAAGGGAAATCACAGGCAGAGATAAACAAGGAAAGAATATTCAGTTCTTTCATATCGGTTGGGTTGTAATCATAGGTCGTAGCTAGACCTAAGGTTTATCCCAGGATCATCCCGGGTTCGTCCCTGCCTGAGCGCTGGATGCCCTATGTGGCATTTAGATGAACAGGAGCAGATCTACACGTCGTACTGAAGGTGCTTGCGTGCGCTTCCAGTGCGCCCCCAAAATGATTGTGTAGATCCTGCAGAAGAGACGGAGGAAGAGGCAGAGGAGGAGGAGGAGGAGGAGGCCCCGCATCGCCCCTCGCGAGGAAGAACGGCTCCGAGTGATTGACATTGTTGGGGCCTAGAGCGCCCTTGCCGCCACCGCCCACCTCCCCGCCGGCCTCCTGCTGCCGACGAAAGAGCCACCCGGGGTGGAGAGCTCGGCGGAAGAAGCTGCCGCCCCGCCTTCTTCCGCCCCGGGTGGCTCTTTCGTCAGCAGCAGGAGGCCGGCGGGGAGGTGGGCGGCGGCGGCAAGGACGCTCTAGGCCCCAACGATGTCAATCACTCGGAGCCATTCCTCCTCGCGAGGGGCGATGCGGGGCCTCCTCCTCCTCCTCCTCCTCCTCCTCCTCCGCCTCTTCTTCCTTCCCTTCTGCAGGATCTACACAATCGTTTTGGGGGCGCACTGGAGGCGCACGCAAGCACCTTCAGGACGACATGTAGATGCCCTCCAGGTTTGACCCCAGGACAATCCTGGGATAAACCTTAGGTCCAGCTACGGCCTTAGTCACTGGGGGATGGGAGCCATTGTAGAGGAAAGGGTTAACACCGGAAGGCGCAAAAGAATACATATCATCACATAAAAAATGTGACCAGCCATGACTGCCAGTGTCTGAGTCCTTCCTTTTAACAAGCACTCCCCGTACTTCCATTAATCCAGGCCGCCTTGAATAGCAGACTGTCTCTCTGAGTTCAGAGTGGTTTTGTAAACCCTGTCCTCGAAGAGGGAGGGGTGAGTGGGAACTATATCAAAAAAGCAAAACAAAAACAATTCCGGGCCACCTACCACGAGCTTCTCTTTCTCTCTGGGACTTGTTTCTTCAGCAGTGCTCAAGCATAAATAAACTTGTTTACCACCATCCGAATGTTAATGATAATGAAGCCTTATTTGTTTTGCCACAATGACAAGTAATTTGTGT
Organism: Elgaria multicarinata webbii; assembly: GCF_023053635.1. NCBI lineage: Eukaryota > Metazoa > Chordata > Lepidosauria > Squamata > Anguidae > Elgaria > Elgaria multicarinata. The sequence continues at coordinate 23,353,516 of NC_086186.1, read as the reverse complement.
CCTGTTGAACGAGAGGAAGGGGGGGGGAGAAAAGAGGGGATGTATTTATGGTTTATAGTTTCCCATAGATGCCCTGTGCCAAGCCTCATGCTTTCACTGGACTCCTTTGCTTTTGCTTTGCTTTCCGTGGAATTTGAGGTTCATCAGACGAGCGTTTTATGGCACGCTCTTTACTGCCCACTTATGGATGTGCGCGTATCCCATATCCTTTAGACGACCACGTCCACCTCCCGCATGCCTCCTGCTCCTTCCGCTCATTTTTCCATTGCAAAATAGACCCCCCCCCCAAAATCCGACTTTTTTTTTTAAACACGGAATGTGCTGCGATCTCCTGCTGTGTGCAGGAAAAGTGGCGCGATAGAAACAGGCCCTGAATGGGCCACGTGGTCTTTGTTTACTTCCTCTTTCCCGTTGGGGAAGAAGAAGAAGTAATGAGGGACAGAAGCAGGGGCGGAGAAGCAACAGTAAGGAAACGTGATTTTCCCCTTGTCTGGTGACGCTCTAAATGTTGCAGCCTCACTCAATCCAGTGATCCAGGAAGAGACGTTGATTAGTATTTTACCACTGGTTCACATGTGCTTGTTCATTGCTTGATGGCTGCTGTAGCATCAGCTCTTGTGTGTGCGGATGGGCCACTGCAGGTATCAATTTACTGAAGGGCCTTAACTGTACCAGCACTGCTATGACAGTAATAATAATGCCACCCCTAAGGTTGTCGCTATGCCTCACACCACTGTTACCATGGAGTGGGTTTGTGGGTTCAGTTGGCAATCATCAAGGGCGGGTTCACACATGAATGTTCGTCTCATCAGTGTGTGAAGAAGCTAGGGAAGTATAGATTTTGTTCAATCCACTCCATCTGCGTTTGGGGGATTGTCAGGCGTCTTTCGTTCCATCTTCTGCTCATGGACAGAATCAGGGTTTTTGTGTGTGTAGGGATGTATGAGGATTTTGTTCCACTTGTGCTCATGCACATTAGTACAAGTGCAAATTGGGGCAAGTCCCCCCTCCCAAAGTAAAAACCTGTCCGTAAGTTCGCGGAATCCACGCGGCTTGGAAAAAGCCGGTCCACTGTACAATCCGCAGTTCAGATGAATAGAAACCTGGACCCATTTGAATCCATTGAGGATTTCTCTAACATGCTTAGAAATGGGATGCTACTCATACAAGAGGTGTAGAACCCCAAGCCTAGGGGACAAAGCTGGCTCTCCAGGGGTCCCGAGATGGTCATGCCCCCTTCCCCAGCCTCACCTCCTTTCTCCTAGCCACCGATGGTTGGTGGTTTCCCACTGTTTATGCAAGTTTTCTCCCCATTCTAAAAGGCCAAAATGCTCAGTTACTGCCAGTGAGAGCTTTAAGCTAAAACACACTGGTATTTTTGTCCCCATTCCTTTTGCCTTTTTTGGCCTCACCCACCACTGGAATGTGGCCTCCAAAAGATTCTTCATAATGGTATTCGGCCCCTAGGCAGAAGAAGTCCTTCTGCACCCCTGTCAAACCATTGGTCCATTGGGCGTAGGCAACCTGGTGCCCTCCAGATGTTTTGAATCAATTCCTATAATCCCTATCCATTGCCCATGTTGGCTGTGGCGGATGGGAGTTGTAATCCAAATATCTGGAGGGCCCTAAGTTGCCTATCCCTTGGCAGTAGATTTCAGAGTAGCAGTGGAATTCTTTTCCATCCCTACCTGGAGATGCCAGGGATTGAACCTGTGACCTTCTGCATGCATAGTTTGTGGTCTACCACCAAGCTGTGGCTCTTCCTAGGTGCAGTATTGCAGGCAAAAGAATTCATATGACCTCAAACACAGTGCTAGTCAATGGCATTCCGATTGCACATTTGGTTGCCATTCATCAAGTATAGAAGTGGCATGCGTGCATGTGTCCACCAGGCCTTAAGTATTGGTAGACATCAAAAGCCTCTCTCACCAAGGCTCAGTCATATCAAAACTCCTCCTTCCTTTGAAATTCCTCAATGACTCCGTTCGAACAACACAATAACCCACAGTCACTGGTTGAGTATGGGTTGAATGTGGTTTGGCGTTGAACCATGGGTTGTTGCTGAAATACGGATTATCATATATGAACCCAACCATGCTAATGAACCATGGCTTGCTAACCACAAACAACCCACAGTTTACAGTTCCCTTCATGGGTTGTTTGAGGATGAACGTATTTAAAAAGCCATTGGATCATTTTTTAAAAAATTGGAAATAGAACACAATCCATTTTTAGAAGGACTTTTTAAAATGGTTTGAGAGCTCTTTAATCCTGCTTCCATGAAGAAGCCTTAAGGAACTAGGAAACATTCCTGTTTACCTGGGCATTTAAAAAAAATTGAAGGAGGGGGGAAATTTCATCCCCCCCCATATTTTAAATTTTAAAATGGTAAATTTAAATTCTGTCTAAATTGATTTTAGACTGGCTTATTGTTTGTCCTTTGCTTGCCAGCTGTATGGTTTTTATGCCTCTTGTTTAATTCTACTGTTGTTCTATAATATTGTTTTGATAATTGCCCTGGGGCACCTTGGTGATAAAGGTGCGGTCTAGAAATTCTTAAAATAAATAAGCGGGCATTTTGCTTGCCGTTTCCCATCATTCTGAAAGGGAACATTTGCAAAATCAACGGGAGAAGGAAAGAAATACCTGCAGTCCAGAACCAAGACACAACGCCTGGAGATTGAAAGAGGAAACCAAGAGGGTCCTGCAACTTGGGGGTCTCCGTGGGGAGAAAAATATGCTGAGTTACCCATTTCTCAGCATTACAGAGGCAAAACAAGGGAAGCCCACAACAGAGGAACACTTCTTCCGCACTGCAGCAATGCGAAGCAATGGGCCAGCTGGCTCCAACAGTGTTTTGAGTGGTTAGCCCAAGACGTTCCAGAAGTGTGCAAGAACATGTACCTTGTAATATTGTAGAGACTTGTCAGACTGTGGTGTTTTTCAGGGAAAGGAACAAAGATTTATCCACTTAAGAATGCAGTGGGCACATCGGGGCAGTAATTTGCATGGAATGCCTTGGATGAAAACAAGCTTTCTCCAGCTAAAAGCAACTGATCAAGATGGTTTCTGGCTAGAAATATTAAATCTGGGCATAAAAAGAAGTGCCCATCTCTTCTGGGTTTAAAAAGAAGTGTTGGAGTGGGACTAACACGACCATCAACCTACAGATGTACCCCTAGTACAACTAATACAGGTATCATGCAGGTATGCTGGTCAGGGAGCCAATACCGATTGAGGCTCCCAGATGAGAGCATACCTGGTGGCAAACCCAGGGTTTCCTTTGGATAATATGTATTCCATAACCTGGACTAGACAGAGACGCTTCTGGTCAGGACATCTGCTGATCTGGGGATTCGGATGTCAGCCTGTTCTGAATAGGGTTGTGCTGCTCTTGAAAGATCAGGTTCGTTGCTTGGGAGGGCTCCTGGACCCATCCTTGTTCCTTGATGCTCATGTAGCAGCTGTGGCCAGATGTATTCTTGTCACATGCATTAGTTACATGTAGGTTAGATTACTGCAATGTGCTCTATGCGGGACTGCCCTTGAAGACCATTTACACATTTCACTTCGTACAGAATGCTGCTGCTAGAATTTTAACTAGGACTATAGCCAGGGGTCATTTTACTCGCTTGATATATCCACAGCACAGGTCTGCAGTTTATTTCCAAGCACTATTCAAGATTCTGGTCATTACTTTCCAAGTCCTAAATGGCCTAGGAGGAAGCACCTCCCTTATTGATCTGCTCACTTTCTGAGATCACCTGTTGGGGCTGTTTTGCACATGCCTCTCCCTTCTGAGGTGTGGCTGGGGATAATGGTTGAGAGAGCCTTTTCTGGAGTGGCATACAACATATGGAACTCTTGGGTTTTTCTATTCTTTGCCATTTGTTCCCTCTGCAAAATCTTTAATTATTTTGCTGTCTTGTTTTTATGTTTTTGTCTGGCTGTCTGTTATTATTTCCCCCCCCCTCCCAATTTTACTGTTGCTTTGATTCTATAGGGATGGGCAAACTCCCCCAAGTCCTGTTCACGCTCTGCCCGCCACACTTCTGCCAGTTGCCCGACCCCAACGTGCATGCGGGGTGAGCCACCAGGCAGTCCACGGGTACCTGGTGAGAGCTTACACCTTTTTTTGTCCATGAACTGTGATTTACGCAAATTCGCACCTGGGAATATTTATGGAAATCATGATTAGCGCGAAATTGGGATCATAAATAGTGCAATAGGACCATTTGCACCTGCAATTTTGTATAAATGATGTTATTTACAGCCATGGTTTTGCACAAGTCGTGAGTTCCGTAATTGGGATTTGCACAAAAAGGAAAAAGCAGGAAATTGCAAATTTCCCCAAATCAGTGCATGTCAAGTTGAGCAAAAATTCAGCAAGCTCCACCCCCAAAATGAATTCCTCCAACATCCTTATGTACACACACACACACACACACACACACACACACACACACACTTATTAGGACGCCTTCTGTCTGTCCCAACAACATCTGAAGTACATCTGGCAAGAATTCAGGAGAGGGCCTTCTCCATGGCTGCTCCCTTACCAAATGAAGCATAGCTAGTTTTGCCTCTAATGTAATTCCACCAACAGGCAAAGGTGCTTTTATTCAGACAAGCTTTTGGCCCATCAGCCGATTTGAATATATAGCATTTGGCTTTAACTGGTTTATCAATGTTACCACCTTTGATTTTATGTTTTCTATTTTATTACTGTTTTAATGCATTTCATTATGTTGTATCTTTTTATTCTTGTCGTTAGTTGCCTTGGGCAGTCTTTGATGGGTTAGCGTTACGTGTGAACCCAGCCAATGCATGGCAATTTGGGGACATAGATAGGCTTAGGATCTCTACAGCCTACAGTGGCTTCTTGCTCTCCCCCCCCCCCTCTCTCTCTGATCTTCCTCCATTGCTGTGAGCACATGGCTGGCTTCTTGCTCCTGCCCGTGTAAAGGAATGCAAAACGGACTGGGCAAAGTCCCTTGAAACCCTATGCAAAATATATGTGAGTGAAGCTGTTTTTTCCCTTCACTAAAGGAAAAATGTGGTCTTCCTTTTTACTAAGATAGCCTTGCGCGCATGTAGGACTGATCAATACTCGTTCTGTTTTGCCTTTTGTTTTGTTTCTCTCTCTCTGCTAACTGCGCTTTTAACATGAGGCAGCAATGCCAAATAATCCCATCATAGGCAACCAGCTCAAGGTTACCCCAAGGAACTTCCTGACTCAGCAGGATTTGAATTCAAATCTGTCAGGGCTAAATGCAATACTCCAACCACTATACCAGACCACACTGTGCTGCTTACGGTGGCATGGGGACAGAGCTCCAGGGATTTAACCACAGTCAATCCTCAAAGCAATGTCAGTAGGCATTGCCAAGGTTGAAACACAGGGTGGTCCGGAGAAGAGCACAGTTATCAGGGGGGAAACAATGCAGGGGCCTCGGAGCTAGTGCATAGTTGAGGTTCCAGAGTTCTGAGCCTGGAAATGAAGGCTTTTAATCCTGAGTCTTCTCAGCCCCACCCAGAGCACAGCTTCAGAACATCAATGCTACCAAGGACTCCTGCTCATCCTCTGAATAGAAGCCCTCAAGAAGAAGCATGGCAACCCCATTTCTTTTCTTTTTTTTTATAATAATTTTATTTTTCTACAATACTTAAACATACACATTACATCCTCTCATAAAGAAAAACAACAATAACATACTACATAATATTGAAACGTTGAATACATAATATCTTATCTAAATACATAATCAAAATTAACATAGAAGTGCACCCCCCACCTTGGGATCTCATTCCTGATTCCAGAATCTCATACTTTCTTCTGCTGGTGGTTCCCCACTTCCTTTAGAAAACACAAATATTAGGAACTGTTTCCAAATTCCTTCAAAATCATTTGATTTAGCTATACCTCTTCTCCATTTAATATTACTTGTCAATTTATCATTGATAGCTATATCCCATACTTCTTTATACCATTCTTCAATAGAATATTCCCCTTGAATCTTCCAGTTCCTAGCTACAATCAATCTTGCTGCAGTCAGCAAATTCGTTATCAGTTCCTTAATTTCCTTTTTACATTTAAAATCTTCTTCAAATAGTGACAGCAATGCAACTTTTGGTGTTCGTTCTATCTTCATTTCCACAATTTTTTCAATCTCCAAAAACACCATCTTCCACAATTTTTGAACATAGTTACATTCCCACCACATATGCAAATACGTTCCTTTAACCCCACAACCTCTCCAACAATTTTCTGATTGCTGATTGTTTATCTTATTCAATCTAACCGGAGTTAGGTACCACCTCCATACAATTTAAAAATAATTCTCTTTTATTCTTACTGACATATTTCTCAACGCTCTTTGTTTCCATAATCCCTCCCAACCCTGTTGTCCTATTTGTACCTTCAAATCTGTCTCCCAAACCATTTTACCCGAATTATCCACCATCCCTTTCTCCACCGGCAACCCCATTTCTAGTGAAGCAACAACTTCAAAACACGCAGAAAAGTAGGTCTTTGGAGCATTAATTTGGGCATTGATTTTGTTTGTTTGTGAAGTTGTTACTTCAAGCCGAAGCTCAGAGCAGAAGCCCCCAAACAGACTCTTTGAACAGTCACTTAACATGACTGGTTATGATGGCCATTGGCTTTAAACAATAAAATCTTGAGTGAGACTTAACATGGCTGGAAGGAAGGGAAATAAAATTTTGAAATGATAAACCCAGCCTTGCATCATAATGAAGGGCTGCCTTTCAATTATGGGACTAGGGCTGGATATTAAGTGCATGAGCAAGGAGATAAACAGAACAGATACATTACTAGCGATGAAGATAAACCACATGTCATGGGCCCTGAATGAAATCGATAGAAACAGCAGCATCATATAATTTAATTGGGGAGGAGGCTTTTGTATAGATTAAGTTATTGGAACTCTGGAATCAGCTGCACTTAATAAAATGAAGACTAAAAGGTAACTGGACTATTTGGGAGACAATCTAGCTGCTGATGGTTTTCTGCTTGATGCTCTGAGCTCACTCATGTCATGTTTCCAAGGCTTCCCGCCAAAGTGCTAGACAATAAAGTGGTCTGCCAAGAAATCCACGAAACTTTATTCAGCAAATAAACATCTCTTTGCACCTAGGCTAACACTTGGCTAAACTAAGTGAGACAATTGTCCTTTCAACAAAAGGGAAAGACTTTTCCCTAAGCCCCCTTTAACTTCAAGGAGGATTCCTCTGGAGAAGCCTTTGGTGAGAAGCTAGTCAAGACGATCGCATCTTGCCTTCTTTTAGCTCTGCCTATTTGAGTCTGTGACAGACTCTAGGATCAGCCCACTCTGATGCTCCTTCCCCCCTCTGAAGATTGCTGTTTTCCCACAGACTGTGAGTTGTTAACATTTTCACTGATAAGATCCAGCGAAGGTTCATCTCAAGATGCTGAAGAGCCTGGGAGAATCATCTCCCCCACTTCCCATGTAGGCTGGAACAGTTCTGGCCTTTCTAACGGAGGACTGGGTAAGGGCCTTGCCAAGGATAGAAAGGTATTAAATAAATAAAATGGCTGAAGGTATCAGATGTTGGTCCATTTAGGCCAGGGTTCTCTACTCTGGACCTATTCACACATCGCAACAAGCCACCATGGATTAATTCATCCATGCAGCTCAGTGACACACGCCAGCTGCCATTTTGCATATGCAAGCAAGGGTGGGTTGTTGGTGCAGTTAACAAACTACCCATAGGCCTAAAACAGCCCATAGGTTGTGAGTGGTTTGTTAATTTTGCATATGCAAGCCCCCACATCTGCTGTGGGTTGCATATGCAAAATGGCACCTGACGCATTGTACAGACCCAATGGGGGAATTAATCTATGTCATGCAAACCAGGTCTCCGACTGGCAGGGACTGTCCGAGGTTTCAGGTGGGGTCTTTGCTCATCCTCCTACCATTTTTAACTGGAGATGACGGAGACCCAATCCACCACCTGCTAAATCCCATGGCGCCTCCTCAAAATATCTAGCAATTTTTATTTTATTTGGATGGACCTATTAATCTGGGACCGAGGATGAGATATGGGTTGGGTGGACAGCCATCATCCGTTGGGTACCACTGGGGTTCTCTTCCACTTTGCATCCTGCCTCGGCAACATTTATACAGGCGCACGATAAGCGTGAGTGTCTGAGAGAAGCTGAAAGATGCTCTTAAGGTCATGTTTGAAAAGTTACTCATCAGTGTCAAGTGCGTGACTAGCAAGAAATCAGGCGTGTTTCTTAGGATTTAAAAATAATTTGGAGGCCTCTTTTCTCCCTCTTTTAGGAAAGAGCAGCAGCTGCTGTGTTTACTGAGCTCTTAACAACTAGTGCCACCTCTTGGTTAAAAACGGAATGGCTCAGACATAAACATAACCTTCTTTTCCTAATTAAAATTTTGCGGGTAAACAGTTCCACTCCTTATGCTTGCACATGGGCAATTTTCTCTGGAATTAACTCCATTTTTACAGACAACCTAGTTGTTACCAAACTGTTGGACTCCAGCATTTTCTCTGACGTCCTCCTGTCTAAAAATGTTTCTGCCATTTTACATGTGAATTGGCAAAGTTTTACTGATACATCTGGTAAGGGGAGTGGTCCGTGGTTGTGACCGGTTGATGAAGCCCTGCTTTTCTGCAGTTCCTGCTATCGTTGCCACCATGGCCTGTTGGATATCCGTGGGGCTCTTTCAATGAAGGCTCAAATTTTGTAGATCAGCTGTGATGTAGAGGGAGCTGGGGACTAAACAGCTCATCCTTGTGATTTTAACTTGTACCACTTGGTTCCTCACGAATACAGTTCATGGAGAAAAATAAAATCTAATGAAAGGTTTAACTTAGCTAAACGTGTACAGAGGCTTTTAAATGTTATTTTGTTAAAATTAACAGCTGGAGACTTCCTTTCTGAGGGACAACTAAACTTTGACTGGGTTACTTTCAACGGTAGGTGTCTCTTAATCCATTCATTTGAATGATAATACCAGCACTTTGAATCAGACCCAGACCTGGACCGGCAGCCAATGAAGCTGGAAAAGGACTGGTGTGATGTGGTCTCGTCGGCCAGTCTGTTTTGTACCAGCTGAAGTTTCTGGACTGTTTTCAAAGGCAGGCCCGCATATACTGCATTGCAGTAATTGTATATATTAGGGCTGTGCACGGACCCCCGATCCATTCTGGATCCCAATCCACAACTTCCTGATTGGGTCCGCTCTGCCCCACATTGATCCACCTATGCTCTACTCCGATCCACTGCAGGGCTCCGGCTCCGGATCAGAGCTCCATGTTCCCCCCCCCCAATAGACTTGCATTGAAAATCAAACGCCTATAACTTTTTTTACTTTTAACGTTAGAAACCTCAAAATCGGCACCATGAGAGCTTATACATGTATCCACATTCATGCCCAGTTTGAAGCAAATCTGAGCATCCAGAGCCAGGTAAAGCCCCCCTCCCCCCATACCTCTTAACTGCCTCCGTCGTGGTCCAGCGATGGCTTCAACTGAAGCCAGCCTGGGCCTCAGTTGAAGCTGCCGCTGGACTGCGATGGAGGCAGCTAAACCCCCCTCCTCTCCTGCTCCTTTACCTGGCTCTGCCGCCGTCACTGCACAAACTGCGGCGGCGCCAGGAAAATCCCCCTCCCGCCACACTTACCTTTTTTTTGGAGCTCCGGATCGAGGCGAAGGATCCGCTTGGTTTCGATCCACAGCTCCCCCGACCTGATCTGTCTCCGCCTTTGTCAGAGGCGAATCAGGCCGCTCCGCTATCAGTTCTAAGAAGCTAAGCGGAGCTTAGCCCTAGTATATATTGTGTTTTGTAAACTGCTGACCTATGTGACTTCATGTACAGTGCTTTGTAACAAAGCACCATATAAATAATAATAATAATAATAATAATAATAATAATAATAATAATAATAAATTCTAATAGGGATGAGGAACCTCTGGCCCACATACCTAAGCCCACCAATAGGAATTGACCATCTGGTCCACAAAGCCTCCTTGAGTTCCTCCAGGGGGAGGGGCTTAACTCCCAGCCCCACAAATTAAGGAATTTGCCCATGAGGAATTCCCAGTCTCATATGTTGGACTAGCGCTCCCATAATCCATGGGAGTTGGATTATTGGAGTTGTAGTCCAACACAAATCTATTCCTACTACTAATAAAACGTGATCATGAAACACTAACAAGGATGTTATGCTGAATAGCCACTGCTGAATTTACCGCTGCGAAAAAGTGGAAGAACTCTGCAAGACGTACAAGAAACAAATGGTTCCAAAAAGAAACAAACGCAAACAAACATTGGAAGTGATTAGTTTAACAAATCTATCATAGTGTATCAAAGGTAATACTAAGATCCTTCCTATCTCTCCTCTCTCATCTCACACTATTGCCCCGCTCATGCTCTTCGCTCCTCTGATGCCATGTTTCTCGCCTGCCCAAGGGGCTCTACTTCCCTTGCTCGGCTTTGTCCATTTTCTTCTGCTGCCCCTTACGCCTGGAACGCTCTTCCAGAACATTTGAGAACTACAAGTTCAATCGCAGCTTTTAAAGCTCAACTAAAAACTTTTCTTTTTCTTTTTCCTAAAGCTTTTAAAACTTGATGTTGTGCAGACTTTATACTGTTAGTTTTACCCTACCCTGTGCCTGCTTACCCTACCCTGTGCCTGTTTGCATTCTCTTCCCCTCCTTATTGTTTTACTATGATTTTATTAGATTGTAAGCCTATGCGGCAGAGTCTTGCTATTTACTGTTTTACTCTGTACAGCACCATGTACATTGATGGTGCTATATAAATAAATAAATAAATAAATAATAATAATAATAATAATAATAATAATAATAATAATAATAAATGGGGGACTATAGAAAAACAGGAGAATGCTGTGAATCAAGTATATAAATAATTTTATTAGGGCTGTTATTAATGATCATGAATATTTATATTCATATAGTATTCACGCTCTCAAACACTCACACATCAGCTTGAATATATTTTCCACACACAAACGAGGGGCGTGTTTCTGATCAGATGTAACTTTTTCCTTATTAAATGGATTTTTTAAAAAAAACAAACGTATTTTGAAACTACACCCTGACTTGTCCCATGTATAAATCTGCCGCTGGGAACATTCCTATGGCCTTTTAAATGCACCTTGATCTTTATGGCTCCCCAGAATTCAAAATCAGCGGTGGGTAGGGGAATACGAGAAAGCTATTTAAAAGCTTTTTGCGACACCTTGAGAAAGCCCACATGAAAGCCTGAGCAGCTGCGTAAGCCTTTCTGTCACGAACCTGGTACAGGAATGTGAAATTTTACACACCGCAGCGAAACATTCCACATGGCACCTGATAGACTTTATTAAGCCGCTCTGTTCAAACAAGCAAGATATTTCAGTTCTACGTAACATGGCTATTTATACCTGGAAGCATTCTATACACCTGGGATTTAAAGACTCCTATCTTTAAATCCCGTCTTGCAAGTGCCTTTTAGTGGAAATTGCCTTCCTTTTTGCAAACGGCTCCTTCTGACTGATGGCTTGGAAGGAAATTGTAAGGGGTTACCCAGTGCTCCAAGAAGACTAAATTGGTTGCACATTTAAAGTCTAGATTTTAAACAGAAAGCATTTGGGTTAGATGTGTAGCCTAGCACATCTGGACGGCACCAGACCGGGGGAGGCTGATTTGGGTTAAACTCCACTGATTTGGGAGCATAGCAAGCACATGACTAACCTGCCCAATTAATTCGGTACTCTCTAGGTCACTTTTCTTGTAATTTTAAATGTTCTGGTTTTATATTGATTGAAGCAAGGATGGATATGAGCCGATAGTGTGATATGGCTGGAAAAAAAGCAAATGCTATTTTGGGCTGTGTTAATAGAAGTATAGCTTCCAAATTGTGTGAGGTACTGGTTCCCCTCTATTTGGCCCTGGTTAGGCCTCGTGTATTGCATCCAGTTCTGAGCACCACAATTCAAGAAGGATGCAGACAAGCTGGAGGGGGTTCAGAGTGGGGCAACCAGGATGATCAGGGGTCTGGAAACAAAGCCCTATGAAGAGAGACTGAAAGAACTGGGCATGTTTAGCCTGGAGAACAGAAGATTGAGGGGAGACATGATAGCACTCTTCGGATACTTGAAAGGCTGTCACACAGATGAAGGCCGTGGTTTTCTTCTCCATCGTCCCAGAGTGCAGGACATAGACTAATGGACTCAAGTTACAGGAAGCCAGATTCCGCCTGGACATCAGGAAAAACTTCCTGACTGTTAGAGCAGTACGACAATGGAACTAGTTACCTAGGGAGGTCGTGGGCTCTCCCACCCTAGAGGCATTCAAGAGACAGCTGGACAACCATATGTCAGGTATGTTTTAAGGTGGATTCCTGCACTGAGCAGGGGGTTGGACTCAATGACCTTATAGGCCCCTTCCAACTCTACTATTCTATGATTCTATGATCTTTTTACTATTATTATTATTATTATTATTATTATTATTATTATTTGCATGATATTAACATTAAGGCCATAGCTAGACCTAAGGTTTATCCCTGGATCGTCCAGGGGTCAAACCTCTTCATCTAGGTGACACACAGGGGATCCAGTGCTCAGGCAGGGGCGAACCCTGGATGATCCCAGGAGAAACCTTAGGTCTAGCAGTGGCCCAAGTCTTTTTTTTGAAAGGTTTTCAAAACTCTGTTTTGGTCACTCCTTACAGCCTCGCTGCCACTTCCAGGCTGCTTCTAGTGCTGTTTAACCTTTCGAAAGGTTATGTAATATAACTCCGTATTGCAAAACTAAGATGAATAAAACACACCATCTAGAGGTGGGCACCGAATATGCAGGCAACTTAAACAAGCAAACAGGGAAAGTTGTGGTGGCACACATGGAAAAAGCCAGGATCAGCAGCTCCAGAACCATCTTGTATTGGAGGGAAGATATGTTTTATTTATTTATTTTATTTATTACATCTATATCCCACTATTTTTCCTCCAAGGAACCCAAGGCAGCATACATAATCCTCATCCTCCTCTCCATTTTACCCTCACAACAACAACCCTGTGAGGTAGGCTGGGCTGAGAGTCTGTGACTGGCCCAAAGTCACCCAGTGGGTTTCCATGGCTGAGTGGGGACTAGAACTCGGATCTCCCAATTCCCAGTCCAACACCTTAGCCACTACACCACACTGGCTCTCGAAAGGCCAACCCATTGGAGTTGGGGAAAAAGGAACACAGATATTAGCTGCCTCTCCTACCTCTGACCATCCACCAACATTTAGGGTGAACACTTTGGCACCATTAAAAAAAAAAAAGAGGAAACGCACCACCCGAAAAAGAGGGCACAAATTTGCATCAAATTTGCTTGTGCTAATTTACGCATATAAACACAAATTTAGAAATAACTAAAATGTAAACATAAATACAATACATCTCCCCATCGTGAGAAACGCAATGGGTGAAATTCAACGGAAATCCTATTTAAACTAGACCCATTGAAAGGAGTGAGATTTACTTAGTCATGACTAACTGAAGTCCCATTTGTTTCAACCAGTCGACCTATGTGCCTGGCTCAGCCTGCTGTCCAGGTGGTCACTGTTGATGGTCACTCTCCCTTTTTAGAGTGTTTTTATCTTTAAACTGGAGTTGTAGTGGACAGCTCTTCAAATAGGCCAGGGGTGGGCAACGTGTAGCCTACCCAATACTGTCAGATTGCAGCTTCTATCATCCCTCACTATTAGCCATGCTGACTTAGGCTGATGGGAACTGGAGTCCAACAACATCTGGGGAACCACATATTGAGCACCCCTAAAACGGAGGATGTCTTCAAAGGAAGGGCTGTCCCTCTTTGAAGGACTGATCTCCAGGGATTTTTAAGCCAATTTTCCAACTGCACAAATGCCTTGTCACACACACACACCACCCCTGCCCAAGCCAAACACATTATTTCTCTTTCACGACTGGACAGATGATCACCAACATTAGCAGCACCTTCAACTTAAAGACAGATTGACAGGGCCATACGGATACCCAGGAAGGACGACAGACCAAGAGAAGTACACCCCTGGTTGTCACCTACGGCCCCCAATTGAAACTACTGCAACGGATCACCAGTGAACTCCAACCCATGATCAGCACAGACACTTCTCTCTCACGAGACTTGGGAGGCAGAGCAGTCCTGGCCTACAGACCACCTCCCAACCTGAAGCGGATGCTAACCAGCAACAGTACACAGGACAGAGGGACCAGACCATGCAATAGACCCAAGTGCCAACTCTGCCCCCACATCTATTCAGGCAACACTGTCACAGGACCCAACAACATCAGTCAAGGGCTCTTTCGCCTGCATCCTTATATAGTTTGTGTAACATGCCATCCCTGACTTTGTCTATTGTTAAGTTCTTAATAAACACGCACACATAACACATAACATGTGTCTTATTTTTTCACCACTTTTTTTCAACTGCACATTATCAGATTTCCCAACTGCACATTTTGTGTCCAACTGCACGCTAAAAACAAACAAACCCTGCTGATCTCTGTAAAATAGGACACATGGCCATCTTATCAAGATGGCAGTCAGAATGAAGAGGATTGGCACAACTTTCTTAGCCTAATAGGGGCTTTTCTACATGAGGCTTTTGACCCATGCCTTTACCGAGCCTTCTGCTTTTGGATTCTTTGCGGAATTAAAATCGGCTTCTTTACATGTTTTTTTTTCTGGGCGGTTTCTTTCTCTGCCTTTCTATATGTTCCATTACACAGCCACTAGGTGGTGCTGTGGCACATGATAAAAGCCTTGTGTAGAAAGACTCTAGATGGCTTCCTTGATAAGAGATAGGTAAACCCATCGTCGGAGGGGCACAACCCAGTGCCAAGAGGCCCAATCCAGGGGCCAATTGGATGATCCTAAGAAATTTGATCATGAGAAGCGTCCACCTCATTGCCTTTCTCCTGCATAAACCCAAACCAACAGAAAGAGCTTTTTTAATCTCATCCCTAAGTTAACAGCAGCAGAGGTGTAGGACACAGGGAAAGCCCTGATGTGTATTCTCTGCACACTTGGTCAGGTGTACCATGCACTTACCGTGTGAATTGGCCAGTGCTCATGGTAATCACATACCGGCAGCACAGCCAACTGCACACCTGAGCATCAATTGCTGGCATGTGGACTTGAACATGCGAAGGAATCGGAGCACGTGGTAAGTGCATTTGAACATGACTGGGGATGCATAGGAAGTTTATATGGGTAAGGTCTTTCCCAGTGATCCTCAGTCTACAAGGAGAGATGCCAGTTTTGAATGCTCCCCCATGTAAAAAGAAATAACCCCCACCCAAAGACTAGTACATCTGTGAAATGTTAATGCAGGTATCCTAAAATATTATTATTATTATTATTATTATTATTATTATTGATTTCTTACCCACCTCCCCGATTGGATTGAGGTGGGGAACAACAGCAAGCATAAAATACATAAAATACTGATTAAAAACATAGTACATACTGTTAAAAACATCCTAAAAACTTCCTAAAAGCATACTAAAAGTATCCTAAAATTACACTGGATAGGCCTGCTGGAAGGGATCAGTCTTGACAGCCTTCTTGAATGCTAAAAGACTGTCACCTCACCTAAACTCTAAGGGGACATAGATGTGCGTAAGGGGTGTGCCGGGTGTGCCCAGGCACACCCTAATGTCTCAAGCAATAAGTGCCAAATAGAGGAGGGGATTGAGTAGGAATCCACAGGGGGGTCCAGACAGAGCAGGAATGGTCCTCCAGCTGCTCTATGGCTGCTCCATTTCCGCCACCCCTGAAAGCACTCCATGCTTCGAAGAGGCAAGGATGAGGGCCCCTGAAAGCTAATATTGCCCTGTAAGCCCCTCCTTCAGCCAGTGTCACCACAAAGCCTGTCTCTTCCGCCAAGACTCTTGTTCATGCACTGGTTATCTCTCGGTTGGACTACTGCAACCTTCTTCTCTCTGGCCTTCCTTCTTCTCACATCAGTCCGTTGGTTTCTGTCCACCACTCTGCCGCAAAGATCATCTTCTTGGCTCGCCGCTCTGACCATGTTACTCCGCTTCTGAAATCTCTTCATTGGCTTCCAATTCACTTCAGAATCCAATATAAACTTCTCCTGTTAACCTTCAAAGCTTTTCACGGTCTAGCTCCTTCCTATCTTTCCTCTCTCATCTCACACTATTGCCCCGCTCGTGCTCTTCGCTCCTCTGATGCCATGTTTCTCGCCTGCCCAAGGGCCTCTACTTCCCTTGCTCGGCTCCGTCCATTTTCTTCTGCTGCCCCTTACGCCTGGAACGCTCTTCCAGAACATTTGAGAACTACAAGTTCAATCGCAGCTTTTAAAGCTCAACTAAAAACTTTTCTTTTTCCTAAAGCTTTTAAAACTTGATGTTGTGCGGACTTTATACTGTTAGTTTTACCCTACCCTGTGCCTGCTTACCCTACCCTGTGCCTGTTTGCATTCTCTTCCCCTCCTTATTGTTTTACTATGATTTTATTAGATTGTAAGCCTATGCAGCAGAGTCTTGCTATTTACTGTTTTACTCTGTACAGCACCATGTACATTGATGGTGCTATATAAAATAATAATAATAATAATAATAATAATAATAATAATAATAATAATAAAGCCGCACCAATGCTGGGGGTTGAGGACAGTCTCCTCATTCCCCCCTTCCCTGCAATGGCCCCCCTGCAACCAAGCAAGCCAAATGTGGAGAAGGGCATCAGTGTCTGCAGTGTTTAATAAATAAATAAACAAATAAAAATAAAGTCCTTTATGATTGAGTATTCAATAAATGATCACCTTTAAAGAAAATATCCCTGGGTGCACACACCTATGCAAAGGGATGCAACTCATATTCTACACACTCAGAACATTGACATTCTGCAGGATATGTAGAGACGTCACAAACGTTCAAGGAGACAAGTAAAGCTGCAACAAAATGTTGCAGTATGCAATGCTTCTCTTCAGTTTTCCACCTGAGCCTCCTTTTAGGGCAGTCTGAGTCCCAACACATTCCTTTGAACACATTTTTCAGCACCAACAGAAACCTACTTCACTGAAAGCAAACTCTGTATGCATGCATGCCTACACTTTGCTTTGAAATAATGCCAGCTGCCAGAAAGAAAATGTGTCTCTGCTGATTCCTACAGGTTGCTCTCAAATCCCATTCTGAAGCCATGGTTTTGGACAGAATGGGTTTTTCTACATGAGGTTTTAACCTGCCACATTATTGCGACTTCTGCTTTTGGATTCTTTGTGGGATTGCGACCAGCTCCTTTAAGAGCTCAATCACATGAGCGTTTTATTCCACACTCATTGCTGGGCACTCATGGATTTTCGCGAGTCCCTTTACAACGTCATCTGTCTCCCGCGTGTCTCCCGCCCCTTCTAGCCTTCTTCGAACCACAGAAAAACTCCATTAAGTCCAACTTATTTTTAAAGATGGAATTTACCTCTGTCTCCTGCAGTGTGCAGGAGAAGCACTGGGATCAAAGCGGCCCACTGAATGGGCTACGTGCAAGTTGTTTACTTACGCTTTCAAAAGAGGAAGTAATGAGGGACAAACACACAGGCGGAGAAGCAACGGTAAGTAGGGTGACCATATGAAAAGGAGGACAGGGTTCCTGTATCTTTAACAGTTGCATAGAAAAGGGAATTTCAGCAGGTGTCATTTGTATATATGGGGAACCTGGTGAAATTCCATCTTCATCACCACAGTTAAAGCTGCAGGAGCTATACTAGAGTGGCCAGATTTAAAAGAGGGCAGGGCTCCTGCAGCTTTAACTGTGGTGATGAAGAGGAAATTTCACCAGGTTCTTCATATATACAAATGACACCTGCTGAAATTTCCTTTTCAATTCTCCTTTTCATATGGCCACCCTATGTAAGCAAACGTGATTTCCCCTATGTGATGATGTTCAATATGTTTCCCCACCCCACCCCACCCCTGGGGATTTTTCTTTCTCTGCCTTTCTATATGTTCCATTACACAACCACTAGGTGGCACTATGGCATAGAGGAATTGTGCAAATACAGTGCCTTATTTTATTTATTTATTATGACATTTGTATCACACCCTGTATCACAAGGATCTCAGGGTCTTGCATAAGTATTCACTCCCCTTTGACTTGTCTACATTTTGTTGTGTTACAACCTGGAATTAAAAGGGAGTTAATTAGGATTCCTTCTCACTGATCTACACAAAATAGTCCATATTGTTGAAGGGGGCAGGGAAAGAATCAGCATATTTTACAAAATGTTTTATAAATACAAAGCTGAGAGGCCTTGACTGCATAAGTATTCGCCCCCTGTGCCGTGACTCCCTTAAATAAGCTCTGGAGCAACCAATTGCCTTCAGAAGTCACGTAATTAGTTGAATGAAGTCCACCTGTGTGCAATTCAAGTGTCACATGATCTCAGAAGAAATACACCTGTTTCTGAAAGGCCCCAGAATTTGTTGGATAGCATATTTAAACAAACAGCATCATGACAACCAAGTTGGATGACCATATGAAAAGGAGGACAGGGCTCCTGACTCTTTAACAGTTGTATTGAATAGGGAATTTCAGCAGGTGTCATTTGTATATATGGAGAACCTGGTGAAATTCCCTCTTCATCACAACAGTTAAAGCTGCAGGTGCCCTGCCCTCTTTTAAATCTGGTCACAGTATAGCTCCTGGAGCTTTAACAGTTGTGATGAAGAGGAAATTTCACCAGGTGTGACATGCATACAAATGACACCTGCTGAAATTCCCTTTTCTATGCAACTGTTAAAGATACAGGAGCTCTGTCCTCCTTTTCATACGGTCACCCTACAACCAAGGAACTGTCAAAATAAGTCCAGTATAAAGTTCTAGAGATGCACCAACCAGAGTTGGGTCATAAAAAAAAATACCCCAAACTATGAACATCTCCTGGAGTGCCGTTAAATCCATTATTGCAAAATGGAAAGAATATGGCACAACCACGACTCTGCCTAGAGAAGGCCATCCACCAAAACTCAGGTAAAGGAGGGTATTAGTCAGAGAAGCAACCAAGAGACCAATGGCATTATTAACTCCATTTTAATTCCAGGTTGTAACACAACAAAATGTGGACAAGTCTTTGTGTGTGAATGCTTACACAAGGCACTCTACACCCGGATTTCAAGCCACCATTCACAGAAATACCAGTCTTTCCTCGTTGTTGGGTGAGGGGAGCTATAAGTTGCAAAGCACAGGAGAGGCCGTGGAGGAGGAGGAGGTTGTGTCAAGGATCCGCAAACTTTCACGAGCACAATAATGCCTCGTGTAGAAAGGTTCAGTTTCTAAGCAGACTTTTGCTGCCTGAAGCAAAAAACAAGACAGCTCCCATCCTCCATTCCGCTCAGAAACCAAAAGAAACTGCAGTTGCATGTTCAACAAAGATAGGGTGACCTTTTGGAAAGGAGGACCAGGCTCCTGTATCTTTAACAGTTGAATTGAAAAGGGAATTTCAGCAGGTGTCATTTGTATGTATACAGCACCTGCTGAAATGCCCTTTAAGGATATAAGAGCCCTGTCCTCCTTTCCATACGGTCACCCTATTTAAAGTACGTTTCATTTTCAGTTTGTCATTCACTATAATCAAATTCAGCAGAACATGGCTTTACTTGGAGGTGACACTATCAGGCACTCTGTATGCTTTCACTACAAATGCTTGTAAATACTATTATTATTATTTATTATTATTTATTTATATAGCACCATCAATGTACATGGTACTATAATGCCAGCTTTTCCCAGTCTGGCGGGGCACAGCCATTGCTGGCTGGGGTTGATGGGAATTGTAGTCTAACTCATCTGGACCTTACCAGGTCGGGAAAGGCTGATATAAGCACTATACATTTCAAATTTATGTGGCTACAATTCGTTTTTCGTTTTCCTTTTGTTGAAATTTCGCAATAACATTTTTTTTTTAAAAAAAAAGCACTATAATTTATTTGAAGAAAAACAAAGCTATAAACAGACGGGACGAGGAGCCCTGGATGTTATTTGGATGTTTTTGCTCCAGCTCCAAAGGCTTCGGGAGAGTAGCGTGGTTCCCCACCCCACCCCTCTTTTCCGTCCTGTTCCAAATAAGTTGAGACTGGAGGCGAAGGCGGCCAGGTGGGGGCGCTGTTTCGCCCCCTCTGGGTCCCCACCCTCCTCCGCGCCCTGCCTCCGCGCCCCGGGCCAAAAAAGCCAAACAGCTGCAGCCGCGCAGAGCCGGCGCGTCTTGGAGAGGCAGAGCACCCCGCGGCCGGGCTGGGAAGAGAAGGGAGCCAGCCAGCCAGCCAGCCAGCCAGCCAGCGTCGACCCGAGGCGGCCATGCAGCAGGCGGAGTGGGACGAGCAGAGCGAGCTGCGTGAGCTCAACTGCCGCCTGTGGCACTACGTGTCGCGGGTGCGGGACTTGGAGCAGGAGAACCGGCGCTTGGCGCAGGAGCTGGCGGCGTTGCGCGGGCAGGAGCGGCGCGTCTGCCGCCTGCAAGAGCAAGAGGACGAGGCGGCCGAGCTGCGCCTGGCGGTGGCCGAGCTGAGCCGGGCCAAAGGCGAGGCGGAGCTGGAGCGCGACGCGCTGCGCCAGGAGCTGGCGCGCTTGGAGAGGCTGGGCGCGCAGTCCGTGGAGCTGCGCCGCCGCCGCCTGGAGCCCGAGCTGGCGCAGCAGCGGCAGCAACTGGAGCGCCTGCGGGCCGACTGCGCCGCCCTGGAGGCGCTGCTGGAGCGGCTGCTGGGGGAGCACGGGCGGCTGCAGGAGGCGCGGCGGCGGCAGCGGCGGCCCGCAAAGCTCCCGGCCTTGCCCGCGCCGCCGCCGCCGCGCGCCAAGACTGCGCGCGTCAACCGGCGGGACCTGGAGGAGAGTTACGCGCTGGTGCTGAGCTGGAGCTGCGACCAGAGCCTGGAGCGCTACGACGCCGAGCTGCGCGCCCTGCAGGAGCTCGAAGGGCGCCTGGGCCGGGAGAACCTGCAGAAGCTGCGCGCCCACAACGAGCACAGCCGGCGGCAACTGGGCGAGCTGCACCGCCGCTGCCGGGAGCTGAGCGCGCTGGCCGAGCGCCTGGAGCGGGAGCGCCTGGCGCAGCAAGAGCACCAGGGCGCCGAGCTGGGCGAGTACCAGGTGGGGCCAAAGGAGGGCGAAGGCATGCCGGGGGGTGGGGTGGGGGGTGCGCTCGCGCGGGTTGTTGGCGCCCACCAGCCCAGGGAGTGGAATGGAACCTCCGCGTGCCGTGGCAGTCTACCTCGCCCCCACGCTGGAGAGGAGCAAAACGGGATACCCTGCCCGCCAGCATGGTGTGGAGAATGTGGACAGAGAGACTTCTCTCTCTCTCTCCCTCAATACTACTCCCAAAATACAGGGTCGTCCGATGAAGCTGATGGGTGGGAGATTCAGGTCAGATAAAAGGAAGTGCAAAGTTAAACTATGGAATTTGTCACCAGTTTGGATGGTTTTAAAAGCTGGGTGGGGATAAATTCCTGGAGGAGAAGGCTATCAATGTCTGCTAGCTCTGACGGCTATGTGCTACCTCCAGTATCCGAGGCAGTAAGCCTATGTGCACCAGTTGCTGGGGAACATGGGTGGGAGAGTGCTGTTGCACCGGTATCCTAGTTGACAGCTGGTTGGCTACTGTGTGAGCTGAGTGCTGGACTAGATGTCTCCTTGGTCTGATCCAGCAGGGCTCCTCAGAAGTAGGATGATGGACTAAGCAGACCTTAGGCCTGATCCGGTGGGGCTCAGCCTCTTCTTATCCTGGTCTGAAGGGGAGAGTTGAATTCCTGCTTCCCGTCTGCTCCAGGAGGGTTGCCAACTCTCTCCTCCCCAACTTGGCAGAGAGCTCCTACGCCTTGAATTGACGTGAGACCATTAGGTACTAAGTCAGAATTCATCTGCTGCTTCAAATGGTCCAAAGCACAAACATTTATATTTGTACTTTTGTAAACCGCCCAGAGAGCTTCGGCTATGTATTATCCTCTGTCAGGTAGATTAATGGCATCCCCAAATGGCACACAGGGAGGCTGAGAGAGAATGCCATGAGTTTTTTTTTTTAATCCCAAAGCCACCTGCTAAGTGAATGTGAATATCAGCATGCCGGGTGTGGCTTTTCTCAGCATCAGGGCTGTGTGATGGGGGAGAATGACACTGGCTGCCCTTTTGCTTGTCGCACAGCTATTAAAGGCGACCAGAGCGCCCGTGCCAAGTTCAGAGATGGCAACTCCCGCTGGGCAGAGTGAAGGAGATGCATTCAGCTGGCCATTCATGCAGGGTGCTGTCGGGCGCTTCCAGAGCGAAGACTCCTCCAGTTATGCGGTCTAAACAGCGTTGCACAGCTATTTGGTCCTTTCCCTCCTTTAACCGATTCTTAATGTGTTAAGGAAAAAGCTGGAAGAAGCAGTGGGAAAATAGGGGAGGGTTACAAATTGAAGACGGCGTTGTCTGCACCCTCTGTAAAATGCCACAGATGAGGCATTTGCTGCCTACATGGCAAAAGCCTCATTTGGAAGCACCCACTGTCTCAAAACTTGACAGTAGCTTAGGGGTGGATAGTCAGCTAAGGCTGTGACCGTGTGCCCACTTACTTGGGAGTAAGGCACACCGCACACTGTCGGACTTTGTTCTCAATAAACACGCGCAGGATCGCACTGCTACGTTTCCAGTAAATTAAATGTTTAGTTAGCACATAAGGGGTTTGGTTTGGTTTGGTTTTTGGAATTCGAGCCACATTATGCATCTTATTTTATTTATTTATTTATTTATTACATTTTTTATACTGCCCAATAGCTGAAGCTCTCTGGGTGGTTCACAAAAGTTAAAACCATAATAAAACAACCAACAGGTTAAAAGCACAATTACAAAATACAGTATAAAAAACACAACCAGGATAAGAACCACGCAGCAAAATTGATATAAGATTAAAATACAGAATTAGAACAGTAAAATTTAAATTTAAGTTAAAATTAAGGGTTAAAATAAAATACCATCTGTTGGTATTCACTTAATTAGTGGCTTCCGTGGTACACTGGTACAGGTCTTACTTTGTCTTCAGCAGGAGGAATTGGGCAAGAAGGTTTTAAAATTATCTTACTCGAATTATCCTCCTCCTCCAATTACATGGCACTCCCTGTGTTGCTGTGTTTATTATTAAGGAGTTGATGGGCTGGGCTGGGCTGGACGTCCCATGAGGCAGGGTGTCCCCTTGCCTCAGTTGGCAGGACATCTTGCACCATGGTCAGGCCTCCACCTCCTTTGCTCCATCAGTGCTGCCATTTCAGATGCCCCCAGACCATTTTCGATGGGAGTCCTGGGTGGGTAGGGAGCGAGGGCAGTTGTAAGGGGACGTTTCCCGCAGGCACTAATTTCACAACTGCAATTTTGGTCTTTCTCGGACTTTGCCACATCCTGGGTGCTTTTGCCTGATGCTCTCTTCTCGCCACGGCACATGCATTCAGATAGTGGTGGGGAAATGGTGCCTCCTTATTCTGTAGAACAGTGTCCCCCAAATCCTGAAGTTTTGGTTTAAAACTCCTATCATTCCCAGGCAGCACCGGGTTGGGGAAAGTTGCTGTAAAACGAAAGGAACTGAGGGTGCAAAGAGGTTCACATTTGGCTTCCAGCGTCCAAGCCTAGGACATGATGTTCCCTCCAGGATGGGAATAAGATGGGCCAAGAGCCACTCCTTTTCACACTCCTCCGCAAGGGTGCTTAGAATAGCGTAGCCAGGTCTAAATTTCACTTAGCGGCAGCCTGCCATGGTGCTCCTGTGGGGCTTTTGGCTCCAATGCAAGTATGGGCAGTGGTGCGCTGCCCCTGCAACGTGGCAAGATGGATACTGCAACATCTCTGCTACTGATCAGGAATGTGGGGTGGCACAGCATGGCAAGAACATCAGAAGAGCCCTGCTGGATCAGACCAGGGATCCATCTAGCCCAGCATTCTGCGCACACGGTGGCCAACTAGAACCAGTGTGGTGTAGCGGCTAAGGTGTTGGACTGGGAGTCGGGAGATCCGGGTTCTAGTCCCCACTCAGCCATGGAAACCCACTGGGTGACTTTGAGCCAGTCTCATAATCTCAGCCCAACCTACCTCACAGGGTTGTTGTTGTGAGAATAACATGGAGAGGAGGAGGATTATGTATGCTGCCTTGGGTTCTTGGAGGAAAAAAGTCGGGATATAAATGTAATAAATAAATAAATAAACTAGCTGGAACCCACAAGCAGAACA